>NW_020664419.1:55228961-55306127 GCF_002925995.2 Terrapene triunguis | reverse complement strand
CTGGACCCCCAGATCTCTTTCCGCAGTATTCCTTCCTAGGCAGTCATTTCCCATTTTGTATGTGTGCAACTGATTGTTCCTTCCTAAGTGGAGTACTTTGCATTTGTCCTTATTGAACTTCATCCTATTTACTTCAGACCATTTCTCCAGTTTGTCCAGATCATTTTGAATTTTTATCCTATCCTCCAAAGCACTTGCAACCCCTCCCAGCTAGGTATCGTCTGCAAACTTTATAAGTGTGCTCTCTATGCTATTATCTAAATCATTGATGAAGATATTGAACAGAACCAGACCCAAGTCCTGAAGCAAGTAGTTCCTGCACCACACAGAACACAGGGAGTGCAGGGACTGTTATTGTCCAGATGTGCAAGAGAGAAGCTTTCTGAGTGCTTTGGCAAAGGGGCTGCTCACAGTGTGGACCTCAACATTAACAAGCAGACTCTCTCTCTTTAAATCTACAAAACTAAATAGGCTACTGCCATTCAACACTAAAAATACTGTAGTAAGATTTTCTCTCAAGACATCCAGTTCTTGGATATCCATTTTAAGTTCATGCCTTGTCCATTTATGTGTGAGATGTTAAAATTAAATCTCACTGTACAAGGGTGAATGTCAGCAGCATGCGGCAGCCAGCAGAGCCCTCTCAGAGCAGCTGAGGCAGGCAGCAAAAGGTCTGCATTTGCTCATTGTTTTGGTTGCTGATTGGATTATCCATTAGACTTATGACATGACCTGGAAGAATTCAAGCCTGGGTACAGTCATCAAATCTAATTTCTTTTTGATTAAAAAGAAATGTAATTATGGAGGTGCCTACCTTAAATCACTTTTCCTACTGGGAACAGTATTAATATCTACCAAGAAAGGTGGCCATCAGTTAAAGCTGAGTCTATTCTGTGTAAGAACCTCCCGGATACTTTTGGGGCCATTTGTAAGGTTCTCCTTTATAACACTCTATATTCTTCTCTTATTCATGCACAGATAATTCCTATTATCACTGGGGGGGGGAATAAAAGCCCTCTGCCTGTTATCTGACTGCCTTCCCTTAGCTCCTAACTCAAATTAAATCTCACTGAAAATACTGTACCACTTTGGAATGGTCCAAATGCTTCCCTCATGCAGAGAGGGTAAAACAGATGCTCTGTATTTCCATAGTTACCTTTTGGCAAAATACATGGGTGAAAAAAGTTTATTTTTAAATTGTATTCAGGATGCCCTAATTTACTGAAATGTTGGAATAATATTTTTGGGTAAGAGTCTCTCCACTTCAGGGATTTTCAGGAATTTGGGAATACTTTGGAATATAGGAAAGTCATTTCCCCTCATATTGGCATAACAAATTCTCCAGCTCAGGAGCTCTGCTTTGATTCACATATTAGTCTCTGATTTACTCTTTGATGAGGAACTAGTGGATTAGGTAGACAGGGAAAAGGTAGACACTTATTTGATGAATAACTTTTAAAAACTGATCAATTCTTTAATTTAATGCACAGATTTCTAACCCCAATAGGTAATTTTTTCAGGTGAGAATGAATACATTACAATATTTACATTTTTACTATGGCCCTGATTCAGCAAGGTACTTAAGCATGTACTTAACCTTAAATCCAATGGGACTAATTATGCACTTCAAGCTAGATACATGCTTAAATACCTTGCTGAATCATGGCCTAAATTAAGTCTCAGTGGACAAAATTCTGCTCTCAGATACAGCTGTGAAACTCCCATTGACTTCAACAGGACATGCATATGTTTATCTGAAGGTATAATTTGGCCCTGTGAGCTGAGCCACACTGGGATGAGAAGAATGAGCAATACCTGAGGAATGGTGGCTGAGGGCATTATGTCTGCAGATGCCAAGAGCAGGTGTAACCCACACACCTCCTGGGTGTGGTGCTCTGTCCCCTCTAGTGGCACTGAGACCACTTAGAGATTAATGAGTCTGCTCTACAACCTTAGCTAAGAGCCATATGGCTTTTAGTTCATGTGGTAGAGGCTCATGCACTAAGCTTCAGAGATCCCAAGTTTGATCCCGCCTGCCAACGACCAGGGTCTCTCGGTGTTACACAAGCATAAATTTCTCCATATATGCAGAAGAAAGCACAGTTGGCCAGTAGAAGGTGTATGGTATGTGCTTCCCTCAACACAACCCTGCAACCAGTTGGTGGTGTGTAGGTTGGGAGGAACCATGCCAGATCCCCTGTGGGGTACTGAGTGCTGTTTGCAGTGCCCCCACACACTTTGTACTCAGGGAGCACAGAACTCACATTATGACCATCCCTGTTCTCTGTGTGCTTGCCAGTCTACCCAAGAAGTTGCATCCATTATTTGTGTATAAATATATATTATAACTTACACACACTGACACTAGTGAAGAAAGAAGATGACCAAGTGATTTATAGTCCACATACTGCACCAGTATCATCAGATACAGTAGAAACTCAGAATTATGAACACCTCGGGAATGGAGGTTGTTTGTAACTCTGAACAAAATATTACAGTTGTTCTTTCAAAAGTTTACAACTGAACATTGACTTAATATAGCTTTGAAACTTTACTATGCAGAAGAAAAATGCTGCTTTCCCTTAATTTTTTTTAGTAGTTTAGGTTTAACACAGTACTGCACTGTATTTGCTTCTCTTATTTTTTGTCTCTGCTGCTTCGTGGTTGCGTACTTCCAGTTCCAAATGACGTTTATGGTTGGCTGGTCAGTTCGTAAGTCTGGTATTCATAACTCTAAGGTTTTACTGAAGTCACAAAACCATGCTTTGTTTATAACAGTATGAAACTGGCTTTTCCCCCCTAAAAAACAGAGTGTATGCATGTGAGGACCAGCACAGTGAAGAATGTCTTATTCTCCCACGGTGCAGAAGTCTGTTGAAAACCATGGGAGCTCATTTCCCAAGTCTTTTGTGGGTTTCTGCAGCATGAAAACATGTCATATAAAATTTTGCTGAACCGAAGCTTTAATAAATTGACTTGATTTCCTATTGTGTGATTGGCCTCATTTTTCAATGTCAAACCAAGAGAACATAATTACCTTGTGGACAAGCAATCCATAATACTAGTAAATGTGCTGGGTAAATGGAAGTTCACCTTGGGCACATTCTGACTAAAATGACTCTCATTTTGTATGAGAAAACCAGAAAAAACAAAGCTTTACAGGAAAGCAAGAAAATCTCACTCCAAAAAAGAACTTGTGTACTACATGCAGCCTTCACATTTTGGGAAAAATTTCTCAGCGTGTGATTGAGTCCCAAAATAAAATCATTCTGATGCACTCTTTGCAATGAGATGAACAAGGTTATTGTATATGTACTCATTAGAAAATGTCAGGCAGACCAAAAAGCATTGACTAGAATATGGTCTGAGAGTAAATCCAGATTTTGTTCCTTTTAAGTATTTCCTTAAAAATCAAATGTTTTTGCTGCTTCACAACAGCTTACTTCAAACTTTGTCAAAGGTGGCTTCTGCTTACAAATAAATTGCCAAATTCAACCGTGATTTATTCCATCAGGGATGAATTTGGCCACATTTCACAGACATTTAATTAGGCTATTAATTGCTATTATTTTATTTATACCCCACTCTCAGTGAGCTAGGCTAAAACAGACAGTTAAGAAAATAATAGTCTCTTCCCCAAAAATCTTAGTCTAGTGGTCTGATTCTGCAAATGCTTTCTGTTGGGCATAGTACCAACCCCAAATATTCAAAAATCATAAGTCAGGCCTCCCACAATCATGTTACACTTAAAAATCATGACATTTTAAAAAATAGTTAACATTGGGTTCTTTTTATTTGCCTTCGGATATTTGAGCCATTCAGGTGCACGTCTTCAAGCGTTTCTCTGCAACTACTAGAACCTCCTTTATTTTAAAGAGAGAATATCAGAACATAAGAGTGGTCATATTGTGTCAGACCAAAGGTCCATCTAGCCCAGTATCCTGTCTTCCAACAGTGGCCAATGCCAGGTGCCCCAGAGGGAATGAACAGAACAGGTAATCATTAAGGCTACGTTTTAGTCATGGGTATTTTTAGTAAAAGTCATGGACAGGTCACGGGCCATAAACAAAAATTCACGGGCCCGTGATCTGTCCATGACTTTTACTAAAAATATCCGCTGTGACTAACTAACTAAAAATGCACGTTGGACTGAGATCAAGTATGGAAAGTTTGTGCCTGAAAGGAAATTGTTTGATAAAGCTATGATAAAATGAAAAGAGGGGATGGAAACCACACCCCAGTCTTAACTCTAGCATGGGCTATGGGCAAATATTATAACTGCAGCTGTCTATACCAAAGCAAAAGATGGAAGCTTATTTAGCTGTAATGAATCATAAGAAACTCACTTTTCCCCCCCAGGCTAAATAATAAATGTCTTATTAGTGTTGTAATCTCAGGAATATGTTAGGAGATGAGAGTCATCATCATCACTGTCCACCCACCTATTAGGCCTCATTCTTTTCTCATTTACAGTGGTTTTATAACAGTGGAACTCCAATGACTTCAATGGATTTCGGCCTTGATATGCAGAAACAGATGTGAATGCTTAACTTTACACACTGCAAATAGTCCCACTGATTTCAATGGGCTACTCAGTGCATATGTGCGTGAATCTTTGCAGGACTACGGCCTTAGAGGACAATCCGACCCTTTTCTCTCATTCTCTCCAAAATAGTTTAAAAATTGTTAATAATAAGGAGTTACGATCACTCTGCCTTCTATATTCTATGACCATAGCATGCCCACCCACCTAGCAGTAAGATGCTAGCTGTAATGATCTTGGAGTTCATTAAATAACAAATCAGTGAATGAGAAAGGAATAAAACTATTAAAAACAAACTGGAGAGCTACTGTGGTGAACAGCTGCACACAGCCATGCGGTGTTCCCAATCCCCACCTCCAGGGCACATCTCCAAATTCCTATGTTCATAATACTGTCCCTTATGAGAGAGCATCTCCAAATTATAATCTTCTACAAACATATCTCTACTTCTTCCCTCTTAAAGAAAAACAAATTAACTCATATATATATAAACAGCTAACAGCTATCTAATAACACATACATTAAATTCTCAATCCATGTAGTAGGTTTCCATAAACCCAATGTGTTAACTACCTAGAAAGGGAGGTTACCAGCACATCACTCTTGAATGAGTCTTTACCACTCCCTTTCCTCAAATACTCCATCTCCAGGCAGGTCAGCAAGTCTCTCTGAGTCCTTCAGAATGTTTAATCTCCCGCTCTGATCTTCTCAGTATCAGCCTTTCGTTAGAGTCTGAGTTGTTCTCTTCTTCCTTGACAGTTTTTCTTTTGTGTGTCAATGGTAAAGGATCAGTCAGATGGGAAATCCAAGCGTCCACATCAGCTGTCCATGTGTTTGAACTTTCTGGGATTACTCGTAGATCCCTTCGATTATGTCGAAATGCGTCACCCTGGTCTGTCTGGACGACATAAGACCTTGGATGCAGCTGTTCTTTAATGGTACCCCTTTGGCCCTAAGTATTAGAGGTGTGATTCTTCAGGCACACTCTATCATCTGGGTTAAGAGATGGAAGGACACAGGCTCTTTTGTCAAAATAATATTTCTGCTTCCACTTCTGATTTTCTTTCATCTTCCATATGGTTTCATTGTTATGAGATTTCAGCAGGTTATCAGTAATTGGTAAATTAGATCTGATCCTTCTTCCCATTAACATCAGAGCTATAGAAAAACCATTCTCCAGGGGTGTACTTCAGTAAACCAGTAATGCTTTATACAAATCACCTCCACTGTCAGAAGTCTTTTTCATAAGATTCTTTACTGTCCGTATAGACCTTTCCACAAGTCCATTTGATTGGGCGTAATGATATTTTGTGATGAAAATCCCAATCTATAGCAAACTGCCTAAAATCTGCACTGGAAAACTGCAGCCCATTATTGCTAAAGACTTTATTGGGAATTTCATGTCTGGAGAAGATTCCCTTCATGCTGGCTATCACTGACTTACTATTAGTACTGTGCAGTGTGCAAATTTCTGGATACAGAGAATAACAATCTAATTAAATTATTATTAAATAACTCTTTGATTTCCAGGTAAATAAATCAGTGCCAACCTTTTCATAAGGTCTTTGTGGGACTGGATGAAGTTTCAGTGGCTATGCTTGTTGGCATGGCTTGTATTTCAAGCAGGAAAAGCAGTTTCCTATCACATTAGTGATGTCCTGATTGATCCATGGCCAATACAGCACCTCTTGTACTCATTGTTTGCACTTCTCAATTCCTAAAAGACCCTCATGGATCTTCTGTAGCCTTTCTTTTTGGAGGCTTATTGGAATTACAACTTTACTGCCCTTGAAAATCACCCCATCATTCACAGTAAGTTCATGTCTGCAGTTCCAATAGTCTCTTATACTTGGACAGCAACTGCTTATTTCTTCAGGACATCCTTTATTGCTTCTTTAGGGATTCCCAATAATTCACCTTTCTCCATTTCCTCTCTTATTTGTTGTAGTTTCCTGCTAGCTATGGGAATTAACTTTACAATCAGATCTACATAGGCTTGCATCTCTGTCTCTAAAGTCTTCTCTGGTTTTGTGGGAGCCACTGCTCTGGAAAGTGCATCTGCAGTGAACATGAATGTATCCGGCATATAGGTCAAAAAAGTGTTCCCTCTAATTTTTCCCACACATGTGCAGAATGAATTTTGTTATGTGCACCAATATGGAGGTGATGTGTGACACATCACCTTTGTATTAGTGCACCAGTAGCGTAGCTAGGGGATGAGCGGGGGAGCAGCCGCTCCCCCACCGAGCACAAGTGGCCCCTTTTTAATTTTACTCACCCAGGAGCAGGGGGGGAAAAGGTGCCACCCGCTGCGGTGCTTTTACTGATGGGGCAGCGCTCCGGGTCTTCGGCGGCGGGACCTTCACTCGCTTCGGGTGTCTTCGGCGGCACTGAAGCTTCATCGCCGAAATGCCGCCAAAGACCTGCGGAGCAAGTGAAGGTCCCGCCGCTGAGGTGCCGCCGAAGACCCGGAGCGCTGCCCCATCAGTAAAAGCGCTGCAGCGGGTGACGCCTTTTTTTCCCGCTCCCCCTCTTCCCTCCACCTGGCTACGCCACTGTAGTACACATAACAAAATTCATGTGGTGGGAGTGGGGCCAAGGGGTTCAGAGTGTGGGAGGAGGCTCAGGGCTGGGGCAGAGGGTTGGGATGCAGGGGTGAGGGCTCTGGCTAGGGGTGCGGGCTGTGGGGTGGGCCAGGGAGGAGGAGTTTGGGGTGTACGAGGGTGCTTTTGGCAGGGAGAGAGGACTCCCTCCAGCTCTCTCTCCCCAGAGCAGCACCTGGGCTAGGGGGAGAGGCGCTTCTCCCCACTACGGCAGCCTCTATCTTAGCAACAACGTTTCATCGCCCAACGAGAACCAATCACAAAGCCTCTCTGGGGTCAGGGCACGTGGGCCAGCGCAGATTGCAAGTTCCAGCACACATTATGTCTTGGAGTGGGCGGGCCGGACCGGCAGGAGGTGCCTGATAGTCCGCGCTCCTTCTCGGCTCTAAACCAATCAGAGTCCTCTCCACCATGAGGCGTGAGAATACGAACCAAACAATGCCCAAACTGATGTGAGATTTGTACCAATTAGTGCCTGCCGCAGCAGATCCAGGCTGGGGCTGGGTTCGGGCCTCCCCTCCCAGGGCCACAGCAGGTCCCGGCTGGGTGGGTTCTCTAAGCGCCTGTGCGGTGCTAAATAGGCTGTTGCGCAGCCGCACAGCTTACAGGAAACTTAGGTCACAATCAAATCATATTTGTGCAGCTGTATGATCATTCTTTGAATCCCTACAGTACAGTCATTTAGCGGTTTGCTAAATAATATTATCGGGGCTTGTGGTCCATTTCAACTTCCACTGTCTGTGCATAAATATACTGATTGAATTTCTGACAGGCAAACAATATTCCTAAAAGTGCCTTTTTGATCTGTGCATATCTGGTTTCTTCCTCAGTCAGTGATTTGGATACGTATGCCACTGGTTGCCAACAATCGTCATATTTCTGTAAAATCACTGCACCTAACCCAGACTGTGAAGCATCTGCTGAGATTTAACCAGGCCTTCCTGGTGCATAGAATTTCAACAATGGTTCTTGTATCAGTTATTGTGTTAAATCTTCCCGTGATTCCTCCTGTTCTGCACCCCAGTAACATTCATTTTTATTCTCTAGAAGTTTTCTCAAAGCTGCTGCTTTGGTAGATAGGTTAGGTATGAATTTTCTAAGATAATTATCCATTCCCAGGAACCACTGGATATCTTTCTTTGACTGGGGACATGGCATCATTTCAATGGCTGAAATCTTCCTCTTATCAGGTTTTACACCTTCATTGGAAATAATGTCCCCAACAAAAGTCAGTTCTGTAACCCCTAAAACACATTTCTCCCTGCTTAATTTGAGGTTTGCAGCAGTAGTTGCATCCAGGACTTCCCAAAGTCTATGATCATGCTCCTGTTTCATTGAGCCCATTGTCATCCATTCAGGTGTCAACACCATTAATATGGTCATAGATCATATATATGGTTTTGTGCTGAAGCTATGCCAAAGGGTAAGTGTAAGAATCTGTACCTTCCAAATGGGGTATTAAATGTGCATAGTTTTGAGCTTTCTTCAGTAAATTTTAGCTGCCAAAAACCTGAGGATGCATCCAATTTATTGAAATATTGAGCATTTGCAAATTGAGCCATAAGCTCTTCTCTGACTGGTAGTTTGGAATGTTCTCTTTTTACAACCTTGTTGAGGTCTCTGGGAATCTAAGCATATGCATAGCGGCCATTACTTTTCTCCACAATGACTAGGGAGCTCACCAATTCTGTTGGTTCCTCAATTTTTTGTATTACTTGCATTGTTTCTATCCTTGCAAGCTCAGCCTTGAGTTTATCACAGAGTGCAAATGGCACCTTTCCACATGGATGGATAACTGGGGAGACCTGCTTGTTTATCCGGATTGTATGTTCACCCTGCAAGTAACCCAACCATTGAAACAGGTCATGATATCCCCAGAAGAGTGCCTCATAGCCATGTTCAATATGATATTGTAGTGAGAGCATCTGTTTTACCAAATTGAGTTTCTCACATGCAGCCAGGCCTAAAATTTGTGTCACCTTCACTGGTATATTTGTTCCAGAATAACCAGTTACTTTTATTTTTGTTGGTCCCAGTTTTGGTTTTATTATTAGTCTCTCATCATCTTGTTTGGACAGAATATTAACCTGAGCTCCTATGTCCAGTTTCAGTGGAATAATTGTTCCGTTCAATTTCATAGGCCAGTCCCTCTCTTCAGGCTTGCTTGATCCTATTATATCTATGAAAAACTCCTCAATCACATTGTCTTTAACTGAATGCACTTGAATTTTCTGCATTTGGGATCTGAAGAACTTTGCAAAATGATTATTTTTCTCACATTTATGACAGAGTTTCCCAAAGGCAACACAGTTTGAGGCCACGCTGCGATCCACACCTTCCACATGACCATCTGTATCCAATCTTCCCCTTAGTACTGGTTTTCATAGCAAGTGGTTCCTCTCTTTTCCACAGAAACTGGTTCCACGTTTGACCTATTTTGGCTTGATTCTTTTGTACTTAGTACATGGATAATCCCTTCTGGTGAATACATCTTTTTGGCTTGTGCTTTCACAATTTCTGCTGCCCTGCATTTTCGGAGAGCTTTTTCTAAAGTTAAGTCTCCTTCATGGAGCAGTTTCTCTCTTAACACATTGTCTTCAATGCCACAAATTATTCTGTCTCTGACCAGAGACTGTCAGCTCACCAAAGTTGCAAGTTTTACTGAGTTTCCTTAATTCTGTGACATAGTGCTCTATGGTGTCATCAGTTTTTTGCATGCATGTGAAAAATTTTTGTCTCTCAAAGGTTTCATTCCTTTTTGGCATTCAGTGTTCCTCAAATTTAGTCAGCATTTTACTTAACTTCATGGTTTCCCCTTATTCAAATTTAAAATTGTTATAAATATCCAATGCGTCCTCCCCAACAACATGCAAAAAGACAGATGATTTAACTTCATCATTTTTCTCTTCTGCCCCTCAGGCTGCTAAATATAATTCAAATCTGTCTGAATGTTTTCCAGTTTTCTGCTACATTGCCTGACAATTGCAGACAGGATGGAGGTTGCAACACATCCATTTTTGGCTTTTTCACCTTCTTAAGCTAGTCAAACTACTATTGTGCTCATCAAATACATGTAAAAGCCTCTGTGCCTGGTGCTCCATGTGCTTCTCTGGTGCCTCCCTTTATCTCTGCTTTCAGTTGCAAACACAGGAGTTAACTTCAAAATGACTGCAGTTTCTTTCTCATTCAGCATTTCTGACACCGTGGAACAATCTTGGGGTTCATTAAATGACAAAGCAGTGAATGAGAAAGGAATACAACTTTAATAAAACAAACTGAAGCGCTACTGTGATGAACTGCAACCCATAGCCATGTGGTGTTCCCACCCCCACCCCACCCGCCTCCAGGGCACATCTCCACATTCCTATATTCATAACTGTCCCTTTTGAGGGAGCATCTCTAAATTATAATCCTTTACAAACATATCTGTACACTAGCTACAAACCTCCATATTATTCATAATGTATAAAAGAGAGTAATTTAACATGGAGTCAGTCAACAAGAACATGTTAGCCTTTGACAGCTTTATTTTCTGATCTTCTGTTGCTGCAGTTCCTGTGGGGAAATCGTTCCCAGAGAACTCCTTTCAAGCCTCTGAAAAAAGTAGCTACACAGAATAAATATATGCTCTCATCTCAATATGGTACTAAAGGCAATCTCAAAGAAAAATAGCTCCATATCCATATCCTACAGTGGATAATACACTACTTGAAAGCAACCAGAAAAATACTACAACAGGAAAGTATTTGATACTTTGAACCAGGAATGTTTGTAAAGGATTTTTGTTGGCACTTTACCATTATTTGCATTATTGCTTTACCATTTGCTAATGGACAAATTAATGCTTATCCTAGGACTTTTTAGGGGCAGGTTATATTTGTGTGTGTGTGTGGATTTTTTTAGCAATGCAACTTTCAATACTGTCACTTGTAACAATTTTGTTAAACAAGGATTGTATTTTAAATGCTGTCATTATAGTATTTTATTTATGTGTTGTGACTTTCTGTATTAAGAGAGAAACTTACCTCTTCCTGTATACATCTTGAGTAATCGGGCTTTGTGGTAGGTAGTAAATAGGGGTGCATGGGATAGAACTTATCACCATCTCATACAGGCCTCAGATCTACAATGTAGTACTTATTTGAGGCTTTTGAACCATGGGATCCAAGCTTATGTGGAATCAGCAGCATCTCCCCTGCCCTGCCCTCTGTGACTCCAAGAACCCTCAATGCCAACTGGCAAAGGGTTCACTGTTCTGTAACAGCAACTCCTAATGGCCCTGACAAACTCACTATACCTAGCATATTGCTTTCATAGCATTTATCCACAAAGAATACTGTGTGAAGTCTTAAATGGAAGCCAGAATCATGCTGAACATTAGACTCTGTACATACATTTCACAATGACATTATGTAAGAAGTTGTGTGTGTGTATAATCAAGGCAGGGTTAACAAACAGGTTTCTGCCAGAGAGAGGAGGTATGTTCATCTGTCTACCATAGTTCACATGTAAATTAAGCATTGTAAGTCAACAGAATGGAAACATCATTTACATCCAAAGTCAACAGGAGGATGTGAAGACAACATGGAGTCAGCACACCGAGGGATAAACCACAGGGGGTCATCCTGACTCAGGTGGAAAACAATGAACTTTGGGGAATATAAGGAGAAGGCAAAAGGACACCCCTTTATTCAGCGCCTGAGGAAGTAACTGGGCAGTGTGATTACATTCATGAAAACTGAATCCCAACCTGCCCTGGTTGGAAGCACTATAAAGGACATTTAGGTGAGATAAGATTACTTTTAGACAGATGGTTAGCCTAAGTTTGTTGTTGTTCCTATTATCCTTACTCACTAGTTCTTAAATCTTAGCCTTTGATAATAAACTTATGATTGTTTTCACTATAAACATATCTCAGTACTGTGATGTTATATAGGAGCTGATTTTCAGTTGAATCCAACAGGCTGACGTGTGTACCGTTACCCTGGAGACAGCAGATCTGGTATTACTGTGGCTGTTTCAGTGGATCAGTGGCTGAACACTACAGGGGAATGCTTCAGAGGGGTTCAGGGACTGGGGTGTAACTATTGTTAACCTGCAAGGCAACATAAGGGCTGGAAGAGCCCTGAGGAGATTGTTTGGGTGGCTAACAGGTTGAAGGTCTCAGGGACACCCAGTTAAGCACAAGCAAGTCTCTCTCTTGCTGAAGGCAGGGGGGTAACAGAGTGATTCAAAGTCCTCAGCACCCAGCAAACCATCACACCCTCACCGGGTCATTCTGTACTGGCCTATTTGGAAGAGGCACAGAGAAACCCTCATGATGCATGACAGGTGCAGAGCCTCCACACCGCAGCTATTTCACTCAGGCTTTGCTCCCCCTGAAGAATGGCACTGCAGGAATTAAATGGTGTGGAAAACTGTGTCTTCCTCTGCACTTGCTTGCTCAGAAGTGGAAGAGGTTTTCACAAGGGCAAGTGGATAATAATCTCTCTCAGCATTCTGCTTCCATGTTGACTAGCTTAGACTATTTGAAGTATTTAGTATTTATGGACCTGATTCTCTTTTATGCTAAAGCCCCTTTATACCACTCTGGCAGCATAAAGGGGTTTTAAAGTGGATGCCGGAGCAGTGCAAAGGGACCTTAATGTAAATGAGAATCAGGTTCTTAGGCTTTTCTTGAGTCAGATTGTCTAGCATAGTGTGGACGCTCCGCACTGCCCTGCCAGCATAATCTGTGCCCAAAACAGCTTAACCTGCCCATGGAAAGATCTCTGCAGTGAAAGAGAGATCCTTCAGTGGTACCAGCTTTATTTCTTTTTCTTATTGAATAAAACAAGCCACTGTTCAGTAGGACTGTGAATAGCCTGGTGGCATGCTATAATGGTAGCATAGCAGACAGGGTTTATTTCTTTATTGAAAGGGCTTTTCTACCATTCAAGAAGACTGTTTGTTTGAACCTGCACATGCCTATCAAAGTAATCACTCTCCTAGAGATAACTGCACAAGTGGTGTGCACTATGTATACAGCAAGGTTACGACAATGTTCTCATGCCATGAGAAAATGACTGCTTACTATCAGCTGGACAGCAAGAGTCTATTATAGTTGCTATAGCAAATGAAATGTGGAGAAATCATGCAACACTTGCAAGGAACAAAAACAACTTTAAGCTAAGTAAGTTTTGGTACCTCGCAAGACTGATAATCTCCTGATGAAATATAACTGTTAATTATTAACAAAACAGGCAAGGAGAAATCTAAAACCCCATGAATATGAAATTAACTCATGTTTAAATTAGTTTTCTCCAGCATGAAAGTTCCTCTTTAATGTCTTATTGGCATTTAGTTAAAAGCCACATTAACTGATGTTTAATATACCGTACTAGCAACAAAGAAATCATTTACAATCAAGACATTATCTCCAGAAGAAAATGTAAAAAGAAATATGCATTAGACAGAGACTCACAGCTTTCTTTTCAGTATCTGTCTCATCAAAGGGAATGCACTCAAAATACAGTTTATAAAATAGAGCTCAGCAGTCCACAAAGGATGATGTAAAGCATAAAATTTCAGCATGATGGGCAGGGGAATTAAACCAGCCATTCACATTAACAATAATGAGTTTTCATCATCTATGTATTCCGCTGAAACTTTTCTTGCTCTCAAAATAAAACGTAAGCAGAACTTGAGTGAAGCAAAGGCCTTTTACTGGTCCTCTGAATTTCACTCAGCTTTGTAAGTGGCTTGTTCAAGGTCACACAAGAAGTCAGTGGAAAAGCTGAGAATAGAATCCAGTTTTCCAGAGTCCCAGTACTATGGCTTACTCCCAAGATCATACTTCCCCCACATATAAATACACCTCTTCCCTGATATAACGCTGTCCTCGGGAGCCAAAAAATCTTACCGTGTTATAGGTGAAACCGCATTATATCAAACTTGCTTTGATCCGCCGGAGCGCACAGCCCTGCACCCCCCAGAGTGCTGCTTTACCGCATTATATCCGAATTCATGTTATATCGGGTCATGTTATAGCAGGGTAGAGGTGTATATAGACACATATTGTATCTGCGTGAGTTTTCCTGCAACAGTTTAAGGGTATTCCATAAAAGTTCTTCACATCTACTTTAAAAACCTTTTGGCAGGTTTCAGGGAGGTTCCATTCATATTCTTTTTTTTTAGATGTGCTCTATGATATCTGATTCTTCCTGATTATGGTTCTATAGCTCTTTCTCGACAGGTCAAACAGCAGGAAGCAGCTTATCATCATAATCACTTACCTCTAGTATGGTGCATTTCTCTCATTAAGGAGACATAAACACAAGACTTCCTGGTACTCAACTTAAGCACACTTTCTAGCTGATAATTATCAGAAACAACAGGGTTCTAAATAACAGCAATTCTGTGTGCATTTAATAGTGCTGTGCTAGGCTGTCACATATTGAAATTAACACTGAAAGATTAAATATTTCAGGTACAGGGATGTTCCAAATAGATTTAAACAGTTCCATGAATGTGAATGCAGGATATTCTGTCAGCAGTTTTGTTCTCTGTAAGTAAATAGCCACATATATTATGTACTATGCCTCCTGAGAGGCAGAGGGAAATTAGTTTTACATTTCCTTTCACTTTCTAATCAATGGGGACATTCTTTACTTGGTTTTTTGTTTCAGATGTCTTTGTTTTATTAACCAGTCCCTGCTGCAGTTACAGATCTTTTCCAGATGGCTTTCAACTCTGGTCTTCCTATACCTACAGTAATGTGCTCCTGTACTGGACACAGTATGAATGCAGAGTTTGAGGGGCATACAGATATTTCTAAGAGGATTATAAGAACTCTAAGCAAGGCGAAGAGCTACTTAACTAGGCTCCGGTCCCTAATCCCTTTAGGATCCATTAACTGTTAACCCAGGGTGGGACTACTCAGGGAGAACAGGGGTTTAAAAAGCCAGTTTCTAAGGCCTGGTCTACACTACGAGTTTAGGTCGACTTTAGCCGCGTTAAATCGACTTAAGCCTGGACACGTTTACACTACGAAGCCCTTTCTGTCGACTTAAAGGGCCCTTTAAACCGGTTTCCTAACACCACCTCGACAAGGGGATTAGCGATAAAATCGGCCTTAGGGGGTCGGAATTGGGTTAGTGTGGACGGAATTCGACATTACTGGCCTCCGGGAGCTATCCCACAGTGCTTCATTGTGACCGCTCTGGACAGCACTCTCATCTCAGATGCACTGGCCAGGTAGACAGGAAAAGCCCCGCGAACGTTTGAATTTCATTTCCTGTTTGCTCAGCGTGGAGAGCACAGGTGACCATGCAGAGCCCATCAGCACAGGTAACCATGATGGAGTCCCAGTCCCAGTCCCAGGATCGCAGAAGAGCTCCAGCCTGGACCGAACGGGAGGTACAGGATCTGATCGCCATCTGGGGAGATGAAGCAGTGCTCGCCGAACTCCGAAACAGTAAAAGAAACGGCAAAACATTAGAAAAGATCTCCAAGGCCATGAAGGACAGAGGCCATAACAGGGACGCGCGGCAGTGCCGCGTGAAAATTAAGGAGCTAAGGCAAGCCTACCACAAAGTCAGAGACGCAAACGGAAGGTCCGGGGCAGAGCCGCAAACATGCCGCTACTACGCGGAGCTGCATGCCATTCTAGGGCGTGCAGCCACCACTAGCCCAAGCGTGTTCTATGAGTCCCTCTCTGCAAACGGGGAAGCGGGTTCGGCGGACGAGGAAGATGAGGATGGAGAGAACATAGATAGCTCACAGCAGCAAGGAAGCGGAGAAACCAGTTACCCCAACAGCCAGGATATGTTTGTCACCCTGGACCTGGAAACAGTAACCCCCGAACTGACCCAAGACCCTGAGGGCACACAGGGGACCTCTGGTGAGTGTACCTTTGCAAAAATTACACATGGTTTAAAAACAAGCGTGTTTAATGATTAATGATTAATTTGCCCTGGCAATCGCGGCCAGTACAGCTACTGGAAAAGTCTGTTAACGTGTATGGGGATGGAGCGGAAATCCTCCAGGGACATCTCCAGAAAGCTCTCCTTCATGTACTCCCAAAGCCTTTGCAAAAGGTTTCTGGGGAGGGCTGCCTTATCCCGTCCGCCATGGTAGGACACTTTACCACGCCAGGCCAGTAGCACGTAGTCTGGAATCATTGCATAACAAAGCATGGCAGCGTATGGTCCCGGTGTTTGCTGGCATGCAGACAACATCCATTCCTTATCGCTCTTTGTTATCCTCAGGAGAGTGATATCATTCACGGTCACCTGGTTGAAATGGGGCAATTTTATTAAGGGGACATTCAGAGGTGCCCCTTCCTGCTCTGCTGAACAGAAATATTCCCCGCTGTTAACCACGCGGTGGGGGGGAGGGGTGAAGTGACCATCCCAGAGAATTGGGTGTGAGGGGGAGGGGAGTTAGTTGGGTTTGTGCTGCATGTTAAACCTGAAATCGCAGCCCCTCCTTTTACATTGCAAACCCATTTTAAATGGCACGGGTGCTTGGTATGGGAAATGAGGGCAGAACTGTTTGAAACCATCCCCACATGTTAAGAAGGTTAAAAAAGCCCAAAGACTATATGTCTTACCATGGCTGCCTGCAAGCTGAAATCTGTGTCCTGGCACTGCGTGAGTGATCTCTCACACCAAACCAGGAGACTCTCAATATAAGAGGAAAAATGCGACCTTGTAACGAAAGCACATGTGCTGTGTGATGTTGTGAACAGCAAAATCTAACGTGAAAGAGTCTACCCATTGTTCTCTAAAATGTATCTTTTTTAACAACCTCTCCCTTCTCCACCAGCTGCAAATCTTACTCCTTCGCAGAGGCTAGTGAATATTCGAAGAAGGAAGCGAAGGACACGTGACGAAATGTTTACTGAACTTCAGACTGCCTCCCACGCTGACAGAGCACAGCTGAATGCGTGGAGGCAGTCAATGACTGATTTTAAAAAAGCCCAATATGAGCGAGAGGAGAGGTGGCGTGCTGAATCGCGGGCTGAAGAGGAGAAGTTGCGTGCTCAAGAGGAGAAGTTGCGTGCTGAAACGCGGGCTGAAGAGGAGAGGTGGCGTCAACTTGTAATCAGAAAGCAAGAGTCGATGCTCCGGCTGCTGGAGCATCAAAGTGATATGCTCCTGCGTATGGTTGAGCTGCAGGAAAGGCAGCAGGAGCAGAGAACGCCGCTACAGCCCCTCTGTAACCAGCAGCCTTCCCCAAGTCCCATTGCCTCCTCACCCAGACGCCCAAGAACACGGTGGGGGGGCCTTCGGCCACCCACTCACTCCACCCTAGATGATTTCCAGTGCAATAAGTTTTAAAGTTTTAAATTGGAGTGTGTCCTGTTCCTTCCCTCCTCCCCCACCCATCCCGGGCTACCTTTCCAATTATCCCCCTAGTTGTGTGCTGAAGTAATAAAGAATGCATGAATGTGAAGCAACAATGACTTTATTGCCTCTGCAAGTGGTGCTCGAAGGGGGGAGGGTAGTAGGGGAGGGTGGGGTGGTTGGTTTGCAGGGAAGTAGAGTTAACAGGGTGGTGGGGGAGGGTCAGAGGGTTCATCAAGGAGCAACAAACAGAAGTTTCACTCCGTAGCCTGGCCAGTCACAAAACTGGTTTTCAACGCTTCTCTGATGCGCACCGCGCCCTGCTGTGCTCCTCTAACCGCCCTGGTGTCTGGCTGCGCGTAATCAGCGGCCAGGCGATTTGCCTCAACCTCCCACCCCGCCATAAATGTCTCCCCCTTACTTTCACATATATTGTGGAGCGCACAGCAAGCGGCAATAACAATGGGGAGATTCTTTTCGCTAAGGTCTGAGCGAGTCAGTAAGCTGCGCCAGCGCGCTTTTAAACGGCCAAATGCACATTCCACCACCATTCGGCACTTGCTCAGCCTGTAGTTGAACAGGTCCTGACTACTGTCCAGGCTGCCTGTGTACGGCTTCATGAGCCATGGCATTAAGGGGTAGGCTGGGTCCCCAAGGATCACGATAGGCATTTCAACATCCCCAATGGTTATTTTCTGGTCCGGGAAGAAAGTCCCTTCCTCCAGCTTTCGAAACAGAAGAGACTGCCTGAAGACGCGAGCATCATGTACCCTTCCCGGCCAGCCCACGTTGATGTCGGTGAAACGTCCCTTGTGATCCACCAGGGCTTGCAGCAGCATTGAAAAGTACCCCTTGCGGTTTATGTAGTCGGCGGCTTGGTGCGCCGGTGCCAAGATAGGGATATGGGTTCCGTCTATGGCCCCACCACAGTTTGGGAATCCCATTGCAGCAAAGCCATCCACTATGGTCTGCACGTTTCCCAGAGTCACTACCCTTGATATCACCAGGTCTCTCATTGCCCTGGCAACTTGGATCACAGCAGCCCCCACAGTAGATTTGCCCACTCCAAATTGATTCCCGACTGACCGGTAGCTGTCTGGCGTTGCAAGCTTCCACAGGGCTATCGCCACTCGCTTCTCCACTGTGAGGGCTGCTCTCATCCTGGTATTCTGGCGCTTCAGGGCAGGGGAAAGCAAGTCACAAAGTTCCATGAAAGTGCCCTTACGCATGCGAAAGTTTCGCAGCCACTGGGCATCGTCCCAGACCTGCAACACGATGCGGTCCCACCACTCTGTGCTTGTTTCCCGGGCCCAGAATCGGCGGTCCACGGCATGAACCTGCCCCAGTAACACCAAGATTTCCACATTGCTGGGGCCTGTGCCTTGTGAGAGGTCCATGTCAATTTCCTCATCACTATCGTCGCCGCGCTGCAATCGCCTCCTCCTCAGCTGGTCCTGGTTTGGCTTTGGCATGTCCAGGAGGCTCTGCATGTTTTCCAGGACAATGCGCGTGGTGTTCATAGTGCTCAGAATTGCCGCGGTGATCTGAGCGGGCTCCATGATCCCAGTGCTGGCTATGGCGTCTGGTCTGAAAAAAGGCGCGAAAGTAGTATCTGACGGACCAGGGGAAGAAGGGAGGGAGGGAGAGAGGGAGGGAGGGGCGAGTGACACCGCGTACAGGTACAGGGAATTAAAATCAAGAAAGGTGGCTTTGCATCAGGGAGAAACACAAACAACTGGCACACAGAATGCCCCCCCCCCCAAGATTGAACTCAAAAGCCTGGGTTTAGCAGGAGGGAGGGGGGAAGCAAATGAATGGAGAATAAATCTATTTTTTACATCTTAAGACGACGGTGCAGCATGACTGATAGCCCTTGGCATTTTCTGGGTGCTTGGCAGCAAATACTGGGCGCTTGGCAGTAAGCCTTCAGGTCTATTGCACGATCTGATTCCCACTGCAATATGACAATGATGGGTACCAATCGTAATATGCTATCTACTGCCCAAAAGGCAAGGGGTTGCTGCTGTGTAGCAATCTAGCCCCACGTCTGCCAGCCCCATGTCTGCCAGCACCCAGATCGCCATCGGCCTCTTCTGGGTGCTTAGCAGACAATACTGGGCACTTGGCAGAAAATAGCATGCTACGACTCTGCTAACATGCAATGATCCAACAGGGCGCCTGGCAGAAAATAGCATACTACGACTGATAACCATCATTGTCTGCCCGGGTGCCCATGATCGACAGCCGCTGCAGTACGACGACGACGGATACCAGTCGTAATAAACCATCTTCTACCAAAAGGCAAGGGGCTGGTGCAATGCAGCACCACGGCTGCCAGCCCCACAGCTGCCTGCACCCAGATCGCCAATGAAGGCTACCAGTCATGCTGCACCGTCTACCGCCAAAAGGCAGTAAGCTGCTGCTGCTGTTTAGCAATGCAGTCCCACGTTTGCCGGCACCCGGAAGAGATATGGTGACGGTAAGCTGAGCTGAGCGGGCTCAATGCTTGGCGTGGTATGTTGTCTGCACAGGTAACCCAGGTAAAAAGGCGCGAATCTATTGTCTGCCGTTGCTGTGACGGCGGGGGAGGGGCCTGACGCAATGTACCCAGAACCCCTCGCGGCACTGCTTTGCATCATCCGGGCATTGCGATCTCAACCCATAATTCCAATGGGCGCCGGAGGCTCCGGGAACTGTGGGATAGGTACCATAGTGCAATGCGCCGGAAGTCGACGCTAGCCTCGGTACTGTGGACGCGGTCCGCCGACTTCATGCACTTAGAGCATTTTAGGTGGGGACACACACAATCGGCTGCATACAACCGGTTTCTATAAAACCGGCTTCTATAAATCCGACCTAATTCTGTAGTGTAGACATAGCCTAAGATACCAGAGGAGCTAATGAACATGAACAGGAAATGGGAATTTTGCAAGGGAGTTTAGAAAGGGTGCATGAGAGCCAGTTACACCTAACATTCTCTAAACGTAGGCAATAATCATCCCTCTAGCCCCCTCTCCCCCCGCCCCCAACAGAACAAAACAAAACACAAACATAATAAAATCTACAGGAGTAAAAAGAATCCATATGGTTCCAACTGCATTACTGACCAAACTCTTTAGGTCAGGACCCCTTCTCCCCAAGTCCAAAGGCTGTTTTCCGTTGTCTTCTTAGATA
This sequence comes from Terrapene triunguis, assembly GCF_002925995.2. Lineage (NCBI taxonomy): Eukaryota > Metazoa > Chordata > Testudines > Emydidae > Terrapene > Terrapene triunguis. Next base: position 55,285,479 of record NW_020664419.1, on the reverse strand, counting down.
CAATGCCAGAAACAGAGAGGGAGAGGGTGTCTTTGGGTGTTTGCCCCCACTTTATGTAGTTTTTTAGGCTCTCTTTCAAAAGCATTTCCAGCTAAGAACCAGGAGACGGGCATTCTGATGAAGGAAGGAGACTCCATGCTGTTTCTTTGCTAAGATGCAGATCTCTTTGCCACTGACTCATTTCTTTCCAAAGAATGGCCACTTGGTAGGCAATGGCCCATCAGCTTTGTTGACACCTGGGTAGGGTGTCAGCTTGCCCTTTGTCTTTGAGAAATTGGTTTAACCACTCCTCAGACTTATCTGGAAAACATACTTCAGTCATGATTTCAGCTTATGTTTATATTTTTACATATAATGTCACTATATGCGTTTTAACTTGATATTACTGATCAGCAAGTTATGAGTTTTCAAATGATACCTCCAAAGGCATGCCTTCTACAAAGATTATTTCAATAGTGTGTATAATGTGAATACAGGGGTGCATTCCAACACAGGGTGGAAGATCCACAGGTCCTTACCCAACAAGGAGGTAGAATCTACTCTTGCCATTAGCAGAGCAGGACTGCAGCCAAGATTGCAGTCTGTCTGGGGGAAAGGATTCCTTTACCCTTTGCAGAGATTCCAGATGCTCTGCTGAGCAGAATACTTGGGTTCTAAAGCATGCATAATTGAGCCCTCTACAACAGCAAGATTCTCTCCTGACTGTATATGTTAGTAATGTACATTAATGCAAAGTTGAGATAATGCATAAACAACTCTACAGCAATTCCTCTCGTTTCCTGCTCTATGTATGTTGTGCTATAGCTTTTTGCTATATCTTTTCCTTAAAATAACAACCATAGTTAGCACCCCGTCATTTAATAACATAATACATTGTGCTATCTGCTGCTAAAAATTCCTTCCTTCTCTCCTCTTAATGTTCAGACTCAACAGAAGTTGGTGCTGAAATCTCTAAGGAGGCATGTTATGTATTTTATGTCAAGGAAACTTTTACAGCTGTAGGACTTACTTCCAGTTCAGCTGGGTAAATCGGAGGTTTGGGAGCATCAGGATCATGGGTACCCTAGGTTGTGGATCTTGAGAGAGTCCAACATAAAGAGATATCTCATTCATTATGCAAGCAGCAAATGTCCAGGCACTTTCATTAAATAGCCCAAAGCAGCTCTGAGCATTGTGTCCAGAGATTGTGATCCTTGAATGGTACTTAGACATGTACCTAATCTCTTACACAAATGGATGGGTTGTGGGATTTTTGTTTGTTTGTTTGATGTGTTTTGTTTAAGGTGTAGCATGAAATATTACTGATACAAATTCAAACACGGCACACTTTGTTCCAGTGACACACATCCAACACAGCCTATTTCTAGAGAGTTTACCAGGAACAATGCTGATCATATGCTAACCAAGCTGTCATACCAACCACTAGTATGAACTGTAAGACCAAATTTACTGAAACGTTATTGTGAGCTAAATATAGAGTATGTGGACATGAAGACCTCTATTCAGATTGTATAGGATGACTGAGCATTGTGGATAATAGTTTCTATTTTTTATTATTTATTTATATCGCAGCAAAGGTGTATGTGATGTTTTACTGTTGATTAGAAGACAAGGTTCCTGCTCCAAGGAGCTTAAATGATGTCAGGAGTTAAAATAGAGTAATTTCTATTGCCTAGGCAAATCATAATGTGTATAGCTTTTTCTGTTTAATGTATTTTTTCAACCTTATTATTCTGTGGGACCTCAAATTACAATCTGGTACCAGTTCCTGGAGAGCAGAAGCTTTTCACAGTGTAGACTCACATAGTAAAATATTGCTGAAACTTAAGATGTCCTAGAAGCACATTGCACCTGGGACCAACTTATGGCTTTAAGCCACTGGCCAGATTGTGGGTGTGTGGGAAAGAGAAGCTGAGCAGCACGAGGAGTTTCAGATTTTGGCTGACTCAGTGATAAATCCCCCTGAGACCGACTGGGAGCACACACTGAGTGGAAGCTCTACTACCCTTGGAAAGGGTGCAGAGTGGGCTCTATCTCTGAATTGAGCCAATGCCACTTTGGGGAGCCAAGCACCAGCAGCACAGACTATCCGTAACCTATAGCAGTGCCTATACTCTTCATCAGTTGTGGCTGAGCCCTGCACAGAGACACAAGTGTACAGGGAGGGGCCCGCCCTGAGCCGCCTCATCCACTTTTCACTTCTGAAATTTCCTAACCTTGCTCATTGTCTCTCCCTAAACTACTACCTCCCTCTGAGAGATTCATAGTTTCCATGACTTTCTCAGGCTTCAGAGTTACGGCTGTCCCATCAGGGAGCAGACAAACCACCTTCTTCTGTCTTCTGCTACCAATCACAACTAAGCAACAGAGCTAGAATTTTGTATAATGAGTATTGAATACTCACAGGAAACCATTTATGATCAATCCCAGGAGTACAAAAAATCATTAAAAATATGAATAAAAAAGTTAAGAAAATTGCAGTCTGCAATAATTCACCATAAATTATTGCTTTACTAGTGTTTACACCTCCTATAATATGTTTACACCACATGTAATATAGCACTGAACCCTTCAAGAACCAAACATTTCACTGACCCTTCTAATGAGTGACAAGCAGCCAAAATGAAGCACACAGTGAAAACTAGTGGAGGAAAAAATTTATAGTTTGGGAGATTATCCTCAGCATATATAACGCTTCATACATCTGGAGTTTCAAGAGTTCTTGTGTGTACAATTAACTGTAAAAAATAAGATAACCCCAGACTTAGAGGTATGCTGAGACTGAAAAGAATGACAATATGCATTTTCCTTAGGCACAGCTGATAGGTCTGAGAACATGCAGTGTAACCCAGTCAATTCAAATTAACAGAGTGCTAACTGCTGACACAGAAATTGAATGCTTATATCTACTGTAAATAATGGGCCAGACCCTCATTTGGTGTAAAATGGCAATGCTCCATTGACTTCAATGGAACCGTGCCAATATACACCAGCCCAAGGATCCAGCTGTACAAAGGTCTTTAGAAGCATTTTAAAAAGTATTACCATGCAACTTAAAAAGAATGAAAAATGGAGTAGCGTAGAAAATTATTATGAGATTTATAAATTATCTCCAAACCCTTTGTGGGATATGAATGATACAGTTTAATGAAATGTGACACTTTCTTCCATAAGGTACTTTGGAAAGCAGCTGGGAGAATAAAGGTAATGTTTCAGCAGCTCTCCCATCACCCCAGCTTTTAGTAATAAAACACAGCAGCTAATCAGATGTTACTTTAGAAGACTAGTGTAACCAAGGCCAAGGAGCTCACCTAGGTCCCTGTGTGCAGGTAACTCAGGGAGGGGCACACTGTCCCTGGTAGGGAGAGGGAGCCAACAGCAAACTCAGAGTCTGTCAGGCAACCCAGAGGGAGAGAGACTATTTAGAACAACAGGGGCCCTGTTGGCTTGGGGGGAGGATTGCAGGCATGCCTGCTCGGAGGAGGGGGCACAGTCAAAGGATTGACAAGGGAAAGCCAGGGAAGAAGAGCTAGCCCGACCAATAGGAAATGAGATGCCCTCTCTTGGGAGCCCTATGTGGGGTGGGAGAGAAGCCATTTTGGGAGTAGTCTGGAGCCAGCCACAGAAAGGGAAGGACTGGTATGGTGAACCCCAAACCTGCATGCAGGGTGTGACACTGCACCCCATATTCTTCATAGTGATATTATTATAATATGATTATAACATAATTATTACATATTTTATGCAAAATGGGTCATGTAAGGTGTCATTGGAAAAATTATGATTCGCTGAATATGATTATCCTATTTGTATGCATGTAAGTAATGCAGCCTGTAAGTAATGGCTTATGTGACTCTACAAGGACATGTGACCAGGCCACATGATTCTGGACTCCATCTTGGGATCAATGGGATGTCACTATTTTTTTCACAAACCAGTCTGGGAACCAAGTTTTGAAACGAAGGGTTCCCGACATATGCTTAAGCTCTATAAGGCACAGAGTATCATCATCTGTTGTTCTTCACTCCACACATGAGAAGACTCCTGGAACCACGTGAGGAACAAGAATTGAACTGGGGAAAGTGCTGGATCCAAGCTAAAAAGATTTCTAGCCTGTGTATGAAGACCCGAGAAACCCAAGCTATAAAGCTAATGCAGCTTGTGCCTTAAGAATCTACAAGTCTGCCTGTACCATCAGTGAGGGTGAGAATCTGCTATTAATAGACTGGCTATCTAGTATATTAAGCTTAGGTTGCGTTTTTGTTTATTTGCTAGGTAATCTGCTTTAATCTGTTTGCTATCACTTATAATCACTTAAAATCTATCTTTTGTTGTTAATAAATTTATTTTATGTTTTAATCTAAACCAGTGAGTTTGGAGTGAAGTGCGTGGGAATCTTAGCTCAGAAAGGCTGTTGCATATTCCTCTCCACATTGGGTGGGGGACTCTATGAGCTTACGCTGTACAGTTCCCTGTTCAGAACAAGATGGTATAATTTTGGGTTTATGCTCCAGAGGGGGTGTGTGCCTGGGGAGCTGAGAGTTACCTTGGCTTTAGCCTTTCTACTGTTGGTTCGTGCAGTGGCTTGTCAGAGAGCCTGCATGTAACTGCAGCTGGGTGTGTCCCTACCTGTGTGTATGCTGGTGGAAGTGTAAGACCGGGACCGTATCTGCAGCTTGTCACAGTAGCACAGTGTGAGAGGGAGCCCAGTCTGGTGGGTCAGAGGGCTCAATAGTACCCCAGTTCAGGTGACACCCTGGGGGGAACCTTTCACACAGGGTTCCCCCTGAGAACTGGCCTCTGGGGACCTGGAAGCAATATCCCTCAGGTTGGGCTTTTCCCTCTTCAAGGTGACTCTCAGTTTGTAGAATTTTGTTGAGAAAATCCGCCGCTCTAGCCAGGCTGAGTTAGTCCTCCAGCTCCCCAGGTAAAATCATTCACCACCTGGCCAGCTCTGCTCTGGCTGCTAGTCCAGGGCTGCCCCCTGCTGTGAGTGTTCCTCAGCCTGCGTTGGAGGCTAAAGTTTGGATTTTTAGTACAGTTTTGTCATCCGCACCCGAAGCCCCGCCCCTCTTTGTGGTGAGGGGAAATCCTGGCAGCAGAAGCAGCCTGACTCCTGCATGAAGAGGATGCCTGCCAGCAGTGATCATCAGTAATGCTAAGATTATGTCACAGAGGTCACGGAAGTCATGGATTCCATGACTTCCAGAGACCTCCATGACATTTTCCGCTTCAGCCCCAGGGCAGTGGGGGCTGGAGCGGTCAGCCAGCTGGACTCCACAGCTCCCAGCCGCCATGGGTGGTGGTGATGGGGGGGGACCCCAGAGCTGTCAGCTGCAGTGGGTGATGGACAATCCCCCCCCCTCCCCCCGCATCACTCCTGGAGCAGGGCTCGGGCTCTCATCCCCTCCTCAGCCCCATTTTGTCACAGTTATTTTTAGTAAAAGTCAGCGACAGGTCACAGGCTTCTGTGAATTTTTGTTTATTGCCCATGACCTGTCCCTGACTTTTACTAAAAATAACCATGACAGAATCTTAATCATCAGCCTCTCTACAGTGACTGAGGAGTCCAGAGCCACCTCTGAACCTGAGTATCATTCTCAGAGCTATGAGTCCCCATCTTTTAGTTAGCTAGTCAGGGAAATTGTTTGGGAGACACCCTATTCCCTGAACTGTGCCTCAAGCCAGGGGGTAAGGGTTTGGGGATTTTATTACCTGCTGCCTATTACACCTGTGGAGGGATTTACCATCTTATCTCACATGTCAGTCGTCTGGGCTGTACTGAACCAAGTCAACCAAGCTGCTAACTGCTGCACAGACGATGTGGGCACAGGTCATCGAGGGCCCCTACAAAGTACGTGTACCAATGGGACACTAATTTTTACATTTGCTATATCAGGTCACCTCACTGGGGAAATTCATGAGTATTATCAGCCTGGGCTCCAGTGACCCTGATAATAGTGTTTTACCCAGTTATATTATATTTACCTCCTGTTTAATACAATTATGTATTGAATATATTGTATGTGTTTCTGTTATTTCTTGGGAATATAAAGAATAAACTCTCCAACTGTTTGGCAAGTAAGTGGGGGTTATACAGTGGTTAGAATTTTCCTCCGAAGCTGCCCTGGTGACCTTGCCAGGAAGGAGTGAGGGTGATGGAGGCACTGCCAAATAAATTCTGGGAAGAAAATAAAGAAGTTGCACCTGCCTAGTGGGAGGCGGGATCCAGAAGAACCCAGGCCTGTCCATCAATACCCGAAAGGAGATTGGTGCTAAAGGAGGTAAGTGGGTGAATAGGGGGCACTACACTAGTAATACAAATGGAAGAAGTGATCCTCATTCTTGGCAGTATAATCATCTAGTGTTTTGTCTTACTGTCAAATATGAAATGTGAGATCTCAGTAACTTAAGATACCTCCTCTCTGCATTAATTTGACCGTGTTTACATTATACTGATCCTACTTCAGTGTTCTATATGTTTTTCTCTTTGCCTTTTTACAGCTGTCCCACTAAAAGGCCACAGCAGAAGGTACCCCAAGAACCTAGCATTGTCTTTCAAGTTAAAACTCTTTCCAGGGAACACATAATATGGAGTTTTTTCCTCCAAGTTATGTTAGAGTTAATTATAGAACTAGGACATAAATTTTCAAGAAAAAAGTGACTGTGTATAGTATCCTGGAAGACCAGGAAACTTATAGTCTTAGGGCTGGTCTTCAATAGAAAATTAGATTGACCTAGCTACGTTGCTCAGAGGTGTGAAAAATCCAACACCCATGAGCAATGTAGTCAAGACGACCCAAGTCCCTTTGTAGACAAGAATTCTTCAGTTGACCTAGCTAACATCTCTTGGGAAGACAGATTTACTGCACAAATGGGAGAACCCCTCCTGTTGCTGTTGTAAGTGTCCACTGTAACTCTTCTGCCAGTCAGAGTTGGCAGCAACAAGGGCCGGGTTCAGTATCTAGGGGTTCCTTTTCAACAATACAACACAAAACTGGCTCGAGCCCCAACCCAGTGACCTGGGACAATTACACACCACCCCCTGGGCGCCTCTAAGAGGCAGTACTTCCCCTCTCGCAAGCACAGAGTCTGAGTGTAGCAAAAAACTTTTAATAAAAGGAGGGAAATAATGTGGCATTAATTTGGGGAAACACCACAAATAGGGTTTATAAACATAAACCATGAGCAAAAGACCCACCCCCAAGTAAGTTGGATAGTGTCCTTCTCCCCTCAGGTTCTTAAGTCCAGCAACCCTTAAGTCTCTTTAACATGCCCGCCCCTTCTCTGCACCCCACTCACAGTTGTGGTCCTTGGACAGTGCAGACCCAGAGTTCAGAGGTGCATCTGCACAGTCTACCTCCCACCTGGGTGGAGGGGGTGATAAAGAGGCACCCTACTTGCTCCACTGCTTGGGCACTCACTCACCTCCCTTCTCTACAGGGTTCTGCTCTGGCACTCTCTGCCAGCCACCCTGCTGGTCCCTCACCAGGCCTCTCCACCAGCCATCCTGCTGGCCGCGCCAAGATGTCTTCAGGGCCCCCCACTTAACACAGCTCTCAGTGATTTCAGCTATTAGTGGGGGAGCCTTACTGCTGGTGCACACTGGGCAGTCGCTTGCATCAGAGACACTGTCCCAAAGCAGGTCTAATATGTAGGCCTAGGTATCAGTGATTTCAGCTCTGCAGCATGTAACAAGACTCTCAATTAGCGCTGTTATTACACAGTGGAGAGAGGAAGGGTCAAATGGTGTGTTAGCCCTTAGACAAGGCCCACATCACCAGGCACAAGTACCTGTCCCCACCCTCTCTCAACTCACTGGGCTTTGGTACCCATGTCCCCTGCCTAGTGAGCAGGGCCGGCTCCAGCGTTTTTGCCACCCCAAGCGGCGAAAATAAAATAAAATTAAAAAAAACTACGATTGGCGGCAACTCTACCGCCGCCGCCGCCGCTTTGTTCTTCGGCGGCAATTCGGCTGCAGGTCCTTTCCTCCAAGAGGGACAGAGGGACCCGCCGTCGAAGAGCCGGACGTGCAGCCCCTCTCCGTTGGCCGCCCCAAACACCTGCTTGCTGCGCTGGTGCCTGGAGCCGGCCCTGCTAGTGAATGCCATTTAGTTGAGGGTGAGTCCCTCAATTGGGAAATGCCAAGTACAGTTCTGCTGCCCTTGATTCACACAACAAGGATAACAACGCTTTATTACTCCTGCCCCAGAAACAGGGAGACTGGGGATCCCATACCAGCCAAAAGTGACCATTTGGGCAAGCAATCCCATCATGCTGAGCACCTAGGCAGGGTGGGTGTCAGGGGAGAGCTCATTCAGACTGCTTACAACCTAGCTAACGCCTCTTGAGAAGACGGATTTACTGCACCAATGGGAGAACCCCTCCTGTCGCTGTAATAAGTGTCCACACTGAAGTGCTACAGCCGCACAGCTGCAGCACTGTGGCTGTAGCCTTAGTGTACTATGAAAGCAAGAATGTACCACTTCCTGTTTTTACCGTGGCTTCTGTCTTGAGATCAAGGTATGAGATTTTAGGTGCCTCATTCTTTGGCACTTAATAGTAAACTACAGTTTGTTTTCAGTGTTCTGTGATATGATTGGCAGAAATTCCCAACATTCCTCTGCCAATTTACAGCCTTCAAAACCAAAATGATGGGGAAAGCTAAGCCAATCCCCAAACAGATTTAAAACGTAAGGATATTCATCACCCAGATGCTTTTAATTTGTGCTGGGCAAGCTTACTTTTATGACAAGTATTGTAGTGAGAAATTATTTATGAATATTTTGTCAACTTCAAAATAGAATTACACTTACTGTATTTACATCCCATTTTATTAGATTTTCATTAACTTCTATACAAAACATGTTTTATTCATAGGAATCCCATTTTGGAAAGCAATTTTTCAGACAATAGCTAAGTTTGTTCAGTCACAAAATTAAATTCAGGGATGAAAAAATTTCCATTTGACTTAGTATTCAAAGGAATGCTTCCAGTGAATAGTACATGGACAATCCATTCACTGAAATTTGTTAACAAAACATATGTTGAAGAAATTGGGAGGGATTGCAACTGCTTTGGAGGACAGGGTCATAATTCAAAATGATCTGGATAAATTGGAGAAATAGTCTGAGGTAAACAGGATGAAGTTTAACAAAGACAAATGCAAAGTGCTCCATTTAGGAAGGAAAAATCAGTTTCACACATACAGAATGGGAAGAGACTGTCTAGGAAGGAGTACAGCAGAAAGGGATCTAGGGGTTATAGTGGACCACAAGCTAAATATGAGTCAACAGTGTGATGCTGTTGCAAAAAAAGGAAACATGATTCTGGGATGTATTAACAGGTCTGTTGTGAGCAAGACACGAGAAGTCATTCTTCCGCTCTACTCTGCGCTGGTTAGGCCTCAGCTGGAGTATTGTGTCCAGTTCTGGGCACCGCATTTCAAGAAAGATGTGGAGAAATTGGAGAGGGTCCAGAGAAGAGCAACAAGAATGATTAAAGGTCTTGAGAACATGACCTATGAAGGAAGGCTGAAAGAATTGGGTTTGTTTAGTTTGGAAAAGAGAAGACTGAGAGGGGACATGATAGCAGTTTTCAGGTATCTAAAAGGGTGTCATAAGGAGGAGGGAGAAAACTTGTTCACCTTAGCCTCTAAGGATAGAACAAGAAGCAATGGGCTTAAACTGCAGCAAGGGAGGTCTAGGTTGGACATTAGGAAAAAGTTCCTAACTGTCAGGGTGGTTAAACACTAGAATAAATTGCTTAGGGAGGTTGTGGAATCTCCATCTCTGGAGATATTTAAGAGTAGGTTAGATAAATGTCTATCAGGGATGGTCTAGACGGTATTTGGTCCTGCCATGCGGGCAGGGGACTGGACTCGATGACCTCTCGAGGTCCCTTCCAGTCCTAGAATCTATGAATCTATGAATAGCAGACAAATCAGCAAACATTGAAGTCTATTCATAGACGATTCACAAACAGAAAAAAGGGTTCCATTTGTTAAATTAATTGTTCATTGTGAATTGTTCACCAGCTCCATTAAGTGAGTGCTGTAGCAGGGACTGAGATATAGGTGTCACCACACTCAGGTACAGCAGTGGCTAACATAAGTGTTGTTGTGTTGTTTTCTGGCACCAATAATGGAAGGGAGAGAGGTGGAAGCTGCTGCTGAGAATGGCTACCTAACTCTACTGGCCAGAGTTGCCTTGGAGACCAAGCAGTACTAGTGGGAACTGCTGCTTAGAGCAGAACAGTGGCCTATGAGAAAGGCAACACCTGGTTGGTAGAGAGAAGCCAGCAGGAAAAGGGAGTTACTATTTCTGACTAGAAAATCTGCCCCTGTAATATTTACTCCCTTTGTGCTCCAGGAAGAGAATATAGTTGTATAGCGGTAGTCCGCTTTCCATTTCAGTTTTACAAAGAGGAATCTGTCTTCAAGCTTTGTTCTCTAATATTCTTTTACAATCCTGTTCTCTAGTACCTCAATCTGGTACCTGGCAACACTAACAAACATGGTAACCTTAGGTATGGGAACAGTCCCACTGAAAGACTGATTGAGCATCATCAGCCCATGTGTAATGTAGCTCATGTGCACAAATGTTTTGCAGGATTGAAGGCTATCATTTTACTGCTTTGTTAAACATCTCCTTGCACTCTTTATGGAATTATTATGGTAGGTATTTCCTGCAAGGTGACAATATTTGCTTTCTTAGTCTTTTTGTCTAGCACTTTTTTTATATACCTACTCATCTAACTCTTATCTACCAGTTGACAGTTAATTGCCTAAATACATGCATAGGAGACATTTCTTATCTGATGGCTATTTCTTAGCAATGTCTCTCATCATTTAGCACTAATGAGTACTATCTCCCACCTGTGGAATTCAGAGGCCGTCCAGTGTTTGTGCTGGAGGCTCCAGAATTAAGCCACACCCTTCAGCTCAGGCCACCAGAAGAGTTCTTCCAAAGTGGCAGTTATCGGCATTGAGATGACGGCTTGATACAATTTGCAAATAACCTTAAGGAAGTTATATGTTCAAGTCTTCTTGAAGAGAAAGTTTCAATTGTTATAAATTCTATTCCTGGGTGGATTGAATGAAGAGTGAAACTACAAACATACAGAAAATGATTGTCAGGAGGGAGCTCCTTTCAGCTGAGATTGAGGACTAGCCAACCCAGCTCCAAGACAAATTAATGAATTTAGCTAGGTTGCAGTAGGACTGTCTGAATGGCCAGCCTGCCTGATTGGCTGAAGGGAACCAGCAGGCCTGCTTTTAAGTTCAGCAGCAGGTCCCTGATTTATGCCTGCAACTGCAACTACTACTGTGCAGGCCTTGCTCCTGTCCTGCTCCAGTCCTGCTTATTCCCAACTCTGGCTCTCACCCCTGCTCAACTTCTGGTTCTTGAGGCTGGCTCTGACCCTCAGCTCTGCTTCTGAGCTGCTGAGTCTGGCTCCAACCACTAGGCCTCACTCCTGTTTTAGCCATTAGGCCTGACTGCCCACTCACAATGATCAGGTAAGAAATTTCTCATTCTGCTGCACAGCTTCTCCTCTCATTCATTACTAATGGGAAATAGTGAGCAGTGAATCACAGAAATAGGGAGAGAAGCAGAATAATTATTAGAGTAATAGACAGAAATAGAATTTCCCCTGCATATAGCTTTGTCATTTAAAGAAATTATATGGAAACCAGCCCAGCAATTCCTTCCTATCAATGGATGCCTCAGTAGAGGAATGGAAACCTACTTTGCAAATCTTCTTCAGATGATGCGCATACACTTTTCCCCAAAATGCCAGTAGGACCTTAACTCCTTCTTCATAAATAGTAGCCCAGATGCCTAGCATACCAACTGATGCAGGATTTTTACATCTTGCCTGCAGCAACTTTGGAACCCAAAGGCCCTGGCATTTGGATAGAAAGAAATGAACAGGAACAATTGGGGTGTGTGCTTCATATGCTTGAGATATATCTTTAGAATTCCAGGTATGCCCATTTATGCCACAACCTTTTAAAGGCATGCCGAGGATTGGAATCATATGAAAGGAGAACTATTTCCCAGTTATTTGGAGAAAGAAGAACTTACCTTCAATGGACAGGTTTCTGGAGCTATAAGAATAACTTTACTCATGACCACAGTAGGGTCTTCTATGGACAGAGAAACTAATTCCAAACCCCTTTCTTTTGGAGGCAATGGTAACTAGAAAGGCAAACCGGAGTCTTGTCCAATCTGCCATTCTGAATAATCTTGTTGATACTCAGCTGGGGAGTCTTATATACCCACCTAAAGAATGCTGCTGGAGGTGTTACTTACTTTTCTATGGTGCTTGGTTGTAAGACTCCAGTTGAGCATCTTGGAAAAACTCTAGTGAAGCTGAGCTCACCAGAACGTTTCAGTTATAATAACAACTTGTATTACAGTAACATCTGGAGTCCAAGACCCCATTGTGTTGGGCATTGTATAAATAAAGAAATGGTTCCTGCCCCAAGGAACTTTTTGTTTCCCTTCACACTAGAAATATAATTTGGCCTGATCAATGACGGAAAAATTCTGGTTGACTACTGTCTAGATCAGGGGTCGGCAGCCTTTCAGAAGTGGTGTGCCGAGTCTTCATTTATTCACTCTGATTTAAGGTTTTGCATGCCACGAATACATTTTAACGTTTTTGAAAGGTCTCTTTCTATAAGTCTATAATATATAACTAAACTATTGTTGTATGTAAAGTAAATAAGGTTTTTAAAATGTTTAAGAAGCTTCATTTAAAATTAAATTAAAATGCAGAGCCCCCGGACCAGTGGCCAGGCCCCGGGCAGTGTGAGTGCCACTGAAAATCAGCTTGCATGCCGCCTTGGGCAGGTGTGCCATAGGTTGCCGACCCTTGGTCTAGATAAACAGAATATATTGATGAGCGTTTTGGAGAAACCCTATTGAACTACATTTCTCTTCCAATGCCAGGCTATAAACTGTAGATCATTCAGTTCCAGATGAAGGAGTCCCTGCTTCAAGGTAAAAAAGGTAAATGGGATGACATAGATAATTACAGGGCCTATCAGTTTGACATTAATCCCAGGCAAGATAATGGAGGAGCTGATACGGGATTTGATTAACAAAAAAAAAAATTAAAGGCGGCATTATTTTTATTATCCAACAGCATGGGTTTATGGAAAATAGATCCTGTCAAACTAATCTGATACCTTTATCAACCAAACTTTAATATAATAAAAATGTAATAGTGTTGATGTAATAGACTTAGATTTCTGTAAGGTATTTGACTTGGAACCACATGGGATTTTGATTAAAAAACACTAGCATGACATAAAATGGAGATGGCAACATTAAATGGATTAAAAGCTGACTAACTGAGCATTTATGTTTGGATACTAAAAATGTAATTGTAAATGGGGAATTATCATTGAATGGGTGTGTTCCTAATGGGTCCTGCAGGGATCTGTTCTTGGCTCTATTTAACATTTTTATTAATGACCTGGAAGAAAACAAAATCATTATTAATAAAGTTTGCTGATGAGACAAAAATTGGGGGAGTGGTAAATAATGAAGAGGACAGGTCACAGATACAAATGTATACATCTAGGAACAAAGAATGGTGTCCATACTTATAAGAGAGGAGATTGTATTCTGGGAAGCAGTAATTCTGAAAAAAGATTTGGGGGTCATGGTGGCTAATCAGCTGAACATGACCAAAAGTATGATGCTGTGGCCAAAAGGGCTGATGAGACCCTTGGATGCATAAACAAGATTCTTGAGCAAGAGTAGAGAGATTATTTTTACCTTTGTATTTGGCAATGGTGCAACTGCTGCTGGAACACTGTGTCCAGTTCTGCTGTTTGCAATTCAAGAAGGATATTGATAAATTGGAAAGGTTTCAGAGAAGTGCCACAAGAATGATTAAAGGATTAGAAAACATGCATTATACCGATTGACCTCCTTGAATCTATCTGTTTAACAAAGAAAAGGTTAAGGGGTGACTTGATTGCAATCTATAAGTACCTACATGGGCAGCGGGTGCAGGTGCCCTTGGGGGAGGCTAGTCCCCGGCCCCTCCCTCTCTGCCCAAGGCCCCGCCCCTTCTACTTCCCCACTGGAGCTCGGAGCACACTGCCCCCCTGTGGCCGCTGGCCCCTCTGCACGCACCCAGCCCCAACGCTGGGTGGGCGGGCAACGCGGCTGGAGCGCCCTTGGGCCCAGCGCTGGGGGGGTGGGCAGGCAGTGCGGCTGGAGCGCCCCCGGCCCCAGTGTGGTTCTAACGCTGGGTGGTGCCGCCGGAGCGCCCCCGGCCCCAGCGTGGTCTCAGTGCTAGGCAGGCAGCGCCGCCGGAGCACCCCTGGGCCCAGCGTGGTCCCAGTGCTGGGAGGACAGGTGGCGTGGCGTGGTCTTGCGCACTACGGGCCCCATCTTGCCTGCCCCAGCCTCTCAGCCACAGAAGGGAGCAGCAGGCGGGGGAGGAGGGGGATGGTGGAACATAGGCAGGGCCACGCTAGGCTCTTTGGGGAGGCATGGCCTCCCCCTGCCTATGATACCCACCACCCCTGAGTACCTACATGGGGAAAAAATATTTGATAATGGGCTCTTCGGTGTAGCAGAGAAAAGTATAACATGATCCAATGTCAGGAAGTTGAAGCTAGATAAATTCAGGCTGGAAATGGTGTAGATTTTAAACAGTAAGGGTAATTAACCACTGGAACAACTGACCAATGGCCATGGTGGATTCTTCATCATTGGCAATTTTGAAATCAGGATTGGATGTTTTTCTGAAAGCTATGCTCTAGGCATTATTTTGGGGAAGTTGTGTGGCCTATTTTATATAGGAGGTTAGGCTAGATTATCACAATGGTCCCTTCTGAACTTGGAAACTATGAATAAAAGGTCTGATGGTTTTTTTGCAGGTGCAATGAAGGTTCTACGGCTGCCCTGTCAAATGTCAATTATCTTCTGAGCTAACAGGGGACTAGGAGGAGGATTTCAACTCTTCCTTTTCCTCTTGTCTGCATCCTTTATTCAAACTATCTTTGAAACAGCAGGTTCTTCTCTGTTTAGGACATGCTTTCCATTGCCACAGAGAAGCTGTGGCCTGTGGTTTCTCCCTAGTTTTGGAAGGGATATAAGCACTCATGATCAATCATGAGTCAACTTCTGGTGGGAAGTAGGAGGAAATTTCCCCTGTAAGCACCATAACTTCCCACTACATGATGTCTTGAACCTTCTTCTAAAGCAGTTGGTATTGGACGCAGTGGCACACTGGTGTGAACCCATGTGGCCATGTCTGTATATGTTTTTGTTCAGACATGCCACTGATAGGGATGTCAAAGTGAAATAAAAGGATGTGTACTCTGAGCTTTTGGAAACTTGTCTTCCAGGTAAGGTCCTCACCCTGCAAGGCTTGCTTCCATAATGGATATGCAAGGCCCTAAGCAAAAATTGCTTTGTCAGTATGTAGTTTGTACTTTATTTGGCAATGGAGAAACATTCATATGTGATCTGGGAATAACTCATAATTTTGCTTTGTATCTAGTGAATGGGTGTATTTGTGGAGGTGCATTTTGAGAAATCCCATTCAGGATTCACTGATGCACCAGCATGGAAAACCTATCTGCTGGAGATAACTGGCAACATATGATCGGTGCCAGGAAATGGCTGACACAGTGAAGTTTTGGATCTTTGCAAATCTTTACCATTGTGATAAAATTATGTCCACCTGAGCTATATCTGTTTTGACCCATGGATATACTGCTGTGTATTGTGTTCTAAAGGTTCTTGATTTTAAACTGGTGGGAATGAATCCTTTCCAGCAGCTGGCAAGTATGAGTGGGTCTGCTTTTCTGGACTGGGCACTGATTGGCATGTTGTCCATGAATGGGTATAGATCAGGGGTTGGCAACCTTTCAGAAGTGGTGTGCCGAGTCTTCATTTATTCACTCTAATTTAAGGTTTTGCGTGCCAGTAATACATTTTAACGTTTTTAGAAGGTCTCTTTCTATGTCTATAATATATAACTAAACTATTGTATGTAAAGTAAATAAGGTTTTTAAAATTTTTTAGAAGCTTCATTTAAAATTAAATTAAAATGCAGAGCCAGGACCTGGGCAGTGTGAGTGCCACTGAAAATCAGCTCATGTGCCGCCTTCGGCACACGTGCCATAGGTTGCCTACCCCTGGTATAGATGCACATCTTGTGATCTGAGCCTTGCTGTGACTACTAACCGCCATTTTTGGGTGCAGAAGGTAGATCAAAAAGAAGAATCTTGTGAGTTCTCCTACACAAATGTTCCATTTTGTTTTTGTCATTCTAAGGATTTTACTGATGTTGGAAGAAAATTTATATCCAAGTTTTGTTGGGAGCTTCTGCTCCAGATTTTTTCCTCTGCTAGAGGAATAGTCCCTTCTTGAATACCTATGGTGATGGTGTTGATCAACAGATTGCTCTGCTGGCTTTGCTAGTTAGGGTTGAGGCCTCTCTGCTGTCTCCGCTATTAATTTATCTAATATTTTCCCAGACAGCTATTCAGTTGTAAATTTGGATGCCCAAGGTATCTGTTTAGGATGAAAGATTGCTATTCATGGGTGTAACACAGCTTCATTATAGCCACCAACTTAGAAGTCATTGCTTTTGTCATAAGTCCCACCAAGGATTTGACAAAAATAGAACCCAAGAGCTCCCATTCCAAGTGAACATACCCCTAGTCAATGAGACAGTAGTTTGCCTCCTAGTAGATTTCCCTGACTAAGCACAGGAAAAACATTTGGTCTGAGAGCTACAGTTGAGGCTTTGAAATTTCTGTGTAGTGTGTCAGGATCTTTTGAAAGGAAGTTGCCTTCTGACGATGTGACTGTCTTTCATTGGTGATGCTACTGCCACATCAACATTATGTTCCCAAAATGTCTGAAATCCCTTTAGTTATATCTATCTATCTAAACATTTTAATGTAACTCTTTTTTGGTAGCGCGTGTGCAGTACTTCCCCTGACCGTTCACAGGAGGGAGCTAGCATGCTGTTCATCCTGGCCTCAGAACACCCCAGCTAATTAGGGGAACTGGCAAAAATATTTTTATTATGGGAATAGTCTGCTAGGTAGGAACCAGAAAGGATTCCTGCCTGTTTCCCCAGGTTGGCTAGTGCCTATCTGAGTCATTTAGGAGACTCAGGGCTTTACTCAGTAAAACAGGAGTTGTTTTGAACATGGGAAGGGATTTCTCACTTATCTCCCAGTAATCTCATGATGGTGCAGCTCCATGGGGAATGGAGTCCTTACGTGCCTCTTCTGGGCACAGACTGCTTGAAGCGCTCCTTACACTTTAGTGTCGAGCCAGCCTCTGAAGCGGGGGAGGGCATAGAGGGAGACCCCTTCCCACACATCAGACTCTGAGCCCCTTGACCTGGCAGAGAGAGGATCTGTGGGCTGAAAACCAGAGAGGCACAATTTCCATTACACTTCAGTCTGAGACAGGACATCACAATGGGACAGGCTTGTCTGAATAGCCAGACATCTGCAGGATGGGGGAGGGGCAGTGAGCCTGATACAGAGCGCTGTGAGGGAGCTTCTGTGAGGAGAAAAGTCCCAGAAACTCTCTCCCAGGGTGGGAAGGCAAAGGAGAAAGGATTTAAACCCTGATTTTTACACCACTTGCTTTTTTTAACAATATGTATTGCTGCCTTCCAAAGGAGACATTTGGTTTTGCCTTTTTGGGACCAGGAGTCTCTGGAGTTTGCAAGACTCACCTGAGCAGGCTGTGAGGGGTTCCCCTCTCCATGGAAATCCTCACATTACTGGTTGAGCCTCCCACAGTGCAGTTGTGGTTTTGGGTGGTGGTTGAGAGCGTACATGCCTGTCCAACTCAAAGCCTCATTCCCTGGTAGAGTGAGGGTCAACAGCCAGTGGCAGCAGGGCATGGTTTGCTTCCTCAAGCCCCATGTCATAAACATACAGCTAAGGGTAGCATAAAATCCCTCCTTACCGTGTAAAGGGTTAATCCATCCTTTACCTGTAAAGGGTTAAGAAGCTCAGATAACCTGGTTGGCACCTGACCAAAAGGACCAATAAGGGGAGAAGATACTTTCAAATCTGTGGGGGAAGGTTTTTGTTTTGTGTTCCTTTGTTCTCTCCGGGTCAGCGAGGAACCAGGGCAGGGAAAATACATCTCCCTAAGCCATATCTGAACTAAGCATCTAATATTACAGAAATAGTAAGTAATAGCAAGGAAATGCGTTAGATTATCTTTTGTTTTAGCTTGTGAATTTTCCCTGTGCTAAGAGGGAGGTTTATCCCTGGTTTTGTAACTTTAAAGTTTTGCCTAGAGGGGAAATCCTCTGTGTTTTGAATCTTTTTGTTACCCTGTAAGTTACCTTCCATCCTGATTTTACAGGGATGATTCTTTAATTTTTTTTTAAATAAACTTCTTTTAAGAACCTGATTGTTTTTCAGTGTCCTAAAGACCCAGGGGTGTTGATCTGTGCTCACTTTGTAACAAATTGGTTAGGATATTATTCTCAAGCCTCCCCAGGAAAGGGGGTGTAGTGGCTTGGGGGGATATTTTGGGGGAGGTAGGGCTCCAAGTGGCCCTCCCTAAATGTTTGTTTAAATCACTTGGTGGTGGCAGCGATACCAAGGGCAAGGAAGGAAGTTTTAAACCTAAGCGGTAGAAATAAGCTTAGGGTTTTTTTCATGTGGGTCCCCACATCTGTACCCCAGAGTTCAGAGTGGGGAGGGAACCCTGACACCCCATCTTCTGGAAGTACAGGGATCAGGGGCTTACAGCACAGGGCATAGCTTGCCCTCTGAGGCGCCTGAAGAGCTGCCTATAGCACCTCCTGGACATGCTTTCAGGGCTTCTCTGTTGTCATAGTGAGGGGCAGACAGAGCCTGCTTGAGAGGTGCTTAGTCCTGGAGCCTCCAGCAACAACACTGGACCATTTCTGAATTCATAGAATCATAGAATATCAGGGTTGGAAGGGACCTCAGGAGGTCATCTAGTCCAACCCCCTCCTCAAAGCAGGACCAATTCCCAACTAAATCATCCCAGCCAGGGCTTTGTCAAGCCTGACCTTAAAAACCTCTAAGGAAGGAGATTCCACCACCTCCCTAGGTAACCCATTCCAGTGCTTCACCACTCTCCTAGTGAAAAAGTTTTTCCTAATATCCAACCTAAACCTCCCCAACTGCAACTTGAGACCATTACTCCTTGTCCTGTCATCAGGTACCACTGAGAACAGTCTAGATCCATCCTCTTTGGAACCCCCTTTCAGGTAGTTGAAAGCAGCTATCAAATCCCCCCTCATTCTTCTCTTCTGCAGACTAAGCAATCCCAGTTCCCTCAGCCTCTCCTCATAAGTCATGTGCTCCAGCCCCCTAATCATTTTTCTTGCCCTCCGCTGGACTCTTTCCAATTTTTCCACATCCTTCTTGTAGTGTGGGGCCCAAAACTGGACACAGTACTCCAGATGAGGCCTCACCAATGTCGAATAGAGGGGAATGATCACGTCCTTCGATCTGCTGGCAATGCCCCTACTTATACAGCCCAAAATGCCGTTAGCCTTCTTGGCAACAAGGGCACACTGTTGACTCATATCCAGCTTCTCGTCGACTGTAACCCCTAGATCCTTTTCTGCAGAACTGCTTCCTAGCCATTCGGTCCCTAGTCTGTAACAGTGCATGGGATTCTTCCGTCCTAAGTGCAGGACTCTGCACTTGTCTTTGTTGAACCTCATCAGGTTTCTTTTGGCCTAATCCTCTAATTTGTCTAGGTCCCTCTGTATCCTATCCCTACCCTCCAGCGTATCTACCACTCCTCCTGGTTTAGTGTCATCTGCAAACTTGCTGAGAATGCAGTCCACGCCATCCTCCAGATCATTAATGAAGATATTGAACAAAACCGGCCCCAGGACCGACCCTTGGGGCACTCCGCTTGAAACCGGCTGCCAACTAGACATGGAGCCATTGATCACTACCCGTTGAGCCCGACAATCTAGCCAGCTTTCTATCCACCTTATAGTCCATTCATCCAGCCCATACTTCTTTAATTTGCTGGCAGGAATACTGTAGGAGACCGTATCAAAAGCTTTGCTAAAGTCAAGGAATAACACATCCGCTGCTTTCCCCTCATCCACAGAGTCAGTTATCTCCTCATAGAAGGCAATTAGGTTAGTCAGGCATAACTTGCCCTTGGTGAATCCATGCTGACTGTTCCTGATCACTTTCCTCTCCTCTAAGTGTTTCAGAATTGATTCCTTGAGGACCTGCTCCATGATTTTTCCAGGGACTGAGGTGAGGCTGACTGGCCTGTAGTTCCCCGGATCCTCCTCCTTCCCTTTTTTAAAGATGAGCACTACATTAGCCTTTTTCCAGTCATCCGGGACCTCCCCCGATCTCCATGAGTTTTCAAAGATAATGGCCAATGGCTCTGCAATCACATCTGCCAACTCCTTTAGCACCCTTGGATGCAGCGCATCCGGCCCCATGGACTTGTGCTCGTCCAGTTTTTCTAAATAGTCCTGAACCACTTCTTTCTCCACAGAGGGCTGGTCACCTTCTCCCCATACTGTGCTGCCCAGTGCAGCAGTCTGGGAGCTGACCTTGTTCGTGAAGACAGAGGCAAAAAAAGCATTTTCATTAGCTTTTTCCACATCCTCTGTTACTAGTTTGCCTCCCTCATTCAGTAAGGGGCCCACACTTTCCTTGACTTTCTTCTTGTTGCAAACATTCCTGAAGAAACCCTTCTTGTTACTCTTAACATCTCTTGCTAGCTGCAACTCAAAGTGTGATTTGGCCTTCCTGATTTCACTCCTGCATGCCTGAGCAATATTTTTATAGTCCTCCCTGGTCATTTGTCCAATCTTCCACTTCTTGTAAGCTTCTTTTTTGCGTTTAAGGTCAGCAAGGATTTCGCTGTTAAGCCAAGCTGGTCGCCTGTCATATTTACTGTTCTTTCTACACATTGGGATGTTTTTTTCCTGCAACCTCAATAAGGATTCTTTAAAATACAGACAGCTCTCCTGGACTCCTTTCCCCCTCATGTTATTCTCCCAGGGGATCCTGCCCATCAGTTCCCTGAGGGAGTCAAAGTCTGCTTTTCTGAAGTCCAGGGTCCGTATTCTGCTGCTCTCCTTTCTTCCTTGTGTCAGGATCCTGAACTCGACCTCTCATGGTCACTGCCTCCCAGGTTCCCATCCACTTTTGCTTCCCCTACTAATTCTTCCAGGTTTGTGAGCAGCAGGTCTAGAAGAGCTCTGCCCCTAGCTGGTTCCTCCAGCACTTGCATCTGGAAATTGTCCCCTACACTTTCCAAAAACTTCCTGGATTGTCTGAATTCCATAGGTGAGAGGCATTAATCATTAGTGATGAATGAGGAGAGAAGCTGTGCAGCAGAAACATCTTTAGCATCTGAGAATTCAACTAATCATTATTTGCTCAACCTTATTGTTCCGCCAAATACATCTCTTTATTGGCATATTGGGTAAATGTAATATCCCATGTCTTCTACTCCTGAATTCCTTCTGTATTACATAGGATTTGCCTAGGTGATCAGACTGCATAGCTCAATCATGCCTGGTCTTCCTCTGGATGTCAATGCATCCAGTCTATCATAATATGAAGGCTTCTCTATTGTGTTACCAATCATTCCTGGTCTGGGGCAATTATAGCAAGTAGGCGATCAGACTATAAAAGATCATCAATTAATGTTTCCATCTTCATTGCTGTTTGCCATGGTAGTGCCCACAATACGATTACTGTCTTCTCTCTAAATATAATCAGCTGTTGTTTCTTTTTATGAAGCTAGGTATCACATCTCCATTGTAGATTATTCACACTTTTAAAAACATCTTTCTCCTTGGTTTGCGCTTTCCATTTGTTTGTTTTCCTATCTCTCTTTGTGATGCTGAGCATACCTCTTTCCATGCTTGCTAACCACATTTTGCTGCCTCCTCCATCTCCTGGGTTTCTAATTTACATGCCATGACTTACATGGGCAGCCGGTATAATAGGCCAAGGGGAGGCTAGGCCTCCCCTAAGCCAGGCCGTGGCCCCGCCCTCATTTCTTCTCTCTCCCAAAGGCAGTGGGGGGGCTCAGCTCAGGCCAGTGGCCTGGAGCTCAGGGCTTGGCTGCCCTGTGGCTCAGGCTGGCTGGTGGCCAGGGGTGGCTCGGGCCTGCCCAGAGGTCAGGCCGGTGCTCGGGCGGGCCAGTCCGGGGTGGCTGGCAGCAGCCTGGGGCTTGGGAAGACTGGGGCAGTTCATCCAGGGCTTCTCCAGCCATGGGTGGGGAGGAGTTCCGGGGCTCTGGCGGGCGAGGGGAGGCAGACAGGGCAGGGCCTTGGGCAGAAGGGGCAGTGCTGGGGTCTAGCCTCCTAGAAGGGGAGGTTCACGCACCGCCCATGATGACTTAGCAAGAAATAGGTTAATGAATCACACAATGAAACTGTTGGAAAGAATTATCAAGAAAAGACTTTGTGAGGAACTGGAGCACCAAGTAAGTGACAACCAATTCAGGTTTATGCCAGAAAGGTCAACTATGGATGCAGTATTTGCAGCCAGAATATTGCAAAAGATGTACAGTTAGAAATGCAAGGAACTGCAGTTAGTGTTTGTGGACTTAGAGAAGGTGTCATAGGGTAGCTGGTCCTCTGATGGAGTCTGACAGGGTCTGCAAGAGAATTGAGCCAACCCAGGTCCTCCTGGGTATAATTAACTGCCTAGGTAAATGGCAGACAGTTAATTAAACAATGAAGCATTTGGGCCTAATAAAAGGCTTCTGATAGCTGAGCTGAGGGAGACTCCAGAGGAGGGGAGCTCCCAGAGAGCCTGAGTTAGGCAGAAGCTGTGCTCCCGGGGTAGTGGGTGTGAACTAAATCGAAGCTGTGCTCCCTGAGCAAAGAGCTGTTCTAGGGTGAACTGAGCTGAACCTGTGCTCCTAGGGCAGGGAACATGAGTTGAGTGGAAGATATGATCCTAGGATGGAGAGCCTGGAAGAAGGTGAATGGTTGACTCACGTAGGGGCAAACAGACTGAGTCTCTCAGAGGAATCTGAGACAACGGATTTTCTTTGTGCTTTCTGCAGAACTTTCTGTTAAATAAATGAGACTCTCAAGGGAGGGTGCACCTTAACACCTGAAGCTTGTTTCGATTTAATTGTACTCCAGGCTGTAGGGAGTCGGGTCTCCTGAGACGTACCATGTCCAGATACAAGGGTGTGCACTGGGGACACCCTGCATGGTGGCACATGGCTTATAACAGAGTTCCGAGAGAATTGATATAGTGGTGTCTGTGGTCATGAAATCAGCCGGAGATATATGTTCAGACAATCATGAATATGTATGAGGGTAGCACAACAGTAGTGAGAAGCAGCTGTGGCTACAGTGAGCCATTCATAATGAGGGCAGGGTTACATTAAGGATCAGTTTTAAGCCCATTCCTCTTTCTGATTGTAATGGACATCTAGATGCAGGAGATTAGGGGTGAGGTTCCATGGGGCATGCTTGTCACTTATGACATGTTGTGTTGCAAAGATAAATACAAACTGGAAAGGGATCTAGCATGATGGAGGGCTGCACTAGAAAAAAATGGTTTACAAATCAGCCAACAAAAGACTGAATACATGTGATGCCTTCTTGAAACGGAACAACAAGATGCCAGTAAAACTAGATTATATAAAGCTAGTCTGTGCAACAATTCAAATACCTCAATTCAGTATTGAGTTATGATGGAAGTCTGGATGTTAGGAGTTGCATGAAAGTGCTTGGTGCAAATGCAGAGAGTTGATGGGAATTTTCTGCAATAAGAAAATGCCAAATAAACCAAAGAGCAAAGTGTATAAGACCATGATTAGGCCAGTCATGACATACAGGTGAGAATGCAGGCTAATAAGGAAGAGAGAAGGACAACTACTTCACACTGCTGAAATGAGAATGCTCAGGTAAAAACAAGAGCTACACAGTGAAATTGTACGAGCGATGGTGCAGGTAGCCCCCATCATGGAAGATCTGAGGGAGTATCAGCTGAGGTGGCTGGATCATGTGAAACTATGAGATACAGGATATATTGGTCAGAAGTACAAGATCTAGTAGTCATAGGACTAAGACCATGTGGAAGACCTAGAAAATGATGGGTTGAGTTGCTAAAGGAGGATATGAAGAAGGTTGGTGGCAGCTTGGAAGGTACACTTCACAGGAATGCTTGGAAATGAAGAACAAGAGCTGCCAATTTTTAAAATGAGTTTGTTTGACTAGACTCTGTCCCCTTTTTTGTTCTCCCTCTTTTTTTTCCTCTTTTTACTAACTTTTTACTCCAATTTTTACTGGCACCGGAATATCTGGAAAGTAGAGCTGAGTGATAGAATTTCTGTCCTGCAGGAAATTTTGATAGTTCAATGTTTGTTTGTTTTTGTCTCAGTCAGGATGAAACATAAATATAATTTTTTCATGGAATGAAAAGTGCAGAAAATTTCAATCTGGAAATGTCCAAATGTTTTGATTCACCTGCAGTCGTGTATGTATTATGGAAGTCACATGGCTTAGTCAAAGAAGAGACCATGGTGCATCATAGGAGATGTAGTCTGGCCAAGGAGTCAGCTCCAAAGAGGAGAATGAAAGCATAAGGCACTGCAACAAACCAAATTTGGGTTGAACCCAAAACAAGATATTTCACTTAAACTTTTCTGACAAAAAAAAAATTCTGCTAAATCAGTTTTGAGAGAACTGCATTTTCTGTTGAAAAATCACTTTGACCATTCCTAACCAGCTCTAGTGGAAAGAGAATTTCAATTTGCAGGTAAAAATATGAACTGAAACGGAATTTTAAATATGCCAATACTTGCATGTGCATAGAAAGTGCATATTCATCCAATCTGGGAACAGAAACAATACCATGTGACTTGTCTAACCAACTATGGTGTATTGAGGACTGTGTTGGAACTGCAAGCTATAACAAAGTCTGTGGCCATGGCGTGGAGGTGGCTGGGGGTTCCTGGTCCAGCTTGCAGGTTAGGGGGCTCTGTAGGGAAGTGTGCAATCAAAGTCAGTCTGGAAAAAAACAGCCTAGAACTATGTGCGATGAGTTGTCCCCCTCTGCCTTAGGGAGCAGCCTGTTCTCGCTCTCTCTTTTGTTACTGTGTATTATCATTCTGGATTCTAAGTATAAATAATGGTACTTTGCAAATTTCCAACAAGAGTGTTTGATGTTTTTTTCTAACATTTCTCTGTGTATTCCATGAACATAACACCAACCATATCCAACCAACAGAGCCTGAACAGATAATACTGGAATCTCAGAACTGTTGGTGTTCAGTCCACAAAGGAAGACAATTTGCAAAATGAAATTGTCCAATGAACTGAAACAACAAATACATTTGAAGAAATTATGTTTTGTTCTCAAAAATTCTACAAAAAGAAAGAGAGGCTAAATTTGTCAGATAAAACATTTGTTGTGAGTCATTCACCTAGCTGTATTGTCCATAAAATGGTTTCAACTGCAAGATAGCAAGGAAATGATTACATCTGATTCACCGAGAGAAATGATTCTTCCTAAGCCCATTCTACTATATTAATTTGCATTTGTATCCTGTGTGATGTCCAGCATAAATATTCAACCATGAAAGAGATATTACAAACACAATATCGTTGCTGCATCAAATGGTTCCATAACACATTCTTCTTTGAAATAGAAACAATCCTTCTTTCACAAGGTTAAACTTCATTATTAATACCCATAAGGGTATAGATAAAGCATGAAAATATAATGAGCTGTCTAAAGGGAGGAAAGAGGAAATGTGGAATTATAGATGCACATTACAAACCTCAGCTGAGGGCAGAGAAGCCTATTTTTAAAATAGCTAAAAAAGTTTTAAGTATGCTGATCAATGTAAGCATGCTGTTACATCAATATTCACTTTATTGCAAATACAGTCCCATTCAATGGACAAAGTCCAATAACAGATATATAACATAGGGCTATGGGTTGCATTAAAGGGGTAGCACAGTAAATAGTTCACATTTCCATTGCCAATGGTCTTAATTCTCCATATCACTAGTTCCTAACTACTGTACTGGTATGCTTAGGCTTTTGTGCCTCTGATGGAGCCCACTACTGGTTCCATAAAGGAACTTAATGGCTTCTTACAACTATCTTAAATGAAGGAGACTGGTTAGACTTTTGTAAATCATTTGACTTAATACCACACAACATTTTGATTTAAAAACTGAATGATATAAAATTAACTTGGCACACATTAATGGATTAAAAGCTGACTAACTGATGGGTCTCAAAATGTAATTGTAATTGGGGAATCATCACCGAGCGAGTGTTTCTAGGGGGGTTCTACAGGCATCAGGTCTTGGCCCTGTGCTATTTAAAAAATTTTATCAGTGACCTGGAAGAAAACATAAAATCATCCCTGATAAAGTTTGTAGATGACAAAAAAAAATTAAGGGAGTGGTAAATAACGAAGAGGACAGGATACTGACATAGACAGATCTGGATTGCTTGGTAAGGTGGGCACAAGCAAACAATATGTGTTTTTAATGTGGCTAAATGTCTTAATGTATATGTATAAGTCTAGGAACAAAGAACAGAGGCCATACTTACAGAATGGGGAACTCCATCCTGGGAAGCTTTAACTCTGGAAAAAGATTTGGGGGTACTGGTGGATAATCAGCTGAACATGACCTCCCTGTCTGACGTTGTGGCCAAAAGGGCTATCCTGGTCTTTGGATGAATAAACAGGGAAATCTCAAGTAGGAGTAGAGGTAATTTCACCTCTATATTTGGCCTCTCAGAGTTGGTAAGACAACTCCCACCTGTTCATGCTCTCTGTATGTGTGTGTATATATATCTCCTCAATGTTTCACTCTATATGCATCCGAAGAAGTGAGTTGTAGCCCACGAAAGCTTATGCTCTAATAAATTTGTTAGTCTCTAAGGTGCCACAAGTACTCCTGTTCTTTTTGCGGATACAGACTAACACGGCTGCTACTCTGAAACCTGCTGGAATACTGTGTCTAGTTATGGTGTCCTCAATTCAAGAAGGATGTTGTTAAATTGGAGATGGTTCAGAGAAGAGCCACAAGAGTAAGACTCAAAGAGCTCAATCTATTTAGCTTAACAATGAGAAGGTTAAGGGGTAACTTACTTAATCTGTAAATACCTTCATGGGAAACAATATTAAATAATGGGTTCTTCAGTCTAGCAGAGAGAGGTATAATATGATCCAGTGGCTGGAAGGTGGAACTCAACAAATTCAGACTGGAAATAGGCTTGAAAATGTAGAAAAACATCCAGAAATATTTAATAAATTTCAATTGGTATTCTATTGTTTAACAGTGAGATTAATCATGATTAATTTTTTTAATTGCAGTTCATTTTTTTGAGTTAATCGTGTGAGTTGACTGTGACTAATCGACAGCCCTAATGGGAACAGAACTATAGTGTCAATAAAACCTGTCTTTAGCACACTTTTATTTCCTTGGATTGCTCTGGTAACTTGCACTGCTGGTTGGTAGCACTGAACTTACCACCTGTACTTAAAATAAATTCCTCTGCAAAGCACATTCATTAATTGGTGGTCTACACCCATGGGGCATCAGTCAGAGCTGGATAGATAGATATTAGGCCTGATTCTAAAGTTGCTTACACCTGTGTAGGTCAGGAGTAACTCCAATGATATCAATGGAGTTAAAACACTGTAAGTAGGGAGAATCAGGCCCACTGAATATATAATCCTTGAAGACAGAATTAGTTGAAATGCCATGGCTTTTGTTTGCATATGCAGATTGTTTTTGAGACTGTGGACTTTCTCTTTGAGAATTCTATCGTTTAAAGAATTTGAGGACAATTGTCTTTACAGTATGTGACCCCAGGCTAAATACCAATTAATATGATACATTTTTTATGTATCAGTACACCAATGGGGTGTGCAGGTCCTTTGGTGGTCCAAGCAGAGAGCTTTGCCACATCCCACCTTTGTGCAGCCTCCTCCTAGGAGAATCAAAGGGATGGGGTACAGTAGGGTTCTGAGTTCCCTTCCAAGGGGCACCTGTACACCCCTGTCAGAGTTACCCACTGACTGTGTTCAGAGTACAGCAGTGAAATCTGGAGCTAACATGGCACTGAGTGATATGGCTTCATATATCAACTACAAAAACATAATGCGGGTTTTTATATGAGCAGTATATTAAAACCTCTACACAGAACATTTCCCATCCATACTGGATAATGACAGGTTGTAAGCCTTGCAGCAGCTTCTTCACTATTACTACACAGCACATAAAACTGATATTCAAATAGAAATTTTACTATGAATCATATGGTCACTTTGATGCATCAGTATTTAAGTGTGGAACTTTCCATGGAGCATTATGAAAGATACTTTAAATGTTAAGAGGTGCAGTATTGTAAGGTAATATTTTGTCTTCTGTCTATTTTTACTATTGCATTTACCTTCTGCAAATGGGGGGGTGGGGAGTCAGACTGGAAAGACTTACACAGAAAGACATTGTATGATCCTCTTGCTGCCCTAAAGGCGACTCTCACTGGAGAGGAGTTTGTCTCTACCTTAAAGAAAATACCAGTTTTCTGAGTAGGTCTGTTCTATGATGGAAATGATATATGTAAAGCTACTGGTGTGTAAATTTCTGCAGGGTTAGGGACACAAGATGAAATTGTTCTTTCAAATCTTTGTTTAAGACACAGTGCATGGTACGTGTGTTGGTGGGATTTCTCAGGTGCTGAAGCCAGTGGCAGTTGTAATTTTATCAAAAATGGAGATAATGTCAATGATAGTTATAAAAGTGACTATTTACTCTGGACAAATATGTCATACCTAGATGCCTAAATCCAGATCCTAAATTCATATTTAGGCAGCTAAACATCAATGACTTTATTTTTTAGAACTGCTGAGCACCCACAAATCTCACTGATGTCAATGGAAGCTGTCGGTGCCCAGCACTTCTGAAAACCAAACTTGCTTTCTTGGAGAAGTAGAACCTGAGTTCTATCTCCATTATCACTGGGACATTCTGATGCTCATGGATGACCCAGGGACCTCTTGTTGCCAACTGGCAGAGGGTACAGGGTGCATAGGGTTTTAGAGAACCCTGGGTCAGATACATGCATAATAGTTCACCAAAAGGTGGCAGGTAAGGCCTACTGAGACCTACTAACCCACAGGTCGTCATAACCATTGTGACATGTATGGATGGATAATATTTAAGACGTTATGTATCTATACAGAAAATGATGTTAAAGTTAAGGCAAGTCACCAGAGGTCACATGCTTCAGACCAGTTCCTTTCAGGTGGAAGGTAACAGATACTTTTCTCCCTGTCTGGTCATATGTGTATTATGTTTTGTCTGCTTCACACTGGAGGCCTTTGTGACTAAGCCCAGCGCCTGACAAAAGGTTGTAAAATCCACAAGAGAGAAAATCTACAGGAAGAAACAAAACAGCACTCCTGGTTATGAATGAAGACAAAGGATGGGAGGCAAGGGAACACACTTGCTCCTTCACTTAGCAGACGAACAGCAAGCTGACAGAGTTTCTTTCATGAATGAAAGACCACAGCAAAGCCTGGCTGTAAAACACCACAAGGATTCTAGGTGAGCAATACTCTACAAGACATGAGATTATCTTGTTAATTAAGACTAGGTTATAGAATGTTATGAATTTATTTTATATGTAACTGTTTGTTTCCAATGCTACTGCTTGCTATTAGTTGAATCTCGGGCCTTGGCTACACTTGGGAATTCACAGCGCTGAATTCCCCTCCTCCAAGGGGAGTAGCTTGCAGCGCTGCGAGCGAGCGTGCAGCGCTGCAGGCGCTGATTACATTGGCGCTTTACAGCGCTGCACTCGCTGCGCTCGGGGGGCGGGGCGTTTTCACACCCCTGAGCGCAGCAAGTTGCAGCGCTGTACAGCGCCAGTGTAGCCAAGGCTTTGTTAAATAAACTTATACTTGATTTCACTATAAACATATTTCAATGCTGTGTGTGTTAAGTGGAGCAGTGATCTGAGGTAGAACTGGTAAGCTGTGGTGCACTGCCTCTTTGGAAGCAGTAAATCTGATTACTGCAAGTGTCTACTGGAGCAGGAGCTTGGACCTCCATGGAGATGCTCAGAGGGCTCAGGGATAGGACTGTGCCTCTTGCTAACCTGTAGAAAGGCAGTGGGGCTTGTGTAGACCTAGAGGGGAGTGCTTGTGTTGCCTGTAGCCAGTGGACATGGAGAGCTGGCCCCCTGAAGGGCACAGACAAGGCTTTCTCATGCTAAGGGCACATAGTAGCAAGGTGCCTCACAGCCCTGGGTAACCCCAGAAAGTGTCTCATCAAGTTGTGCAATATAAAGGCAATTAAAAAGTCCTAAATGGCCAGATGTTGCAATAACAGCATTTCATGCCTGGATATAAAAATTTGGGAGAGGTATTGCTGTTTACATCACTAGCATTTGTTATGATCTGCCAAGTCAGTCTGAATACTTTTTTAAAAAAACAACAGCTTCTACTACTGCTTTCTATGTTGTTGGTGCCACTGCCCACATTTGGGAGCTAGGTTAAAGCGCACCCTGTGGATCTCGAAATACTATAATGATGAAAATCAATTTCAGTCCCTACTTCTGAAAGTGCTGGTACAGAATGTTACTTAATGCCAGCAGGGACTTTATAGAAAAGATAGAGAGAAATATAGTCCTCTATTGCAAAATCCTATATGAGGAATTCAGGGAGACAAACATCAACGTGGAGCATGATTTTGTTTGCATTTTTTCAATAGGTTTTTAAAAAATGCTATGAGTGATAGATGTGCCACATGCAGTTGAGAAACTTTTCAAAAGAGTTTCATCCTTGAAAACCTATTATATCAACCTGGCTGCCAACAAGGTCAAGGAGACCTTTTGTTATCAACATCTTAAATACTTGTGGTGTTGTTAATCTAGACCTGTCTTAGGCTGGAGAAGCTTTGAACTGTTTTCTCAGGTTCATGGATCACTGTAACTCTTACTGATGTAAATGTTTTCTTTGATCTCCTTTTGAGTTTGTGAATTATCACCCCAACATCACACTAAGTAACTCTTTGAACCTGATTTTCAAAAGTGCTGAACCTCTGTAGCTCCCTTTGACTTCAGCTGGGTGCTCAGCATTTCTGAAAATCAGGTCCTTTAGTCCTAGGTACCCTATATGGACATGCCCTTTTAGTTCAATTACAGTCATTTTACTTCATCATACCATTAAATCATTCATAATTGTAGACCTTACACTTCCCATCTTTCTTTACACTGTGCTTCCTATGAAATTGTAACTTACTGTAGGTCACTCCATTCTGATACAAAAAGTGTAAACTGAAACAATGCAAGTGTATATTTTTATACTAAATTTTGGGAAAGGGACAGTCCTTTTGGTATATATTTGTTCAGGGCTGAGCAGCGCAGATGTAGGGGTGTCCAGGTGCTAACACAATATATATAATAATAATTAATAATCCATTTGGTCACTATTTTTCACAGAAGCATCAACCTCCAAGATGATGAGTGCAAGCCAAGTACCTTCACCTCTCATTAAACGTCAAGGGGGGTCATGCCAGGTATGCAGGGCCGGCTCCAGGCACCAGTGGAGCAAGCACGTGCCGGGGGCGGCATTCCGTCCATTGCTTGGGGCGGCAAAAATGGTAGACCCGGCCCTGCAGGTATGGGTCTGGCCTCATACCTGTAGCTGAAAACACCGGATTAAGTAAATTATAAATCTACCTAGCCCATCCCCTGCCTCATGGTGGGAATTCTTTTCAAGGGGTATATCCAGAAATAGTGGGCCATATTCAGCCCTGCTGCAATGAGGCACACAATTCTATTGAAGTCTAAGGAGTTACTGGGATAAATTCAGCTCCAGAGAATGTCACTCTAAATTTTTACCTGTTATTTCCTTAATATAATTGAGATAAATTCACAACTCACATAAGGGGGTCACTGAAGACTTGTTTTTAAAGCACAATATATTAAGACAGATAAGGAATTTCATTTTCAGTAGCTGAGGATACTTACCAGATCTCCCATTATTTAGCAGGAGCTTGTAATTAAAAATTTATCCATCAGAAAGTGTCTCTTCTATTTAACTTGTTGTATCCCACAGCAGTTGAAAACTTATAAAGCATAGATGTCCAAAGTTAATTTGGTTTTCAAATAGGTCAGCTGGTGATTAACTGGCAAAACTGACAGGTCATGGAGATTTCTTATTGTCAAGGCAGTTTGATGGCTTAGAGCCAACATTTGTTGAGGTGATTTGTCTAGCAGAGCTGTAGGTGATGTGCAAGTGGTGCTTTTTTGCAAATGGAGTTTTTTGTTGATTATCCAGTCCAGATTTTGCACTGACAAACTCGCAGTGAAATCTCCACAGGGTACTAATCAGTGCAGAATTTGGCTCTTCATTTTCTTCTATTGTTGGAAGCACACGTAATGTAGGGTTCACAATTACTGTGATCTGAGAACTCCTCCTAAATCAGCATGAAGAATATGGAAAGGCACAACAGCAAAAACAGTCAAGCATTCTAACAGTCTAGAAAGTGAAATGTAGAAGTTCAGTTTGACATTCAGGATGACCACAACTAACATTGATAACTAGAGATGAAATATCTGGGGGGGTGGGAAAGTCTGATTGGTTTGAACTGATTCTGAAAATTTTGGAATTGTCTTGCCAAAGTGAGAAACCTGGAAAAAATATTCATTTAGAAACCACCACCATATGCTGTTTCCAAAATGATATTTGCTTCCTGGTACCAGCAGCTACTGAGTGAAATTGACATTCCTGTGTATTGGGGGGAGGGGGCATCATGAAACTGACAAGAATATTGGTCTCACTAAGAAGCTAGCAGGGATCCCAGGGTCTACAGCTCCAAGGTAGCCCCCTCTCCTCAATGTGGACTGCCCCGGGGCCAGTGACACCAGTGCTTCCAGATTCCCGGCCAGCCTGGAGCTCCAGTTAGTTGGATCTCCCAGTGTTTCTGTACTTCCCATCTCCTCAGCAGGGAGCCTAGAAACCCCTAAAGCCCTGGCATGGGTCTGGCCAAAGCTGCACACCTTGGAAGCACGCAGGTCTCCAGCCTTAGGACAGACCACATGTCAGGCTGCCTCAGAGCCATGGAACCTGGAAACATGGAAGCCCTGGTGGGTTTGCCCTAGAGCCGCGGAGCAGGAAGCCTACTAGCCCTGACAGACCCAGCTCTAGCCAGGGCTCTGCAGGTTGGCAGACTCCCTGATACAGAGCTGTGGACATTGGAAACTAAGTTTCATCAGAAAATTTCCAACCAGCCCCATTGATAACATTCCATTATAGGACAGTCCCTCAGTTTTGCTACTGCAATACAAAATTAAGTCCGGAGTTGAAACCACTTATCCAGTTCAATTCAAGAAAAAAAATGGCAAATTAAACCGCTGCATCTTTTTGTTCTCAATGCTATTGGGTTTAAATAGGAATATAGCTGAAACCATACTTGGAGAAAGAGCGGCTTTTTTAAAATATAAAAGCTACTGTAAATAAAAGATTGTAAGAAACCAGACTTTCCATGCAGTAGAAAATATAAGGAAGTAAAAATAAGGAAAAGTCAAGCTAAAAAAACAAGATGAAGAAACAACGCATATAAATAAGTTCAAACCTGTTTGGACATCATAAACTTTTAAATAAAGAGGATCAGCCCATGAAATACAGGAATAGGAAAAGGAAAAAATGTTTCATGTCTAAGGGTACGTCTATACTTACCTCCGGTTTCGGCAGTAAGCAATCGATCTTCTGGGATCGACTTATCGCGTCTTGTCTAGACGCAATAAATCAATCCCGGAAGTGCTCGTCGTCGACGCCGGTACTCCTGCTCTCCGAGAGGAGTACGCGCAGTCGACGGGGGAGCCTGCCTGCCACGTGTGGACCCGCGGTAAGTACCTTGTATTTCGAACTAAGGTACTTCGACTTCAGCTACATTATTCACGTAACTGAAGTTGCGTATCTTAGTTCGAACTGGGGGGTTAGTGTGGACCAGCCCTAAGATCAAAAAGGACCTAGAGCACACACTAGTGATACGCATCTTTGCAGAAAAAGCAGCAGATTCTATGCCAAGAGACCTTTAAAAGGGTTTGTAAAATAAGGAATTACATACACAGTGCTTTATTGGAGAACCAGTACCGAGAGCTCATAAGACTAGTCAAGAAAGCAATTTTTTAAAGCCATGTCTTAATAAATATTTAAGTGCTTTCATCTGCTCTGCTTTCATCAAGAGGTCTGTAAGAGCCTATACATTTTAAATGCCCACCTTTGCCTGGAATTTAATGTGTTTGTTATGCTTCGCTTTGGGGACGTTCTTGCTTTTCTTAATATTGACCAGACACTAGGGGCTGATTATTCAATACCATAGCAATCTGTGCATTTAAAATGGAATGCTCAAATCCTATATATTTGGGGTACCTGTAGCCAAGCTGATTGGTATGTTGGTCGTCTTCTTAGTGTATGCACAACATGCTCAGGTGGCACATGACCAGGATTGTTCACCAAATTTGGTCCACTGGTTGGATCATTAGCTTCCCCGGCCCAGGCCGGGTACTGATGGGGAGTGCGACGTGAACGCTGATCCATGCCCGGTGACTCTGCACAGTCAGAAGGATAAGATAAATTGGGAAAACAGTTCCTAAACTCCTGCTTTACAAAAGACTAGCAGGTCAAGATTCACATCTGGGGATTAAGTGAAAAAATAAAACTATTTTTAACTGACCAACACCATAAATTGGCTTGAAACTCTTTAATCACAACTCAGTTACAAATGTCCATGAGGCCCAATCTTTCAGCTGTTACTTGGGCAAAATCCCCAGTTACTTCAATGGCATTTTACCTGGGAAAGACTGCAGCATATGGCTTTATTTGGCACCCTGTGTGCCCAGGCTGACTTTAAAATATTATGACAGGTTTCAGAGTAGCAGCCGTGTTAGTCTGTATCCGCAAAAAGAACAGGAGTACTTGTGGCACCTTAGAGACTAACAAATCAAATGCTCTAATAAATTTGTTAGTCTCTAAGGTGCCACAAGTACTCCTGTTTTTTTAAAAATATTATGGCTCTTGCCAGGAGTATTTATTTAAATTTAAAAAAAATCTAAACTCCAAAACACAAAACCAAGAAAAAATTAGGAGAAAGTACCACCATCTCTTAAATTTATAGACACAATGGGTGGGATTTTCAGAAGACATAAAGGTGTTAGATGTCCAGCTCCTATTGAAATTCAGTGCAATGTGGGTACCTTGCTCTTAAGACACTTTTGAAAATCTCACCCAATGGTATCTGCATAGTAGATCATAGAATGTTTATCATTAGTACGTCTGATTCATGGTCACGGTCTCGCCACAGCAGGAATAGATCCTTCTCCCTCTCCTCATACCTGGAACAGACTCCCTCATTTTCTCCATCTTTTTGTCGAATTGACTCCCAGACCCCCTCCAAATTCCCATCTCAAGACTTATGTCTTCTGCCAGGCCAAAAACTCATAAGCCTCATTCTAATAAGAAAATCACCTTTTTTCCCCCAGAGCCTCCACTTTTTCAGATAGTCAGTCATTTTCCTCAGACTTTGGCCCCTGTAGTCTCTACACCTGTCTGCTGCTCTGCAGATAATATTTCTTCACATTTATTTAGAAATGGGTTTGCACTGTGAAGTTTCACTCCAGATCTAAGTGCCCCAATGTTTCAGTGGCTGGAGTCAATATCACCACCCTCGGATGCAGGGTAGTGTGGCTTAGTGGCTGGAGTCAATAGCACCACCCTTGGATGCAGGGTAGTGTGGCCTAGTGGCCGGAGTCAATACCACTGCCCTGGGATGCAGGGTCGTGTGGCCTGGTGGCCAGTACCTGGGGGCCATCACAAGGGGGGAAGCAGCCCCGGTAGGGGGGCCTGGGCCCACTCTACTCCACGGGGCCCCTACCCAGGGCCCTAACAGTGGCGGAATGATCCACCACTGGGTCAGTGGGGAATCCCACCGAAACATGCTGAACTCATGAGGGTGGAAGGTACCAGTCACTCACCCTCTCTGGGTCACTTCCTACCAACTTTCCTGCAGCAGCGGTACATAGGGCATCGGGGCCTCCAGGCTCCTCAGTGCAGGACGGTCCCTGGGGTTCCGATGGTGGCAGGCCTCTGGTCCGGGTCTTGGGCTCTTCGGCTCCCATAGGTAAGGGCTGTAACGGCTCCTGGGCTGGAGCCTCTACCAAGCATCCTTCCTCCTTCGCAATCAGCCTGGACTGAGCTAGGCTGCTCCCTTTTATACTGCGGCAGCAGTTGGAGCATGCCCAGCAGGGTCGAGGGTGTGTGGCTTCTGCTGCTAAGAGCGCTGCCTTAATCCCTGCCATTCCAGTGCGGGGCAAGTCCACCCCATCACAAATCCATTGCATGTCTCAGGAGCCACCCAGTCCCTCTTGAATGCCGCCACCCCATACATGTATTTACTTTCAACATTATACACTGAGGTCAGTAGCACAAAGCTTATCAAGATCTTCTCTTGCAGAAAGCAGAGCGAAGAAGCATAAAAAAAGTAGCTGATCATTTTTGCTCCATGTCCATCACAAAAAGTGGCCAGTTAGAGCACATAAGCAGGCTAATTCCTATTCCATCCCACTGTTAGCAGATATAGCCACAAGCAGAGAAAAAAGAGAGACTACAGAAAAAGTAAAAGAACACTGGCTGAAGCAAGATCGCTCTGGTGACATTTACAGCAGTATTAAGTGCCATTTCTGGTATGTGCAGAGGGATTCTCTGGCTCCAGATAAATTTAAAATGCCTGGAGAATCATGAAAATCATCCACCCCATTTATAAGTGAGTACAAAGAGCTCCTTGATAGTGGTGATGCTTCTCAGGCACCCAGGGCTGTGAGCCACCTTGTCACCACTTGCCTCTGGCACAGGGGAGTCTTGCCTGTACTAGCTGGGGGTTCGCTCCCTTCCACAACTAACCCATCAGCCACTCAAGCACTCTCCTCTGGGCTACACCAGCCCAGTCTTTGCCTTGCAGGTTGGCAACAGATCTACCCTAGCCCCTGAATTATGGTTGCATATACAAGCTTTATTCTGGCATTTCCTCACTTGAGTGCTTGACTTTGTAACTTAATGTTGTTCTCATGTAGTTTTTGTGTGACATATATTAGTATTGAATACTTGCCTGGGGACAAATCACACAGGACCAGATTCTGCTACCTTTATAGCACCTTAGTCTTCAAGAATCCCAAGCAGACATAATAGGACTATGTGTGGAGTAAGGTTCTAGTCAGTGAGTAAAGGGATTAGATTTGGCTCACAGGCAATCTGAACATCATACTGGCATATACATTGCCAGAAAAACTCACTCTACCCTCCAAACCCCTGAACTTTCTCAACAGCAGAGTCCACGTATCAAATTAATATTGACTAATTCATTTCTAACTCTTCATCTTCTGAATATGCTGCCACAGAGGTCAGGATCAGATGAGGAAACATATCCCCCTAAGTATTGCTGGTGGTTATTTATTTTTAAAGCCGCCTCTATTTATAGAAGAGCACTGACAATAGCCCCTCTGGCAGCAAACCTGTCATATTTGATAAGCAAAGCAAGGCTGGGCTTGCTCAGTGTTTGGATGGGAGCTATGGTACTGCAGGAAGTGGTACTGATGATTTAATACATGACATTTTCCTTGCTGACTCACTGTGTTGCTGTGGGCATCATGCTGCTGTAGGTTCTGTCTCCCAGATGAGATGTAAAACTTCTTATTAAAGATCCCATGACACTTTTGTAAAAGTAAGAACGACTTCATGAGGATGCTGGAATCTCCTGAGCAGAGTCATTTGTAGTAACAGGTTTCATTTTGTCTACTAACTCATGGGACAAAATTTGTCCCTTAAAATGACTTTATCCGCACAGATACTTGTATAACCCCATCACCATAATATCCGAACAGCTACTCTGACATACTTTCAGACCCAGTTCAGTAACAGCTCTTCATACTGGTGCACACTTTGTACATTTTTTGGTTAGTGTTCTTCATGACTGAAGATGACACTGATAACAGCATTACATCTTTTGAGTACGAGTGTGGCTAAATAGGCCAATGTGCAAGTGGCAGTCCTTTCTGCACTGAGTGCATATGTAGCTCAATATCGAGAAAGGGATTACAGTCTATGCCTGCTCAATCTGCTGCTGTTTACGACTCAGTCTCTGTGCTTCAAGGTCCATACGGTGATTAATCTCAACTGAGTATCCCCATCATTGACTGCTGCTTCGTAGGATGATCTACCTATATCTGAAGACTCCCGGCTGTCAACATGAATGTTGCTCTTCTTTCAAATTATGCTTCACTGCATCTTTGAAGTGCTTCTTCTGGTCATCTTGTATGCAGTTGCCCACTTTAAGTTCACCATACAGCAACTTATTTGGCATTTCACTGTCATCCATCCTCAACACCAGCATAACTGTGATGCAATAAGCATGGCTTCAATCCTTGTGGACTGACTACATTCCAGAACCTCATTATTGGTAACTTTATCCTGCCATTTGAAGCAGAGTATGGCACAC
Organism: Terrapene triunguis; assembly: GCF_002925995.2. Classification (NCBI taxonomy): domain Eukaryota; kingdom Metazoa; phylum Chordata; order Testudines; family Emydidae; genus Terrapene; species Terrapene triunguis. Next base: position 55,246,932 of record NW_020664419.1, on the reverse strand, counting down.
AGCTGTCATAAATGGAACGTATCTAGAAGCTTGATATGATGCCTGCAGCAGGTCCAGGTCTTGCACCCATACTACAAATTGGACAGCATAACCGCTTTATAGATTTTTAGCTTGGTTTGAAGCTTAATACCATGTTGCTGCCAGACTCTGTCTTATAGTCTGCCAAATGATGAACTGGCTTTATTGCTGCAACTTGTCAGTTCCTTGTCTATAGCAGCATCATTCAACCATGTGCTGCCAAGATAGCAGAAGTCTGTAACAGCTTTCAGTGTTGCTGATGGTGACTTTTGCATAAAAGAATTAATGGACACAAATCTGACATCAGGAATCATAATACTCAAAAACCAGTGGGAGAACACTTTAACCTGTCTGGCCATTCTATGACAGACCTGCGGGTGGCTATCTTAAAACAGAAAAACTTCAAAAACAGACTCCAACGAGAGACTGCTGAGCTGGAATTGATATGCAAACTAGACACAATCAACTCAGGGTTAAATAGGGATTGGGAATGGCTGAGCCATTACAAACATTGAATCTGTCTCCCCTTGTAAGTATTTTCACACTTGCTTCTTATCAAACTGTCTGTACTGAGCTATCTTGATTATCACTTCAAAAGTTTTTTTTCTCTTACTTAATTGGCCTCTCAGAGTTGGTAAGACAACTCCCACCTGTTCATGCTCTCTGTATGTGTGTGTATATATATCTCCTCAATATATGTTTCACTCTATATGCATCCGAAGAAGTGGGTTGTAGCCCACAAAAGCTTATGCTCTAATAAATTTGTTAGTCTCTAAGGTGCCACAAGTACTCCTGTTCTTCTTGTAGCATCATCGACCATTGCTACATAAAAGAGATTGAACAGGATTGGACCAATTATGCAGCTTTCTTTAATACCATTAGTGACAGGAAATGGGTCAGACAGAATAGCTCTACACAGACTTCTCTGAGCATTCTGTCATGAAATAGCCTCATAATGTCAGTGAATTTTTCTGGACAACCAAACTTACATAAGAATTGCAAAAGTGTAGGTCTACTGAAGGTGTCAAATGCTTTAGCCAAGTTGATGAACACAGCGTAAAGGTCCTGTTGCTGTTCTCTGTATTTCTCCTGCATCTGACAAACTACAAATATCATGTCTGCCATTCCTTGCTTTGGTGTGAAACTGCACTGCGACTCAGATAGCACACAATTAGTGATGTTACGTAGCAGACAATCAAAACGTACTCTGGCCGGAACATTTCCAGTGATAGAGAGTAACAAGATACTGCAATAGTTGCCACAGTTGGACTTTTTACCTTTCCTGTTGTGTATATGGTAACAATAGTGATATCTTTGAAGTCATATAGTATATCTTCAGTTCTCCATATATTGAGAAAGAGTCCAGACAGTCACCTTAACAAGGTCTCGCCTCCATACTTGAATATTTCTGCAGGAATGCCATGAGATCTTCAGTATCATGAAGAGTTGCCCACTCACAATTTACATTAGCATGAGTAGTCAATCCTGCAAGGTCAGACAGAGCCACGGTGATGTTGTTGCAGAGCTGTGCTTGTGTAGCTTCATCTTGTAATTGCTTTACATTGAGTCATCTGATTGATTTAGATGATGACTTATGATGCACTGGTTATATTATCAGTAAGAGTTTTGAGCACATCATACAATGGTCTGTCCAGCAGCCTGTCCCATGCATGGCTGTAGTGATTTGTACATCCTGTAGAATTTGTCCCAGAACAACGATGTAGTCAATAAGATGGCATTGTTTGGATCTTGGGTGCATCCATGTTGGGTTGGGTTTTTTTGTCTGGTAGGTGGAAAAAGTATTAATGATTGCTAATTGCTGCTTGTTGCACTCACTGAGTAGCAGAGTTCCATTGCTATTCTCTTTCCCAGTCCCTTGCTGTCCAATGGGTATGCTGCCCGGTTACCACATTACTTACAACCCTTGCATTAAAGTTCCCCATGATGATCAGTTTATCTGATGCTGCTGTAGATGTTAAGAGTTTGTCTAAATCACCGTAGAACGTTTCTTTCTCATCGTCTGCATTTGTCATGGTGGGAGTGTAAGTGCTGAGGATGGTAGTGTACTACTCGTGTTTCAATTGCAACCATAGTACTCTGCACCGATCTCTGAGAGTTACCCTTCATCAGTGAGTCTGGTTTCACTCAGTGCAGCACTGTCGACCCTATACCCAGCCAGTTCTCTTGCAACAAGTGCTGTGCCTCTTTCAGGTCCACTGGTGGTAGGGTTGTCATATAGAGTCCTAACATTCCACAAAGCTATTGTGATTGTGAGTTTGCTCATTTTCTGACCGCACACCTTTTCTAGCCCCATATGGGATAAGCAGTGTAATCATGAACAGAGCTGCTCAGATGCCCAAGATGTTGCCGAATGGTTGTGCTACTTCCAGGCACAGCACCAAGGGACCAGCCCATGAGGGCTGCCTGCATGCAGGTCTGTGACTATGACCACCAGCGTCACCATGCCTGTCACTTCGCCCTTCACCTATCACCGTAGGACTTTCCCCCACCCTCAGAACTCATACGCAAGAAGTGGTAATGGCTTGTGTGGCACCATCCACACTCACCCACCCATTCTCTTGAACTCCAATGACACGAACTCCCAAGACAACTGGCAGGGGGTAGGGTGCAGTTTGTGGCCATGGATACAGAATCATTCAATGTGCCCTCTGTAGTAGTGGATAACTCCTATGCCTGCACCTGCTTGTTACATTGTTTGAGTGTAGCTCTCATCTACCATAGAGACCGTTGAGGTCTTCACCATCAATCCAGTAGCTGGGAGCATGGGTTAATGAATGTCAGCATGTATTCCACACACTGGTGGACCTGCTCATTACACCGATGGTGCCCCATGCTGCTGCAAGATCCCTTGCAGAATTAGCCTGGGCAAGTGATGTCCTAGTTACCGGGTCTTCCTGGTGGAGAGGCTGTGTACTATTTTATGCATTTGGTCTCCTTTTCACCATACGAGGCTAGCTGGTGGCCAGTGATGATAGTCATACACTCACTACATTGGTCACCAGCACTAGGCGTGGCACACAGCTCTGTGCTGTGGCACTAACTGATTTTGTACATATGCAGCGGGGTAATGACACTTGGTCCTATTAGAAATGCTGTATTCCTCTCATATCAAATTCTGCTTCTGCTCTCACTGAAGTCTTTGGGAATTTTCCCCTTGATTTCAATCAGAGCAAGACAGAGGCCAGTGATGAAAAATTAAATAAAAGAAAGTACTAAAATGTACAAGCAAGTAATATTAACACTCCTGCAATAAATGCTTTGGGTCCAATTATGCTCTCGTTGACCTTGAAGAGCGCAGAAGTAGGCCTTTGGTGGTATGGTACACACACTGTCATCCTTTCTTTATACATGTAGAAAACAGGTGTATTTGAGAACTTATTTAAGGATTTTCAGAAGAACTAGTGCCTCTCTTGGAATATATTCAAGAACATCCTTAAACTCTGCAAAAGAAACAAAAAGGACCTGTATCAGGATTGTTTTTATGAACAGTGATTGAATAATCTTCCTCCAGAAATACATTGACTTGATGCTCATTCTTTACATACACCCATTCTTCCAGTAACTCCTATAGGATAATCTCTGCTTAAGCACTCCCACACTCTTGACAGACAGAACAGTGTACAAATACACCAGTATTCTACATCATTTATAGGGGTGTTTTTTGCAAGCACTATTTTTTAAGTTGTATTTTGTTGTGTTTTCTTGAAACAACGAATGATGATGAGAATACAGTGTAAATCACTTGGGTGGTTTAAACAGAAATTGTGATGGCTTAAAAATATTGTATCCTTTTATTTTCTTTAAAACATCCCTATGCATAGTAGAGCTGTTTCTTTCCTTTCTGCAACATGGGGTTTTGTATTAGTAGCCTGTTTGTAAATTGTATTGTATTTTTTCTTCTCAATAAAAAGTTATTTATTCCATTTTAAAAATGTATAGGGCAAGGTGGCAAACCATGGTGAACTCCATGAGAGTATATTTCCGGCCCTGACTTGCAGATGAAAGGTTCAGCCTGTGTAGAATTCACTGCAGGATCAGGATCTCTGTTTTGTATATATATCAGTTAGAGCAGTGCAGCACTCAGAGAGAACATTTACAAGTGATGTAGGATAAAAAAATCCAGTTTGAGTGGCCTTTTCCTGGCTTCAGCCACAGGGTTTTAGAGAGGGAGAGAGTCAGGTTTAAAACATTTGGATAGACAGCTTGGCACTTGGATGTTTCTCTGAACTGAATCGCCATACCTTTTGAGGTCTTTCTCATCATCACATAAAGGTACCAGGATTGGGCAAGCTGGATCACAGGCCAGGATACTATTCTATATGCCCAGGCCACAGAGAACATATCTCCAATATGGCCTGACCATGATCTCCTGCAGTCTGATGTTGGGGCGCACCTTTTATGTAAGAATGAGGTATTTTTTAATGGCCTTCTCTCAGGTAGTAATGTAACTGGAGCATTTCCATGGGACTCTGTGAGACACAATAGATATGTTTACCATTTTACAACAATCAGCTGGGCTCAGCCATAGTATAGTGCCAGCCTCTTCTGTGATATCCTCTGATTCACAGATCAAAGTCAAGCCACCTTGATTTGCAGATGATGTGAGAGGGAAGATGGCTAGAACGCCAATTATGGAAATGTTGGGTTGAAACTGACAGACTGTGTCAAACATTTTTTACACTATTACTGTGGCTATGTGGGAGGCAAATACGAGGTTCTTTGCCTCCAACATAGCATTCACAGAACCTCAGTCAGCACACAGATTTGTTTTGTTTGGCAAATAGCTTAGTTAGTCCAGGCTGTTTCCACTTGGTGTCTGATTGGAGTTCCTCCTGCTGTGAGGAAATCTCTTGTTATCTCGTTGAGAAAATCATTCAGATTCTAACGGGCCTATGTTTCCCTTTGTTCTTGTCAAGGCTGTATCCCCACTTTGAACTTTAGGGTACAAGAGTGGGGGCCTGCATGAGGACTCCTAAGCTTATCTACCAGCTTAGCTCTGGTCCGCTGCCACCATCTCAAGAACTCCCTCCCTGGGAAGCCTTGAGAAACCTTTCACCAATTCCCTGGTGAACACAGATCCAAACCCCCTTGGATCTTAAAACAAGGAGAAATTAACCATCCCCCCTCCTTCCTCTCACCCTCCTTTCACCAACTCCGGGTGAATACAGATCCAAACCCCCTTGGATCTTAAAACAAGGAGAAATCAATCTGGTTCTTAAAAGAGAAGGCTTTTAATTAAAGAAAAAGGTAAAAATCATCTCTGTAAAATCAGTATGAAGAATAACTTTACAGGGTAATCAAACTTAAAGAGCTCAGAGGACCCCCCCCCCCCCCCGTCTTAGGTTCAAAGTACAGCAAACAAAGATAACCACTTTGGTAAAAGGTACATTACAAGTTGAGAAAACAAAGTAAATCTAAGACGCCTTGCCTGGCTTTTTACTTACAAGTTTGAAATAGGAGAGACTTGTTTAGAAAGATGGGGAGAACCTGGATTGATGTCTAGTCCCTCTCAGTCCCAAGAGCGAACCACCCCTTAAACAAAGGACACACAACAAAAGCCTTTCCCCCCCCAAGATTTGAAAGTATCTTGTCCCCTTATTGGTCCTTAGGGTCAGGTGTCAGCCAGGTTACCCGAGCTTCTTAACCCTTTACAGGTAAAAGGATTTGGAGTCTCTGTACACAGAGAGCTGTTACCCTTCCCTTTATGGTTATGACAGTTCTTCTTTACGTTTTGTTTAAAATGATGCCTATCAGGGCATGGGGGACAAATACTACATAATCTCTATTGAAATTTTGCCCAGTGATTCTCTCCAAAGTACTGGATTTGTTGGGGAAATTTCATGCAACAGATGTGCTCTGGATTCTGGATCTTCTTGGCCAGTAAAGGCCAAAGGGGTATGGGTGTTGGGCCTCGTGCTAATGGAGACTGTCAATGCCTCCCTTAAAGAGTAGGCTCGCTGTCTTCTCTTAAGGAATCATTCAACGCTTTGGAGTGGAGCCCGGAGCTGGAGCACAGCTCCAAAGCCCACAGATTTTGTTCAAGAAATCATGTTAGTGTTGACAATCTGATTTTCATCCTGTATCTAATCTTTCCTCAGTGGTTAAGATTATTGAAAAGGTTGTGGTGAAATAGCTCTTATGGTATCTACAGGCCTCACATTTCCTTGATCCTTGTGAATTTGGGAACCAACTGGGTACAGCACGAAGTCTGCATTGTGGTTGCATTGGCTGATGATCTCTTCCTGGTAATGGCTGAAGATGACATCTGGGCTGATATTACATGTCAGCTGCCTCTGACACTGTTGATCATAAGGTGCTGTTGATGTGCCACACTGGAAATGCGTGAAGTTGCTCTTTAGTGACTTTGTTCTGCTCACAGAAAGATCCAAGATTGCTCGTCTTCCCCACAGATACTTGGGTGGAGTTCTACAAGGTTCCATCTGCTTGCTCTTCCTATTCTGCATGTTCAGGGGCTCTTAGAAGGGTTAGTGAGGCAACATGGGCTGCAATGTTCATCCAGTGAAAATTATAGGTCATTTAACAGGCAAGTGAAAAGGATAGTGAGTGATCTGCAGCTGGAAAGAGGCTGGCTGAGGGATAATTGTACCAAGACAGTCAAAAATACAGGACATTTAACAGAACCCCAAACATCCTGGGCTTCTCTTCCTCTGTCAAATATGGACAACCCTAGATAATTTTTTTGCCAGTGGAGACATTTAAATTTTAACAGGCCTCTATTGAACTTTGTTGTTTCTTCACATTTTGTTTAAAATGATGACCTATGCAACTTGACCAGGGAGATAAAACCTGAAATGCACAATTAGTAGTGCTGGAAGGTTTACAACATGTTTCTATCAACCTGTGAGGCGCTAATTTCAAATACTTTTGCATGTGTAGGTCCTAGAATATCAATAGTGAAGTACTAGCGCCATACCGTACTAAACAAACACACATGTATATCGGATATTTGGTGTTTGTGGCTCTGTATTTCATGGGGCCCTTATCACATACTTAGTGTTAGCTCCATTAATCTACCTTTGGCTTAATTAATGTCTCGAATAAACAACTTTGAAATGAAAAACTAATGAATATCCTTCAAATTCCTCAGGCGTCCAAATAAAGACTCTGAAACAGACATAATTATTGGGGTTTAGAAATTATCATTCCTATCTAAAACACTCACCAAGACCTGTTGTTAAAATTAAGACAAGAGAGCCTACAAGTAAATAAGGTCTTAGACCCTAGTCCTGTAAAACATACATACATTTACTTGCCTATGTAAGTGTTTTGAAGGATTGGGAACTTAGTCAATGACTAAGTTTTGACTTTCTTTGTCCAGCTTTTTTTTTTTTTAAACAGGAAAATGTGCGGTGGTGAACTTTATAAGGGAAGGAGGAAGAACTTTATCATTATAGAATCCACTTCCTTATACAAATGTAGGCAATATTAAACTGCACATGCTATATATGACCCACATGTTTTAACAAGTTGGTTCTAATGGTGTAACCCAACAGACACCAGCAGTTCTGATCCAAACTGCCACCAGTCCTTGAAGTATAACAATCCATACAATTAAATTTTAATACTGTAAATAAACATTCTTTTAAAATATGACCTTCAAAGGCTTTTGTATGGTATCCCTTTTGTCAGGATAGTTCTGAGCTTCCTACTTTTGACTTTTAGATTTATCCCTGATTTCAATATCACAGGATTCAAAAATAAAATATCCCACAACATTAGCTGCACTGCATTGATTGTAAAGTTGAACCCACAGTTAGATAAAATTGCAGTGTTAGAGGGAAAGTGTGAACGTACCGTTTTACCATGATAGGGAAATATTTTTCTTTTTAATCTCCCCCAGAGTTAGCAACTGCCTCAGGATTTCCCTGTTTCCACCATGCAATCCTAATTGCGGGGCTCTTTATTTACTTAAAGGGAACCCCACTCACACAATCACTTTGACCGGGGCCACATTTTGATGTCTTCATTCAAGCTGACTTTAGGGGGATCACTGATGTCATAAGGTGCGCTCCCAGATCTCTCCGGGCAGGGCGTGAATTCACACCTGTTTTATTGCCAGCTTTCTGATTACCTCAACCTGTCCACGATCCTAACCACTCCTCCCCCCTGAAAACATTCCTCAGCGCACCTAACGTGCCTGCATTGCTGCTGCCCCAACCCCTCTGCTGCCCCTGCCAAGCCTGTGCCAGCAGTTTTTTTGCAGCAGGAGGAGCAGGAAGCTGCCCGGGTAAATCACATGACACAGCCGCCGCCGCTGCTCCTGGGCTTAGTTCAGCGCTCCTCGCACTGGGAGGGGGAACCTGCTGCTGCAACCAGCGCTCCACAGCCGCCGCGGCTCCTCGCTCGTCCCTGCTGGTGAATTTCCTGGCCGCTCGCTCCATGCAGCTCCTCCATTGCGGAAGCGCCGCGGGGGCAGCCTGAGGGGCGGCGTACCGGCGGGGCTGGCCCTTGGTGCGCCCGGCTCCCCGCGCTGGAGGGTGCTGCGGGGGCGGCCGGCGGGAGTAACATGCTCACTCGGGTGAAGTCTGCCGTGGCCAATTTCATGGGCGGCATCATGGCTGGCAGCTCGGGCTCGGAGCACGGCAGCGGCTCGGACTTGCCCCTGCGCTTCCCCTACGGGAGACCCGAGTTCCTGGGGCTGTCTGCGGACGAGGTCGAGTGCTCCGCCGACCACATCGCCCGGCCCATCCTCATCCTCAACAAGGAGACCAAGCGCCTGCCCTGGACCACGGGATACGCCGAGTGAGTACAGCAGCCTCCCCGGGGCCATGCGTCTGCCCCGCAGCCCGGGCAGGGGGTGTCACCTGGAGGGGGGTTATCGGCGGCGCTCCGGGGAGGTGTGGGGGGCAGCGGAGCATACACGCTAGTTGGTATCCGGGCACATCAAGGGTAATGCACATCAGCCCCTCACTGCTCCTGCCCCCTTCTCTTCTCGTGCCATGGGGCTAGGCCCCCTGGGGGCCCGGCAGTGTCTCTTGTAACACCCTCTTCCCCCTTCCCCCCCCAGCATGCCCACCTAGCCGGGATGGTTTCTGTCCCTGCTAAGGGTGGGTGGTGCATGTGTTGAGTTGAGTAGGTCTCTTGTTTGGAGCCTCTCACAGGGCAGGCTGCTTTCTCCCTTCCTGAAGTGAACCCCCTGTTTTGCAAAATAATGTTGTTCTGCTTTTCTTTCTGGGCTGCCCCTTTAGGCCCCGGGGGCAGGAATTCTTATAGACGTTTAATAACAGAATTTTGGCTAATCCAAAATTGGTGCATAAGCGTGTTTGAGTGAGAGGACTGTGTTAGGTGGCTATCTCTGGTTGTGTTGCTGGAGAGGATGGGGAACTAGGATTTAACACATCCCTTCCCAGGCCTGTGCAGCTCAGAGCGCAACATCAATGTTTGTCATTGATCACTCCCATTCTAAAAAATTTCCATCCTCCTTCCTCCAACATATTGGCTCTGGGAGCTGGGCTAGGAAGGTGGAATGAAGGAGACTACAGTAGTTCTCTGGTGCTCTTGCACCCCAGCTCATCTCCTGTATCTCAGACTCCTGCACAATCACAACTGATGTTTACAGCTGTACTACATACTTAATTTTCCTCAGTCAAAGGATTAAAATGATAAACTGCTCTTCTAAATCTCAGTGATAATTGCTGGTGACCGGCTGTATTGTGAATGCCCAGATAGGAGGGATTTGATGAAAGTGAGACTTTTGTACTCTTTGAAAATGAGTATCAGCATTGGGCTGGGGGAGGTGGGGGGAATAAATCAGTTGAGCAGCTTTATGTGTTTATTGCTGAGTTGAATGAAAATATGCACCGACACTAAACTTGATTTAAGTAGTTTGTGGAGAAGCTTATTAAGAAGGAATGGTGAAGCGACACGTTCTTGGGCAGCTTCCTTTAGAGCTAGCTGCATTCAAATACATTTCGTGCTGGCCTAATATCCTCTCTCCGATGCACTGAAGACCCAAGACTTCCCATTGCAAATATTATATTGAAGATCCATGTTTAAGAGGGACTTGAGGATCCCAAGCTCTAAACGAATGGAAAGGAAACATACTGTGAAGATACAGACAAGCTGAGAAATGAATTGTTCTGGCCACTCATTGCAGTGCCCATAGTTCATTGCCTTGAGTCGTATCATTGCTGTTTATTTTGGAAGGAATTGTGTATCTGGTCAGTAGCCAGTTTCAGTCTTAAGCACAATCAAGGCAAATGACCTCTTAGGGCCAGTTCTTCAAGAGCAGGACACAAAGTGCAGAGCTTGCTTGGATGGGAGGCCCCATCCCACTGTTCAACAAGGGAACCAGTTACAGAGAGACTTGTGTGCTGGTGCATGATTTGGCTCCCGTTGAATTCAGTATTAGTTTTACCATTTGCTTCAGTGGGAGCATGATTGAAGTCTGGAGATTACAAACTGTAAGGCCAACCATGGCAATAGCAATGCATAAATTACAGAAGCTACAAACAATCCAGGGGTTGGGAGAGAGGTATCTTCTTTTCTGTGAGGCTCTGTCTCTTAGGATCGAATGCAATGCCGTGTCTGCACTAGAGAGCTTATAGGGCACAGCTGTACTGATGAGCTGCACCGCTATAAGGTCTCCTGTGTAGCCGCTCTATGCCGACAGGAGAGAGCTCTCCCGTTGACATAATTAAACCATCCCCAACGAGCGGCAGTAACTATGTCGGCGAGAGAAGCTGTCCTGCCAACATAGCACTGTCCACGCTGGCATTTCTGTTGGTGTAACTTATGTTGCTCAGAGGGGTGTTGTTGTTTTTCACACTCCCGAGTGACATAAGTATACTGACAAAAGTGGTAACGTAGACATAGCCTTTAAAGGTAATAGAAAAACTAACTCTGACAACTTTAGGAGTAGGAGCAAGGCCTTAATGAGCAAATGTAGCCTTATAAAAAGGTACAAACGATCTGTCCTAACATGATTGGAAGTGCTGAAATGTAAAATGGGATTTAGAGCATTTAAAGTTTTCTTTTTCCTCACAATTTTAGAGACCATCAAACAACTTTGCTGTAAGCTATCAAAATGGGCGAGGTTTGAATGTTTATAAAACTGTAAATTGTTCTGGTCCTAAAATAATCTGTAACTCAATCGTCCTTTACCAAAGGGGCTAATTGAGGTCCAATGATTTGCTAAAGGACACGGCAAGTCACTAATGAAGTACGAAATAGATTGTTGTTAGTGGACTAAGCACATGTATGGGAGTCCAACAAGTTTTAATGTGGAATGAGTCTTTCAAGAAGGAAAAGTGTGATGCTAGAAAACAAAAGCATAGTGGGATCATGTGGGAAATTGTATTCCTTATGTGAATTTATGTTTGCAGATGTCACAACCACCATAAAGAAAATGGCTAAGTAAAAGAAGAAGGTCTTCATCTTACCTGTATGATAAATTTCACTTTTGCAGTGTTAATCTGGTGTGCAGTTCAGTTAACATGCAGGACCTGTTGGTAGCTATGTGAAAAGAGACAATCCATTAGTTTTGCATAGCTTTTAAGGTCTGATCCAACTCCCATTGAACTCATTGAGAGACATTTATTGACTTCAATGGGAGTTGAATAGGGCCCATTGGAAGCTCTTCCACTGCTGAAGAAAGAGGGGAAAATAGTCTCCTTAGCAAACTTTTCCACTAATGTTTGTCTCTGAAACAAATTTCTAGAACGTTCGAAATTGGGTTTCACAGTAGAATACCAAGGTATTGTTTACAGAAGCTGTGGTGAAATAAGCAAATGTCAAAATTGCACCATCTTCCCAATGCAAAGCAGGAAAAACAGTCATTACTGAGCAAAGAAAATGGTTGTGGGTTCAGGGAATTGTTGTGTTACAAAGGAAAACAATGGCAACTTCAAATTTATTTTTTGCGGGGGGGGAGGGGGTGTAGGCTAACAACTTTGTGACTTAATCATGACAGTATTTGGTGTTTTACATATATATAAAATGGCCTGTTCTTCCCTCAGCTCAACATACAATTTGGTAATAATGGGTGTTTATGCCCATATATCAAGGGGAGAATAGAGATGGCAGAAATTTAAAATTGCCTGGAAAAGGGATAGGAAGGTGGAATGTATTTTTTCAAAAAGTTGATTTGCTTTATTGTAAAGAACTAAGTCCTCCCACAATACTTTTTAACATTCGTACGGTAACGGAATGTTTTCTTTTCTATAGAGATCTTCCTTAGTAATTAATTGAAGGGATATCAGCGTGGAGTCTGCTATCCCTGTGCAGTAACTCATGACATAATATTTGAGGAAGTGACTTAGTCCTTGCTTCTCTAGTTTTTGCTCAAGAGGCAAGGCTAGAAAAGACGGTTCTCCCCTAACTCCTTTTCCATTGTGTTTTAAAGTGCATCTTCTAGATGCAGAATTCTCTGTCTGTGATCAACTCAATGTCTTTATTTCCATATTGGAATCCCTTTACTAACTTCTTTACTGCAATATCTTGTCAGCTCTTTTCATAAACAAGTTCCCTACCTAGAAATCAGCAACAATTATGAAAATCTAGGCATGAGTAAAGAAAGCAAATGCACTCTTACTGTGTATAGGGATGAAATCAATTTTCCTATTACAGATAGTAGGATCCTTTTAGGTTTCACATAATGTGTAGTAACAGACATGGCAGTTTACTTATGGCTCCAGAAGTCCTTTTATTGTTGGCATCCATCTTAAAGACATCATACAAATTTGAGTCAGCATTTAGAATCTATTCTGATAGGATAGGGATCTTTATATAGATATATATTTTAGTACTTGCTGAACTCAAACTACTGGGGCCACAGACAAAATAAGGTCTCCAGTCACAAAGATGAAGGAAGCCTTTACTTCAATGATTTCTTCCATAATTGATCCCCAAAGAGACGGGATCTTCATGATCTCTCAGTATCTTGTGCCTAAAGTGATGATGGTAACTGCTTGGGTCCCACCATATATTGCCATAATGAAATGGTATTTGCTGTCAAGTCTGGAGTTTCCCTTGGAACAACCCATCCTCCTTTCTCCTTTTCTCTTGCATCTCCCATGTTAGAATTTCAGGATGTTTTCTTTTACAGAAATGTTACGATTTGTTCACAATTTAACTTATTTGTAAGAATTTGCTATACAACAATTTATTAAACTCAGCAAAATTAAGTGACAACATTCTAGTTTGTTTCTAATTTTGATTAAGCTACCCTTTCTTAAAATCTGAGATTTGCAGTCTGGTATCATTCTCTACATTCCCCATTCAGGTGGAATTGTACAACAATGTGGATACTATGTAGAGCAAAAAAAGAAAAAATCCTCAAAAATATATCTTAGAGGCAAGGGGTAAAGTATTGTTCCTTCCTGGTATTTGAGTATGGGATCTGCAGGGACTCGCTGAGGTTTCCCTATCTGCTTATTCACTGAACAGTTGGAAAACAACCTCACTTCTGGCTGTTACTTCAGCCAGAAGAATTGAGACCTATCAAGCTTTGACAGTAGATCCACCCCTTTCTTTAGAATGACAAAAGATAGTTATTTCTTTCAACTAGACATTTCCTTTATTCCAAAGGTAACTTATAATGTTCATGCAATTTTGTGCAAAAAAAAAAAAAAAAACCGCTCTCTCAAATCAGTGGTGGTGTTTTGGGGGTTTTTTCGTTTGTTTGTTTTTACTTTATGATGGGAGATGTTCTGACTCACCTGATACATACAGGCCTATCAAACTATCTTAAAGCACTCGTAACATTAGAATAAACATTATGCCAATGTTTCTTTGGTATAACCCCACTGACTTCTGTTGATTTACATCAAGGATTAATATATTTTTATCAACAATTCAGGATACAATTTCTTTTTTCCTAGATGTACCTCTAATCAAAAAGAGTAATTGTTTTAAATACACTTGCTCTTCTCTACCTAACATGCCTTCTTTCTTTTTTTGAGAAGTGGTCAGCTTGAGCATGGAAAAGTTCCCATTTGACATTTAGCCATCTGACATTTTGCAAAGTACCTTCTGTTTTCCTGAGTGTTGGGCCATTCTCAAGAGGCATTAGGTCTGAGCTCTTGATGGCTTTACATTCTGCCATCCATAACTTGTCTGTTGGTCTTTTGCTTATTTAGATTACTCTGTTAATAGGAGGGAAGCTCCCAGGAATAACTTCACAATTTTCTCTTTACAGCAGTTTCCTCAATGTACACTGCTGTCCCATCACCCCCTTCTCAAGAGAATGTGTGCTGACTCTGCTTTCAGCCTTGTTTCACACTTGCTAAACAGACTAATGAACTAAGGCTACTAATATAACTTTATAATTTTAAAACTATATGATACGAATAAATAACCTGTTTGACACTCAGTGGTGTCTTAGCTGTGCACATAGCTAACCTAGATAACTACATGTTCCTATCACGTTTACTCTCATCCTTCCGCCTACATTCCCTTCATTTGTTTTACACTCATTTGTTGTTGTCTTAAAGTAGATCAGAAACTCTTTAATACAGAGGTATTTCTTCTATTTTGTGTTTGTATGGGGCCTTGGTACTGGTTAAGGTTTTTGGGCTAACCTATAATACAGTGATAAAGGTCAGTTCACTTTCTTTTACTCCAGAATATATTTAGGGCTAGCAAACTTTTCTTGGACTTACTGGGGAATAGCCCAGCTAGTTGTTCTGAAGGAATTTCATTCAGGAAATAAGCAGGCACTTTCCCATACTAAGAAATCATTCTTTAACAGCTTTGACAGTAAAACAATGTTCTAATTCTACTCCAACTGGCTTAAATGCTAACGTGCATTTCTTGTAGCTCAAAACTCAGTGCTATAATTTCTTTTGTAAATTAATAAAAGTCTAAGTGATGAGGTCCCAGCCAGCCTTGTCTGGCCTTATTTCCTCATTTCTCAGTATCTCACCTTCCTATGATCTCGCTGAGAAACTCCTGTAGATGCCCCTTCAAAGTATTCAATGTTGTCTTTGATACTGTTCCGAACTGGATTATCTATGACCATCTGCAGAAAGCAAATTTTGCCTTAACTCCTTTCTAAATTGTGCTTTGATCTCTGCTGTTTGTTTGAATAGTTGGTATGGGCAAGGTAGGTGTGTGTGTGTGTGTGTGTGTGTTAGTTAATAGGTTTGAAACACTGACTTCTTATTATCCCAGTGGTGCTCTTCTTCTTTTTTTGATGAAACACATGTCCAGTGTTTTTGGGCTCTTTTCATAATGTTACACTTTAGATGTCTTGCAATATTATGTTTTTTCTGCACTGCAGGCCTGCACTAGCAATTACATTTTCTCTGCGGTGTGGTGATCACTGACCCATAATGGATGTAGAGCTCTAGGTGAAGTATTGTGTAACTGTTGCCTTATACAGCATCATTATAGTGCCATGTTGTTACAGCAATAATTTTGTGGGAACAGGGAGGAAAAACAGGATATGATTTTTTTTTTTCTTGATGTGCTGGTCCTTTTCTTAAGCTGATGACATTGCAATTAATTTTCTCTTACTGTATTACTTACTTAGATTCATTGCCTTTAAGCTGGGTGTACAAGAATGTTGCTTGAAAGACTAAAGATCAAAATATAAAGACTGAAAGTGCCAGCCCAAAGTTTCTAACTTATGAGACAAGATAGTGAAAATATGTTGTATAGGAATGACTTGAATTACCCTTCATATGAAAATACTTAGGATCTTAACATTACATTAAGCCTTGTAACAACCCTCTGAGGTAGGAAAGTACTATTATTTCAACCATGCCAATGGGTAAACTGAGGCACTGAGGTTATTACTTGCCTAAGGTTGATGGAAGAGTCTGGAATAGAACCTATAAGTCCTGACTCCCAGTCCCTTGTTCTAACCCCCAGACCACACTGTTAACAGGAGATAACACAGCAGTTGAGCTCATGTGAATTAAAAGTAGTTTATCATTTCTGGGAGCTGCTGTTTCCAATAGTCAGTTAGGAGCATGACTCATGTTCCCACTGTAAACAGGTTTCTTATAGGCAGTGCTAATTCTGTAATTTCAGTAAGAAGTACGTATGATAAAAGAAGAACTCTGAAACAAGCCCCCTGCTCTTGTTCTCCTGGCCTCTCTCTACTCAGGGATGGACACACACAAAGTTGAATTTCAGTATTTGATTTAAATTATAGAGAACGATGAATTCTCGGTTTCCTTCTTTAGTTGAGAGTAATAGATTTAAAGTATGGCCCGATGAATTACTTTAAAATTCAAATCCTCTGGGTATGTGGTCTTCTTATGTAATGTAATATATTAAACTTCTCTTCAAGCCCATATTCCTTCAGCCTCCTGCAAAACAGACTACAGAAATGACATATTTACAAGGGCTTTAGAAAGTCCACTCCTCCCATGAGAGCTAGCACTTAACATTTATGTAATGCCTTTAATCTGCCAAGTGCTTTGCAAATATTAATTTATTTTCAAAACAATCTGGGGAAGGGTATGTGTAGATTAATATTTCCATTTCACAGGTGAAGAAATTGAGGCAGAGAGGTTGAGACCTGCAAAGGGTATGAGCACTGGAAATGGGTCTCAGGAGTTCCTGGCTCTCCGCCATCTGCTTAGACCAGTGCTTTCCATGCCTTTGGGCACTTGGCTTTTGGGGCACAATTTTTGTCATTTTCAGAACTAAAGGGAGTAAGGTAAATCATTTGTCTTAACATTTTCATTGTTGTGTAGCATGAATGCATGCAGTTCTGAAGGAAACAAGATAGGAATGCAGCCCTGAACTGTTTTAATTGCCCATCTACAGCTGGAATGCTGGAGTTATGACTACTTGTGAAATTCAGAATGAAGTTGTGAAGTCTAGATTGGAGAGAGAGAGGTCTAGAGCAGCAATCCAGGACTGCTGAACTATAGTAAGAACTGTATCCTAGGAGATCCTGTGGTTTCATGGAATTAAAGAAGAGATAAAAGAACTGTCATCTGAGAAGCCAATGCAACTCATTTCAGTTGTTTAGCATCTGTTTCCTAGTTCATTGTAATTTTCATTCTTATTTTCCACACTGGGGCTTCCTTCACTAGCTGAATTCCGTGAAGCTCTGGCATTGATAAGCAATCTGAGTGGAGTGCAGCCACCCTATTACCATCTCTAAGGCCTTGGCTACACTCGCGGATTCACAGCGCTGCCGTGGCAGTGCTGTGAAGCGCGAGTGTAGTTGTGCTGCCAGCGCTGCGAGAGCTTTCTCGCAGCGCTGCAAGTACTCCACCTCTCCGAGGGGAATAGCTTGCAGTGCTGCGAGCGAGCGTGCAGCGCTGCAGGTGCTGATTACACTGGCGCTTTACAGCGCTGCACTCGCTGCGCTGGGGGGGGGGGGTGTTTTTTCACACCCCTGAGCGCAGCAAGTGCAGCGCTGTGAATTGCCAGTGTAGCCAAGGCCTAAGACTGGTAGGAATGGAGCAGATCTGGTGCAAAACTGTATTACTCTGTTGTCTTTCCCTGTTGTTTAGAAAGAACAGTCTGCCAGTTTCACTCTGAGATAACATCAGTTTCTTATTAACTCCAGTGGACATATCTGTAGGATAAGAAACACTGTCAAATGCTTTGGGCTCAAACTTTGACTCAGTGTTCCTTCAAAAGAATTTATATTCTGGTGGAGGAAGGTCCCAGATCCCAATATGTTTAGTTTTTTATTTTTAATTCTCCATTTTACCACTGAGAAATGTATAGCAACCTCCAATAACTGTTGCTTTGGAAGAACCAATATAAAATGATCTGTTCTTTTTGGTTCCTTCTTTTGTGTCCCTGTGCTGTTAAGGTCCCTTTGCAGTTAACAGTTTTAAGAGCATCCACGTTTGTGGTGACATTGCTGATGCAGCTGCATCACCAACTAAGTAGTAAAACTAAATGGAGCCAGTTTGGCTTGTGCTGCAAGAGGTAGGTAGGTAGGTAGGTAGGTGTGTGTGTGTGTGTGTGTGTGTGTGTGTGTGTGTGTGTGTGTGTG
>NW_020664419.1:54980692-55228951 GCF_002925995.2 Terrapene triunguis | reverse complement strand
GTGTGTGTGTGTGTGTGTGTGTGTGTGTGTGTGTGTGTGTGTGTGTGTGTGAAAATTAGTTTCTCCTGAATAAAACAAGTAAAATTGGTAGGAAAAAGAAATATTATAAAATTTCAACAGTTAAACCATAAAAAGTAAGTTGTCATTTGTATTTAACTTTTTTTTTTTTTTTAAATAAGACACTATCTTGTATAACCCATAACTAGTAAGAATTGTTTGCATTTCGATAGCATGTTCCACCTGTGGTTCTCATACCACTTTACAGACACTAATGAATTAAGCTTCGCAGTGCCAATGGATGGAAGGTAAGTACTGTATTAACATGCCCAATAGATAGAGGGAGAAATTTAGACAGGGCTAGGGTGGCTCTAAGGTTAAGCCCTCCTTATCCTGTGCTGCTATGGGAGCTAGAAAGGCCCTCAGCCTAATTTAGAGAACCCCTGGGGACCTGTCGAAGATATGGTAGTCTGTTCCCAGCTGCCTGTGGTGAGCAGTGCTGTTTGGAATCTCTGCAGTGCTTTGGGCTGCAGATAGATCCCTGAGATTCTGCTCTTACCTGCAGCCTCATTCCGGCACACCCCCTCTGCCAGGGTTTGTGTGGGGGGTCCTTAGAAGGCAGCCTCACAGCAGTCATCTACAATTCTTGAACTGGGGGAATCTGATCCTGGCTGGAATTGAGGCTTTTAAGGCCCCTTTATGTCTCTGTCCCTTTTACCTGGCATAAGGTGACTGGGAAAGGGGTGAGGATCTCACCTAGGGAGATTAAGACCTGCAAAACGGGGTGCTTCAGATTAATTTTCTAAATCCATTTTTAAGCATCTAAATCGGTGGCTTGACTTTTAGAAGTGCTAAGCACCCAGAAGTTCCCAGCCTACTGATTTAAGGTCCAGTCTAAGGTCTTTATCCTCCAAAGACTTCATTGTGTGCATAACCACATGGGGGCAATCTCATTGATAGATACTATAACACAGGCTATTGAACTTCCCAGAAATAATTCCTGTTTAAACTAGAGCATATTGTCACAGTTCAGGGCAACTGCACCTGTATTCCCCATCTATGGTCTACCAAGGGCACCAGCTCTCAGGGTTCCCGCTCCCTCTCCTGGGGGGTATTTCAAGGCTGCAAAGTTCCCTGCCTACATTGTGAATTCCCTAGCAAGTCAGACAGCCTAAGGAGGCCTGCTTTGCCTTCTCCTCAGAGGCTATAAACAGCGTAATTGCCTATTAGAATAAGTTACTGAACTTTTCCTAAGCAAGCACATTTATTTCTAAGGTGAAAGCATTACAGAGAGAACCTATTTAAAGAACCTACACATATGCTAATAAGATTAGCAGTGATCACTCCAACTCCAACAAGGACTCCAGCTGGTGGTCAGTTCTTCACACCCCACCAAGGGGTTTTCCTGTGGGTACAAGTTCCTAATAGCTGTTAACTCAGAACAAGCCTACCCCTGAAATTAGGTTAAGTCTTTCCAACTCTTCCCAGAAAGGACGGGAGCTTCCCTTGCTGGATCAGAAAGTAAGTTAGTTTAAACTCAGGATATTTATCTAAAAGTTCTTTCTTTGTCTGTTGTTCTCTAGAGAATCCAGTTTGAACCAGTATATATGTCAGCAGCCAGGACGTGGGTGGTCAGGCCTAGTGGTCGGAACAGAGCTGGGCAGAGCTGGAGTCAGGGCCAAGGGTCAGAGCTGGAATCAGGAACTGAACATGGCTGGAGAGAATTGGGCAGGGTAGGAGCAAGGCAGGATTGGGACTGGATCAAGGCTAGGAGCAGGGCAGGCAAGATTTTTAGGTGTGTGTGTGTGTGTGTGTGTGTGTGTGTGTTGAGCAGCCAAAGATCAGTTGTTGCTGCTGGGCTTAAAAGCAGGCCTTCTGAGTTCCTCAGTCAATCAGGTGGCCCTGTTGTGGCTCGGCTGTGTTCATAGGCTGCCTGGAGACTGGGCAGCTGCAAATCTGCATTGCAGACAGTACCCTCTCTCCCTCAAGGACACGGCCTAGGACTCCAGCTTCTCTGGATGAGCTCGGTGCTCATACCAGCTTGGGGGTAAGTACATTTTCTGCTGGTTCCCACAAGCAGTCCTTAAGGTCATAGACTTCTCAGCTCACCAGGTAGAGAAGCTTACCACAAACTCATTTCAAGTTCAAAATCTGGTGGATGAGAAATCCTTCTTGTTATTGCACCATGATGGGTATTGGCAGTGGGTTGGATTGACCCGAGAGGGGGTTCTCGTGATAGGGTTTCAGGATAGGAACATGGGGTGGATTTTCATTGATTCAAGCAGATGGGGCCTGAATGTCACTGGATTGACTTGTTCAGTGGTTTCGAATGGCCCCATGTGTTGGTGATATAACTTGGCCGCAGGCCAGGAAAACCAGAGGTATTGAGTTGACTCCCAGATGTTGTCCCTAATAATTAGGTTAGGTGTGGCTTGACAGCCCCTATCTGCATCTTGCTTATAGAGCTTTTTAGCAGCTGCTTGATGTTCTATAGCTCTTTTTGTTATGTGATGCAGATGGTGACCAGGTCTGCTGCTTGTAAGCAGCTCTGGGTGGAAGCAAGAGTGAAAGCTGTAACTGACCTAGAACAAGGTCTGCAGAGTAAAGGCATAGATTGCATTGTTATAAACTAATTGATATATGGAGATCCAGTCATCCTGATGGTAATTCTGGAAGCACCAGAGGTACCGTACGAGAATCTGGTTTACCTACCCCATCTGCACATTGGTCTGTGGATATATGCAGAGGAGGTGAGGGGTTCTACCCCCAAGAGTTTGAAAAGCTCTCGCCAGAAACAGGAGACACACTGTGGGCCTTGGTTCAATACAATGCCTGCTGGTAGTCTGTGGAGCTGGAAGATGTGCTCAAGAAAGAGGCAGGCAGTTTCCAGAGTGGTCAGAACCATGCAAGAGGGGATAATGTGTGCAGTCTTGCTCAGGAGATCAACAGAGACCAACACAACTATACCTCCCTAGGCATGGGGTTGTTCTAATATGAAATCCAGGGCTGAGACTGGGTCAGTAGGGGCTGAAGGAGACCAAACGCCCTTCCTCAAGGGTTCTTGGTCCGGGAACACAGGTTGCAGGAGTCAGCGTATTTCCTAACATATGACTATATTCATGGCCACCAGAAATTTTTCACAACCAAGTTCCTGGTTTTAGTTTGGCGAATTGGTGTGTGAGCCAGGAATCATGACATAGTTTGAGAACCTTGAGTCTAGGCTGGCCGTCTGAAACATAAATGCAGTGTGTCTGGTGGAGAATTCCATACTGTAACTGAAACTCTGAATCATGTTGAGTGCCTGCATCATCCAAGGTCTGGCAGGTCTGTGTGGCAAAAGTGTCATGAGGCAGCAGGAATTGAATGAGGCACATTTAGGTTCCTGTCCACTGTTCCAAAGACAAACTTGAATGGCTTAAGTAGGGTGGAAAATGGTGTCCCACATAACTTGGCCAGCTTGCAGGACAGGACATCTGTCTTCCCATTTCTCATACGTGGCTGATATGTTACAACTAAATTGAATTGGGCAAAGAAAAGGGACTAGCGGATCTGGCATTGGTTTAGGTTTCAGGCCATACTCCCGATTTTTGTGATCCATTAAGGATCTGAACTGGGAATTGGGATTCTTCAAGAAGGCAATGCCACTCCTCAAAAGTTGCCTTAATTTCAAGCAGCTCCTTGTCCCAGATGTCATAGTTCCACTTGGCTGGGCTTGTCTTTCTGGTGCAACCCAGAGCAGTGAGAGGTTGTCACTGCTTGTCCTTTAACCCTGCGTCCCTTAAACTGCTCTGCTGCTGTAGCTCCCTGTCTGGGTTCTCCTAGCCAGCACACAAGCATGTGTATCTGTATCTGTGAGTTAGGCAGCCCTGGTTCAGCAACTCTGACTCCAGCAGAGTTACACCCCAGCTACACTCTGGTCTCCACCAGCCTTGGTTACACTAGCCAAGTGACCCCAAAACCATCCGCTCCCAAACTTCCCCCAAACCGTTATCCCTGAAATAGCCAGTCCTCTCCTGGAACACTTTAGAGAAGTAATAAGGTCTGTTGTTCCTTTAAAGAGACAAAAGCACAGTAGCTTATTGCTTTAACTGGAGTTAATAATCACTTCACTTCAAACACAGTTGATTTGGATTAAAACAAGTTTATTAACAAAAGAGAGAGTTTTTAAGTGAGTTCAGGCATAAGGGATAAAGTTAGAAATGGTTACAAGCAAATAAAAGTGAAAAGGGGCTTTCTAGTGATGAAGACTTACCTTGAACCAAGACTGTAGTTTTGTTAAGAGTCTTACGAGACCTCCTTCCAGCAAGATGGCTGACCATCCCCTTGGTCAGGATCTCCCATGAAGTCCAAAGTGTTTTGGTTCATTTGTCGTCTTAGGTGAAAGAAAACTTGGAGTTCTTTTGCCCGTCTCTTTATAGTCCCATATACCTTTGAAATTGATTCTTCTGAAGGGTACCCCAGATAAAATTCATTAGTTTATTCTGAGTACAAGAGCTGCAATGTCAGGAAAAAAGTCTCCTTGCTGGTTCCTCCCATGCAGGTCATTGCTACCATGCAAATTATTTCTCCTACTGCAGCCTCGGATACAAATGAATTGAATTTGGGCTACTCCTGGTTTGAGGTGTCAGCGTCTTTGATTTGTCTAGAGGAAATCTGTTTATCAATTCCCCATGACATGCCTGGTTTAAACATCTTTTAGTCACAGATTTTAAAGCACACTATTAATGAGCACCCATAATTTCTCATTCAGCATTGTTGCACATATTTTAAATATTATTGACCAGTGTGGTTTTAGTTTTCAAACGATACCATACAATGCATATTTTGTACAAAAATCATTGCAGTAGGGTGTAAGGTGTGAATACAATGGTGCCTATGGTCACAGTTCTGATGGCCGGTCATGAATACTTAGGTCAATGAGTGAGTCCAGGCTGACTGGGAGTTCTGCCCGCCGGCAGAGGCCCCCCGGACCAGTTGCCAGGACCTGGGCAGTGTGAGTGCCACTGAAAATCAGCTCGCGTGCCGCCTTCGGCACGCGTACCATAGGTTGCCTACCCCTGGGTTAGATATTGGGAAAAACTTTCTAACTATTAAGTAGGTAAGGTCTGGAATAGGCTTCCAAGGGAGGTTGTGGAGTCCCCATCATTTAAAAACTTTAAAAAACAAGTTGGGCAAACACCTGTCAAGGATGGTCTATGTTTACTTGGCCCTGCCACAGCGCAGGGGGCTGGACTTGATGGCCTCTCAAAGTCACTTCCAGCCCTTCATTTCTATGATTCTATGAGGGGCATGAACTGTCGGTGGTGTAGTGTTTACCCATGAGACTGCAGTCTGTGTCTGCAGGGTGCTAACCTGAGTCGATAGACTCTGCAGAAGCTTCATTAACTCTGTCATGGGGATGTGGGCCTTTGTGGGGTACACCGTGGCAGCAGAGCCTGCTTTTGTCCCTTATGGGTTGCTCAAACTGGCAGGAACAGGGACGTGGGCAGTCATGCCTAGTGGTTGGAGCAGGAGCACAGGTCAGAGTGAGTCAGGAACCAGGAGTCGGAGCCAAGGGTGAGAGCCAGAGTCAGGAACCAAGCAGGAGAGGAGGGCTGGAGAGGACTAGGCAGGACAGGAGCAGGGCTGGGAACAAGACAGGATGAGGGCTGGAGCAAGGCTAGGAACAGGACAGGTACAGGAGAGATTGTAGCTGAGGGCATGTGCACTGAGCAGCCGGAGATCAGTTGCTGCTGGGTTTAGGAACAGGCTTGCTGACTTCCTCAGCCATCAATGGTCAAGCAGGTCACCGTTCTGCGGCTCAGCTGTTCTCATAGGCTGAATGGAGACTGGGCAGGTACAACTGCAAGACTTTGTTCCTGAACACATGCAGATCTTTCCAGGTGGTGGTACCCCTCGGGAGATGTTATAACCTGAGTGAATTTGCTGAATCTCTCCCTCTGTTGTGAGTTCCTGAAGGGCTTGGGTCCTCTCCCTCTCCCCATCCTCCCCCATGGAATTACAGGTCTGTCTCATCTTATGCTGGGGTTACGTTCCGCAGTCAGCGCCTAAAGCGAAAATCGCGTATAGTCAAAATTACATTGAATGTAATGGAGGGCGAAATCCCGCACTACAGAAACAGTATTTAAATTATTTTTCTCTTTTTTTTTGTTTTTGTTTTGTTTTTGCCCACCGGGTAAAGCTGAAATTGCACATGTTAAATGCGCCTAAGATGCGACAGACCTGTACATACAATCCCTGGCCCACAATGGTACATAAATTTAATATAGTAAGATCACCCAAAGATATTGCAGGAAATTGCTGGATTTGTCTTACAGATCTTTTAGAAAAACATCTGATCTTGATTTGAAAATTGCCAGTGATGGAGAAACCACCACAACCGTTGGTACAGAGTTCCAGTAGTTAATGACCCTCACTGTTATGCTCCTAAATCCTTTAGTGCTAACTTTGAGGAACAATTTTTGCAAATTTTGACCTAAATTAATTTACTAAGGTCACAGAAGAAATGTGACTGGCGATAGAACCTAGCTTTTCTGACTCTTAGTCAAATCATACCAGATGTTACACTTAAAAGTAAATTCTATAGAATTGGTGTTTTATTCTAATACATCAGTATGTCAGTGGACTGCCATGAGCAGTACAGGCCATGATCCTGCAGTTCTTCGCAGGCGCGCAGACTGAGCCCATGTGGGTCATGACTTGAGTCACATGAGTCCCCACTTGTACCTTCCACCAAGAGAAGTTGGTCCAATAAAAGATATTACCTCACCCGTCTTCTCGCTCTCAAATGTTTATATCGCAATCTGCATATATTGGTCATACGCTTTGTTTTTATGGTACCTCGCTGTCTTCTCCTTGAGCACATTGGGTCTGTTGCTGATCAGCTACGTGTTTGTGCAAATCCTAGTAACTCCATTGTTTCAGTGAAATTACTACGGTTTTACACCAGTGTAGCTGAGATCTGAATCTGTCACCCTCTATTGTTGGTCCAAAGTCTGTTGTAAGCTTTAGCCTTTTAAACGTGGTTCATGATGTTTTAAAGTAGTTTTTATGTATTTTTGGGAAGAGCTAGTATTCAGGGAATGCTAACTGCTCTTGTCAGCTGTGCTCTAATCAAACACATGTTTCTAAGCAGTACATGGCCTTAGGCAGCAATTTATCGAGTAAAAATTTCCAAGTTCCCTAAATTATTGGTTATGAACACTTTTAAATAGCATGAAAATGTTGCCTGGTCTCAGTGCTACCATTACAAGTCTCGTATTTCAGGGGTATGTACCATTTGGACTGAAATTTGGTGTAAGATCTTAACCCAGAATTTTATTTAAGCTAAATTTTATTTTTCTTGAGTTAAATATTTGTAAGTGGTATGTGGCAAGAGGAGGCAGTGGTTAAATGAACTACAGTTGGACTGAGTGCTATAGATAAGGTTCTAACCCTCTGTCTTCAATTTGTCATAACTTCTTGAAACCTTTGTTTTTCAGAAGTTTTCCATGTCTGGTTTCTGCCCAAAGCTAAAATTATATAAAATGTTTAAAAAAAAAAAATTCAAATTTTGAGCATTTAACAATGCAGCTGGATCACTGTATAAATGTTCTTTGTATGGAATATGTCCTCGGATTCAGATGTTTACAGTTCTATAACTTAAAAACTAGTGATCACAAAGTTAAATCATGCCAGTGATCACTGTTCATATAATCATGAGTTAAATCATAAAGTTGTGAAAGCTGTTAGACGGATGAGTGACTTTGGAATTCTTTAAGTGGCTGCAGTAACTGTTTCTGTAACACTGTAAAGTTCCATGGTACCAAATATAAGACTGCCGGAATCTGGTGAATGCCAGGTTCTTGCCAGCCCTTTCCCTCCAGCTCATATGTTTGTGAGAATGCTCTGAACAATGGGCTGCTGAATTTCATTCCTCCCAAGAAAGTCTTTAATTGTGATCCATGTCCTAAAATACCTTTGCAAAACAACCTTTCCGCTGAAACGCACCTTCTTTCAGATTGCGTCTCCCTCCAATTTACTCCTCATTGTCTGTTTAAGGCCTCTTTACTCCTTACCAAAAGCACAGAGCCCACAAGTACTTCTTGGTGGATTATTTCAGCATCCCCCTAATCCTCTAAAATCCCAGGTCTGAACATGATAATTCTATTACTTATTAATAAACTAATGTCTCACAGAATGCAGTTGGCATGTGAAAATGTGGGAAGTTTCATATCTCTAACTTCAATACTTTAAAAAAAAAAGCAGTTCTAGGCTAATATGATTAGCTATAATCCTGTTCCTTACTTGGTCTCAGAAAAGTTTCTGATTTGTAATTCACAAATTGTGAAATAGCCCAAGTGCTTTTATGTATGGTGAGTGAATTATTTTGCAATTCAGCTGATTCAGCCTTGAATATACACTATTAGCTACAGTGGGAAATAAGAACCCTTGGAACCCACTCTGTGCCATAGTATTGTTACTCAGCATAATTTACATTATTCTGTTTTTCAGCTTTCTAAATGGAAATGGAAGAACAATGTAAAACTTTGCAATAGAGGGAATTCCCAAGCACTCAACATGAACGAGAAACAATTTATGCACAGGCTATGATTGCTCCATAAATATTGGTGGGTCCAACGGTTGCTATGTACATTGATGGGATCCTATTTGCTACTAAATTATTGCTATTTATTGTTGGTGCAGTGGTATGTTAATCCTATTCAGGGAAAATGTAATATTTTTATTCAGATCTGTCCCTCCTAAATTTTGCAATTTCTGGTACACAAAGTAAATAACCTGGGGAAATATTTTCCATTGATGCACATATTATTCCCAATGATGCTAATAGCCTGTATGGAACCATATGTTTGCATATCAAAGACAAATTTGCTCCTTTATGTGGAAACATGACATGATAAAGGGCTACAGGGAGTAGTAAACCAACATACCAGAGATATGGAGGGAGATTGAGAGTCAAAGGTGAGGAATGGTTTAAAAACTGCACCAGTATTCCTGTGTGCAAGCAACATTGGTGTGCAGAATTGATTAACAAAATATTTAGAAGTCATTATCTTATGATCTTTATGGCAAGGATTGTCTTTTGATTGTGTGTATAGTGCCTCTCACAATCAAGGGTCTGGGTCTTTAGATGCTACCATTCTGTAGTAATAAAGAGCTTTACAAAGTTTAAATAATGCTCATGATACCCCTGTGAGATAGGGAAAGAAATCTTATCCCCCATTTCACAGATGGGGAAACTGAGACAGGTTATCACCTGCTCAAAGCCACACGGAAGCAGTATCAGGGCTGGGATTAGGATTTGGGAGTGTTTTGGCTCCCAGTCCTGTGCTTCAATTTACACTGCTTTCCCATGAGATTGAATTTCAGTTTATGTTTGCAGAAGGCAGGGCTGAGGTGATGAACAAGAGAGAGAAAAGATGTGGAGGCTTGCAGAAAATTTCCCTTTGTGTAAAAGGACTGACTAACTTGGAAATTAATTGAATAATATTTAGCTTCAAGATTAGCCAAAGACTTTAGGATTTTATCATGTGACGTAATCTATATACTGGATGGATTGAAAGGATTGCATTAGTTCCTTTTAAGCAATATATTGTGTTGCTGTAGAGTGATCCACAATTTTAGCTGGGGAGAATTATTATTATTATTATCTCTTTGCGATATGAACTAGACTTCCGTCTCCTCCACTCCCTCTCAATTTCCTAGGGATACGACTCCAACAGAATTGTGATATCAGGTTGTGCCTGCCTCTGGAGGTTCCAATTAAAAGATTATATAGACACAAGCTGTATTATCACTTCTGCGTAAACTCTGTGGGGCTAGGGAGGGGAATGATTACTTGGAAGCAACTGGAATTAATTTTGCCCAATGTTATTAACGGGCTGTCATAGGCCTACAACTTCAAGATCCACAACATTGATTCCAATGCAAGAAGAGACATTGCTGGTGCAGAGATCATAACATTAATTGAAGACTCTTGTCATAACTATGAAGGGAAGGGTAACAGCTCTCCTGTGTACAGTACTATAAAACCCCTCCTGGCCAGAGACTCCAAAATCCTTTTACCTGTAAAGGGTTAAGAAGCTCGGGTAACCTGGCTGACACCTGACCCAAAGGACCAATAAGGGGACAAGATACTTTCAAATCTTGGGGGGGGGGGGGAAGGCTTTTGTTTGTGCTCTTTGTTTTGGTTGTTGTTCGCTCTTGGGACTGAGAGGGACCAGACATCAATCCAGGTTCTCCACATCATTCTAAACAAGTCTCTCATATTTCAAACTTGTAAGTAAGCAGCCAGGCAAGGCGTGTTAGTTTTTATCTTTGTTTTCTCAACTTGTAAATGTACCTTTTACTAGAGTGTTTATCTCTGTTTGCTGTATTTTGAACCTGAGGCTAGAGGGGATCCTCTGAGCTCTTTAAGTTTGATTACTCTGTAAAGTTATTTTCCATACTGATTTTACAGAGATGATTTTTACCTTTTTCTTTAATTAAAAGCCTTCTTTTTAAGAACCTGATTGATTTTTCCTTGTTTTTAGATCCAAGGGGGTTGGATCTGTATTCACCAGGAGTTGGTGAAAGGAAGGAGGGGGGATGGTTAATTTCTCCTTGTTTTAAGATCCAAGGGGTTTGGATCTGTATTCACCAGGGCATTGGTGAATGTCTCTCAAGGCTACCCAGGGAAGGGAATCAGCTTTGGGATGGCGGCAGTGGACCAGATCTAAGCTGGTAGTTAAGCTTAGAAGTCTTCATGCAGGCCCCCACATTTGTACCCTAAAGTTCAAAGTGGGGAAGCAGCCTTGACAACTCTCATACACTTAAAACAATGTATTTCAATATTAACCACATAAAAGGGCTGGGTCAAGGTTGCATTTTTGGGAGGTGCTTTGATTTTACTGCATTTACAAATTAACTGTAATCTAATAAGAATTAATAGTTGCTTACAATATTAACAGGGAATTTCCAGGTGCTTGTGTTTTCTAACTAGAACATTCCTTCAAAGCCTTTTTTCGAAGTAATTCTAAAAAACTAGTTTTAGGACTGGATAAGGGCTGCAATTTAAACAACCACTATATAACATCTCCTCTCTGATCACGTCTTAAGAGAAGCCTGTCTAATAATTAAGACTCAGGTTTTTGAATGTCCTTTAAAATGTATTTTACTGTCTGGGGAAACCACAATAAGGGAGAGTAGAGAACTGCGTAAGAGGATTATTTCAGTAATTTCAGGCCAACATATTTAGTGGTTGAAGTAACAAGGAAGTGGCAGTGCTGTCTATATGTCCATTCTGTCTCATAGTTCCATGTAATGTGGTGGCATATATACAAAGGAGCTGAGCAGCCCAATCAAATAGAGACTTGGTTCTCTCAAAGATCTGAAAAGCATGAGTTCCCCTTTACATTCACATGACCTTCTCCTGCTCTCTTGCTGACCCTATAGAGTTCAATTACAACTTTAAATTAAATTACCCTTTCCCCATCATATTGATTTTTCTTGAAATGTTTCTTTATACAGGAAAGGCAATGTGAGCAGTTGGGAAGAACTGTGAAAGGTTCTGACAGACATCTCCACACTGACCAGTTTATCATTCCCAAACACTGTAGATGAGACACAAAACTTGACCAATAATTGTTACGATTTATGTACACAATACCACACACACACGCAGCTTTTCAGACAAGAAAATGTCCCTTTCCTTAAATAGTTATAGTTAAAGTCCCTGATATTGCAAACATATATACATGTTTAACTTTTAAGCATGTGAGTTGTCATTGAAGTCACTGGGGCTATTCAAATGCTTAGTATGTGTGTAAAGGTTGCAGATTGGGATCTAGGTTGTCAATAAAATCTAATATCATCAAGGTTTAAACATACATATATAGTGGGTGACATTAAAACCTTAACAGTTGTTGCCTGGCAGTAGTTAAACTTACTGCAGTATTTCTAGTTTTTTCCCTTTCTGACTATATGGAATACCATAAGTACTCTGGCAGTAGTACATACACCTCTACCCCGATATAACGCGGCCCGATATAACATGAATTCGGATATAACGCGGTAAAGCAGTGCCCCAGGGTGGCGGGGCTGCGCACTCCAGCGGATCAAAGCAAGTTCGATATAATGCGGTTTCACCTATAACGCGGTAAGATTTTTTTGGCTCCCGAGGACAGCGTTATATCGAGGTAGAGGTGTACGTACTCTGATAAATACTACAGAGTAATAAAAATCCATTTTTTACACATTGTCCTCTATATATACTCTGAATGGCTTCTTTAAAGGAAAAGCTTCTATAATCTACTAACTTTTTTTGAGCATGTTGGCAAAATAGTGGATAAAGAAGAACTGTTAAGTTTCCTTAGTCCAAATAAATTGTAATAAGTTGTCATGGGAGAAGAGATAAAGTTCTGCTGTGGTTTATAAACTACTTAAAGGTACGGCTCACTAGATCTGGAGGGTGTAATTTCTAGCTTGAGTAGACAGATCTGAGCTAGCATGCTAAAAATAGAAGGGTAGCCATGACGGTGGCAGCCAGGCGGGGTTATACTCAGAATGGCTATCCCATCCCGCTGGTCATGCCACTATGGCTATACTTCTGTTTTTAGAGCGCTAGATCCATGAGCACTAATGTGGCTATGTCTAGTCGAGCTGAGGCTTCCAGCTCCAGCATAGACATACCCTAAGAAAGAGAAAACAGTGAGTAGGATTGAAAGGCCTATATTCAACATTGCCAAAGGCAAACAGTAGGGTGTCCCAGAGTTCTGTGCTCAGACTGTTAGTATTTAATATAGCAATCAATTATCTAGAAAAGGGAATAAGCAATCAGGTGGCAAGTGCTGGTCACATAATTATTTAGTGAAGACGGTTGAAGTTCAGAGGGACCTAATAAAACTAGTTGAATGGGCAACTGGATGAAACTCGTGGATAAATGCAAAGTAATGCATGTTAGAAGGAAGAATTTGAACCCCTGTGGGTTCTGAAATTACTGTAACCGCTCAGGAAAAAGACCTGGGCATTGTTATGGTGAATTCTCTGAAAATATCTGCTTATTTTGACCACCACTGCACACTTAGCAAACAAAATGTTAGAATGCATAAGGCCGGGATAGAAATAATATTGAAAATGTATTGCCTTTCAAGCATCTGGTACTGGTGACTAAAGCAGAAAGTATATTGGACTTGCAAGACCACTGAATTGATCTGCTGTGGTAATTCCTGCAGTCCCATATATGTATGTGGGGTTTTTGTTTTAAATAACCACCATTTTTTAGTCAGAGACCAAAATGGCTAACAGAGGACAGGCAAACAGGGGGAGTTTGCCAGGGAGCCATCTGAGAGGAGCGACGGTGAGTGCTGCATTAAGGGGTCTGTGTTGTAAGCTGGTGGGGTGAATAGCTGAGTGTTTGTCTGCTGTGACCATTTGTTTGACTGGAGCTAGTTGCAGGGACTGTTTGACTGTGTGTTTGTTAGTTTGAAAAGTGTGACTGTTTGACCCTTGGGTTGTTTGTTTGAAAAGTGTGAATTGGGAGTGCTTTGTTTCAGGTGGGCCTTGAGTGGCTGATTGGAGGGAGGGCTTTGAGCCAACAGCCTTATAAAAAAGCAGCCAGTTGTGAACCAAGTGAGCAGCAAACAAAGGACAGGCAAAAGAGAGAAGAATCCCATGCACCGCTACAGGCTAGGGACCGACTGGCTAAGCAGCAGTTCTGCAGAAAAGGACCTGGGGATTAGAGTGGAGGAGAAGCTGGATATGAGTTAACACTGTGCCCTTGTTGCCAAGAAGGCTAACGGCATATTGGGCTGCATTAGTAGGACCATTGCCAGCAGATCAAGGGAAGTGATTATTCCCCACTATTCGGCACTGGTGAGGCCATATGTGGAGTATTGTGTCCAGTTTTGGGCCCCCCCATTACAGAAAGGATGTGGACAAATTGGAGAGAGTCTAGCGGAGGGCAACAAAAATGATTAGCGGGCTGGGGCACATGATTTATGAGGAGAGGCTAAGGGAACTGGGCTTATTTTTGAGGGGGGATTTGATAGCAGCCTTCAACTATCTGAAGGGGGGTTCCAAAGAGGATGGAGCTTGGCTGTTCTCAGTGGTGGCAGATGACAGAACAAGGAGCAATGGTCTCAAGTTGCAGTGGGGGAGGTCTAGGTTGGAGATTAGGAAAAACTATTTCAC
Organism: Terrapene triunguis; assembly: GCF_002925995.2. Taxonomy (NCBI): domain Eukaryota; kingdom Metazoa; phylum Chordata; order Testudines; family Emydidae; genus Terrapene; species Terrapene triunguis. The sequence goes on along the minus strand of NW_020664419.1, from coordinate 55,214,785 downwards.
TAGGAGGGTGGTGAAGCACTGGAATGGGTTACCTAGGGAGATGGTGGAATCGCCATCCTTAGAGGTTTTTAAGGCCCGGCTTGGCAAAGCACTGGCTGGGATGATTTAGTTGGGGGTTGGGCTAGATTTGGACTAGTTTGAGCATGGGGTTGGACTAGATGACCTCCTGAGGTCTCTTCCACCCTAATCTTCTATGATTCTATGCATCTTGGAGTGCCTCCTGCTGAGTCTGCAGAAGCATAGCAATTAACATTCCCAGAGCTGTTCTGAGATGGTGGCTGATGCTGTACAAAGTGATAAAACAATTTATTTCCAGCACCGGGGGGGATTTTTAATAAAATGGTAGAGAAGGAAATATGTCCAAGCTTCTATGAGGATATGGGTGGGACATTGGGCAACTTAAAAATAGTTTATCTTCTAAAATATATTCAGTCCATACTGATTGCTATTGTTTAAAATATAATCACTTAGGCATTGCGGAAAGCAACATTTTTGGACCAAGAGAGGGTGACTTTGTTTACGGGATACAGAAGTAAGAGCTGCCCTCTCTGAGCCAAGAACTCTGATAAGCTATAGTATAAAAATATAATCTGTGTTGAGATGCTTCTTGCCAGTGGAATTTTGGCATTTTTATTCCTTATCTATCAATTCTTACTGGCTTAATCCTCCACACCACATTTCTGAAAGCAATAGCAATACAGACATTTTAGAGAGAGAGCAGGAAAAACATACGCAAACGTCTTCCTTTCTGTTTTTGTTCGCTGTGCAACCTCTCCCTTTGCGTCCCTGACGTGTGCTTGAAAATGTTTGGTTTAATTGGTTGTATTGCTTTGAGTATTAGGATTTACATTGACGTAACCATCTGAAGTAATTTTTCATGGAAAATTCTACGTAGGTGAATGGGAAGTATAAGAGTAGCTACTGGAGTAATTGGATAGTGACACTTCGTCATATGGTAGGGGTCTTAACCTTTTGTATCCCAGACTCATGACAGGCATCTGGGACCCATGAAATAAAGTTGTTTGTTCCCAGCTCTCTTGTACATGTCACCCTTATTACAGGGTGTCAGAAGAAAACTAAATCTTTGCAAAAAATGGAGCGAATGAATCACTTAATCTAGAAGGAGACCTGAAAGAGAACTGGAAGCAATGAGTACAGCACTCCTAAGTTTTCCTGGAATCAAGTGGTATTCCAAAAAGATCTGAGCAGGTGAAATTCTCCATGCTGCTGCATGTGTCATGCCCAGAAGCGTGGGAGATTTGCAGTTCAAGCCAATGGGAGCATGAAGGGCCTGCAAAATGCTAGACAGTTTTTCAAACATTTCAAGAATATTGTGATTCACACAAGAATGGCATTTAGGAAGGACCTTTTTTTTTTTTTAAGAAGAAATGAACTGCCAGATTAGACAATTGAGCATTATTATAGACCTATGTAAGGTAGATAAATCCTATGAATTTGAAACAGTTAACAGTTGGACTAATTATAGACTGGATTATTTGTAGTATAATATAATAATTTCAATAAATGGACTTAACTTTGTAAAGAACAGATGGATTTTGAAAACTGCTTCCCAAATGAAAGTTTTAAGAAGTGAAAGAACTGAAGTGCCTTTAATTAAAAATTCTTACTGAGACACCCAGATGGAAGATAAGGATAAGCAAATGGGAGAGACCAGATTTGTTTGCAATAAATAAGGAGTCACTTGCAATATAGTAGTGTCCAACACTGTCTCATGCACGTAGTAAAATTAACCATTTTGCAGGAGAGTTTCTATTAGCACAGATTGCAAAGAAATAGAAAAGGAAATACGTTCATGACCGTGCAGTCAGAAAACTAGGAGGAGATACTGATGCAGAAACAGAGCTTTTTGTTGGTTTCCATATATTTAATAATATCCAGTGGAACAGGTGATTGCTTCGTTGCACTGGAAATTAACAAAAAGTAAATGAATACTGGAACGGAATGCAATCACAGTGAGAGGATATGTAACGCTAAAATTGAAAACTAAGCATTTTTAATAGAAGGGAGACGTAATGAGTTCATGTGGGAAGGCTACACTGGAATGCCTTTACAAGGACAGATGCCTCTCACTAAAGGTGGAACAGGAAATACCTTGTGTTGGTTGATGAGCAGTCTGCAAATGCAGATGGGTGTAAAATTTCAAATGAGTGGAAAAAGTTTCTACAGAACATTATGCAAAAAATATTTTAAGGAATTTGTTGAGGCATTTAATGGACAAGGACATTTTGAGGCTATAATACATTACACTGATATAGTTCTCATGTACGACCAGAAATGTGTATCTTATCATGTCCTATTAGCAGTGAGCAGTAAAGTAAAAGCGAAATTAGACCAGATGGTTAAATTAGATGCTGTTACACAAATACAGACATCACCTGTCAGTTTTCAGAATGGAGAGAGGTAAATAGTGGTGTCCCCCAGGGGTCTGTTCTGGGACAAGTCCTATTCAACATATTCATAAATGATCTGGAAAAAGGGGGGGAAGGGATAGCTCAGTGGTTTGAGCATTGGCCTGCTAAACCCAGGGTTGTGAGTTCAATCCTTGAGGGGGCCACTTAGGGATCTGGGGCAAAATTAGTACTTGGTCCTGCTAGTGAAGGCACGTGGCTGGACGTGATGACCTTTCAAGGTCCCTTCCAGTTCTAGGAGATAGGATATCTCCATTAGTTTGTTTGTTTATTTTATTTATAGGGGTAAAAAGTGAGGTGGCAAAATTTGCGGATGATGCAAAACTACTAAAGATAGTTAAGGCTCAGGCAGATGCAAAGAGCTATAAAAGGATCTCTCAAAACTGGGTGACTGGGCAACAAAATGGCAGATGTAATTCCATGTTGATAAATGCGAAGTAATGTACATTGGAAAGCATAGTCCAAACTATACATATAAAATGATGGGGTCTAAATTAGCTGTTACCACTCAAGAAAGAGATCTTGGAGTCACTGTGGATAGTTCTCTGAAAACATCCACTCAATGTGCAGTAGCAGTCAAAAAAGCAAACAGAATGCTGGGAATAATTAAGAAAAGGATAGATAATAAGACAGAAAATATGTTGCCTCTATATAAATACTGTGTGCAGATGTGGTCGCCCCATCTCAAAGATATATTGGAATTGGAAAAGGTACAGAAAAGGGCATGATTAGGGGTATGGAACGGCTTCCATATGAGGAGAGAGTAATAAGACAGGGACTTTTCAGATTGGAAAAGAGACAGCTAAGGGGAGATATGATTGAGGTCCATAAAATCATGACTGATGTAGAGAAAGTAGATAAGGAAGTGTTGTTTACTACTCATAACACAAGAACTAGGATCACCAAATGAAATTAATAGGCAGCAGGTTTAAAACAAACAAAAAAATATTTCTTCACACAACGTACAGTCAACCTGTGGAACTCCTTGCCAGAGAATGTTGTGAAGGCCAAGACCATAACAGGGTTCAAAAAAGAACTAGATAAATTCAAGAACTAGATCGGTCCATCAATGGCTATTAGCCAGGATGGGCAGAAATGGTGTCCCTAGCTTCTGTTTGCCAGAAGCTGGGAATGAGCGACGGGATGTATCACTTGATTATTACCTGTTCTGTTCATTCCCTCTGGGGCACCTGGCACTGGCCACTGTCGGAAGACAGGATACTGGGCTAGATGGACCTTTGGTCTGACCCAGTAGGGCCATTCTTATGTTCTTATGCCTAAGTAAACAGTGTGGGCATTGTAATAAAACCAGACTAGTTAAGGATTCAAATAGATCTAGAAAATTCAAATTAGACCTTCAAATGTGAGTGTTACCCCCATGGAAATACTTGAGGAGGTCTTGGCTAGACTGGAAAATGTAAAAATATTTTCAGCTTTCAATGCAAGCCAAAGGTTTTATCAGGTCTGACTCAGTACAGAAAGTGCAAAACTCTGCACTGTATACCACCCCCTTGGGATAGATACAAATTTAAGGGTATATCAGGATTACTTTGTCACCAGAATTATTCTAAAGCATCATCTCCTGGATCTCTGATCTGCATGGTATGGAAGTCCTTATTGGGCTGCTGATTTGGGATGAAAATGATCAACATCGCAATGACAGCATGCCAAAGGAAAGAATTTTAAATTGAACAGGAACTAATCCTCCAATGGGCTCTGTGAGATTGGTTATGTTGCAGGTTAAACTACATCAGGGATAGTGGACTTTTCCAGGTAATGCAGAAGGGGGAGAGTTTAGGAGAAGATGGGAAGTTCAGATTTTGCCTTATTTTAGTTTAAGGAAGTGGTGGGAAATCTTTGAGGAAATACAGAGAGACAGGAAATATCTAAACAGGAAGTATCTAAACTATCTAGATTTCAGTGCAGCTCTGGTAGTGCACTGATCTGAAGTCTGCTTTTCATGTCACAGGGGCATTGGGTTGTGAGCACTCTCCACTTCTAGATGCTTGTGCTGACTGAGTGAGAGAGAGTGTTTTCCTCCTTGTCCTGTGTACACAATGCCTTGCTGTTGTGGGGCAGGGGGCAGGAAGCAAGCAGCCTTCAACCAAGTATTCCTTTTGCAGCAGAGCTTGATGGCACATGCTTTCTTTGTGAAGCCTGGTTAATTAAGCTATGTTCCTTGTTAAAGAAAAAGGAAAGTTATTAGTTATTTGCCTTTTAGCCAAAACAGCTTCTATCCTGGTTTTAATATTATTCAAATTATTTTAACTTGCAAATATGAATTAAATAGTACTCTGCTGTAGCTGGCTTTATTGGTGCTTAGAAATTCTCTTCCACTTTTCTTGCTGTTATCTTGGTTACCGCCAGTTCTCCTGGATAACGATTGCTCCTTGCTCCATTTTTGTTTTTCCCCCTCAGTCATTTCCTGGGAAATGAAACATTAACTTGCAATTCAAGTAAGTAAATAGGCAGGCAGTAAAACCAGTCGTGTTGGTGCTCTTAAGGTAAGTGTTTTAAGACAAACCCATATGTGAAGTACATGCTGCAAGTAGTTTTCATTGTAGGTGATTATTAAGGGCTTAGTTCTCCCCAGTTGCATGGGTGATGAGTGAAGAAGCAGTTCTTTGGGAGATTTTCCCCTGCAGCCAGAAATGCATGGAGGTGCCTCCATCCTCATTGTGTGTGTTGAGGGCTCCACGAGTTCAGATTTCCAGGGCCGGGGGTCCCCATTGTCTGCAACAGGCTCCACTTGGGACCTGTTGAATATCCATGCAGATGTTAAAGCTGCTTGCAACTTGAGAAAAGGGGATTTTGTATACTGGGGAGTCAATGGCATCATGGCTCCTCAGACAGATAGAATTAAGTGGGCGGTATTACAGTACATTCCCGTTTATCTGACTGGCCTGGAAAACATCAAAAAGTTTCAGATAACCAGGTGTTTGGATAAACAGATATGCTATTTTGAGCTTCAGTTTCACGAATACAGAAATATGGAGAATGAAGGGAGTACTGCCAATGTTTAATAATGTACAAAGTATTTAGCAAAGAGTGTAAAAAAACTTCTTATAACACTAACATTGTATTAAAACCATTGTGTACATAATTTAATTTTGAATTATTTATCTTTTTGAAAACCATTGTCATTTGTGAGCATTTATTTTTTGCACAGCCATGACTGATGCAAAAGAGCTGCTATACAAATACAAAGCCACTGATTAGTGCTAACAGGTGCTAAGACGCTAATTGAGCAGTTATTAGTAGGTGATTAAAAAAGGGCTACCTTACATGTAGGATACACTGGATTTGGATAACTAGGATTTTCTGATCAGGGAATTCAGATTACTGGAATTATACGACATGTCTGTTGGTATATTGCTAAGAGGAAGCATTCAACACCACAAAGGAGCTTGCACGTCACCAGTTTTCCATGGGGTCTGAAGGATGTGCCTGCTTCTGTAGCCCTTCAAATCTTTCTCCACTGAGCATCAGAAACTCTGCAAAGTGAACCCAGTTGATTTTCCTTGGTTCTCTGTCCTCCTGCCTACACTCCCACGCATGCAGGTTTTCCCATTGGAGGGTGAACTAAGGCTCCCAACCTGCAAAATAATCTGACGATGCTTATGAAATTGCATTTCAGCTCAAACATAAATAATGTATTTACTCTCATTTGGTCAGAGTCTGGGAATTTAAAAATAAAAATCTGACCACTAATTGGAATCTGTGGTTAATAATGAGCGTTGCTTTATTATAAATGTAGGCTTTGTCCTGGGGGGCTTTTGAAAAGGAATCTCTTCCTGTATAGCTTTAGCAGACCTCTGTAGTTGGAGAGGGGAGTGAGGACACACAGTAACTGGCAGCATAGGTTTCATCTGTATATGTACTGAGGATGACAAGAATCAGGTGAGGTTTTGAAGACCCTTTGTCATTGCCAGCAGAAATTGCTCTCCTAACCTTCTCCCCAAAGAGAACCTTTTAAAAGGAAAAAACAAACAAAAAACTCTGCTCTTTCTGAGAAGCACAGGCTTTATGCCAGATGGTACTCGGCCTTCTGTCAATACACAGAGCACTTGTGTTCTTGAAACACTGTTTATCTTACTCCTTCTCTCACCCAAAATAGCAGGTATAAAAACAGTTGATTGAGATTTCTCCCCGGCATGGGTTGCCAAACACTTGTGTAATATATGCAGCTAAAATGTTCTCGATGTCTCCTTCCATAAGAATGTTGCCACTCATTAGTTAGCAGTTGGAAGATATAACTGAAGCCTTGTTGTTGCACTTCTCAGCTGGAACATTGCTCTGGTGAGACAGGACTATTTTATTATCTGAATTTCCCTCAGTCTCTCTGAACTCTTATTGTTCCTCTTTAAATGATGTTCCCTTCTAGAATCTTCATTGCTAGAGGATCAGATCCAAGGGGAAACAGTTTGATTTTTCTAAACTAGAATCTGTTGTTACAAAACCTTTCTGAATGCCCTTATGAATTGTGGCAGTGTGTCAATGGGAGACTCTCCTGTGAGAATGGTTGTCTGTTTTTCTTAAGAACCTAGTGTAACCCCCGCTCCTGTTTTCTGTCCCAGTGTGAGGTTGTTCAAGATAGGGTAATTCTGCTTTGGGGCTTTTTGCACAACTTTGGGAAACTGGGCCTAAGGGTCCTCAGTGTGTTCTGTGTTGTATGCCAGTGTGTATTCACCTCAGACCAGATCCACTCAAACAAACCACCAAGAGCAAAGTTTTCTTCTGTAAGGAAACATAGAACAGGATTCCAGTCCAGCAGCCTTCTCTCTGCTTGCCTGCCATGTGCTCCCAACTTCAGTCAGTGCTGAAACTTCCTGCTGGGAGGGCGGAGGGTTCTTCCTGGCAGGACCTTGGAAGTTCTCCCAACATGCCGCAGGTGGTAGTTCATAACTTGTAGTTCCCACTGCTGCTGCTGAAGCACACTAGACCTTGGGCTACCCCAGGAAGGGAAACAAAGGGCATATGGGATGGGGGGGAATCATATTCTCACTTCTGTGTGTCTCAAAAAATTCTTGGTGTCATCAAGCCTCTCAGGCCCTAATACTTCCTTTGTTGTGGTTGAAAATACCAGATTGTTATAATATTGACTAAGGACCAGGCTGTTATAAGACCCGGCAGAGGTACAGCAGGTGTGTGAGACCAGTTTGCAGGGTTGACGGTGGTGTCCTATGCTGAGTGACACGTAGGCCTTTTCTACATTGAGGTTTTGTGAAAATCTCCTGTTGTGGCAGTAGCGCTAGGGCAACTCATTGGCTCATTATGATAATTGCAAAGAATAGGGTGTTCAGCAGGCTCCGTGACTTTCAGTTTTCAAACAGTTCAAATATGCAGCTTCCTACGCCCACATTCTGATACCCTTATTCACTCTGAATGTTGGTAGTCCCCCTGAAATCAACAGTATTGTTCCTGGACTGGTCAGTACTGTTCATTGGGAGTCAAGATATTGAAATCTGGCCTTAGTGAGCACTGTTTCTTCCTATTAGAAAAAGCTTCTTCCCTTTATCTGAAATTTCTCCCTCTGTTTCCAACCAATGCTACTTTTACCTGTGTATTTCTTAGGTTTTAAAAAGGGGTGGAACTGGGATTAGTTTTGTTGGAGGGGGGAGGGGGAGCAATTGATGTTTAATTCTTCATATATTTTCTAATATTTGTATGTGCACCTAGAGCAAATGGACACACACATTTAAAAAATCTGAATAAAATATGCAATAGTTTCCTTGCTTTAAATAGTAGACACGTCACAATTTTTCAGGGTGCCTTGGTTTGGGCATGCTAAACCTGCCTGGTATGTGTACTTATTTCTGAGTGATTCTTACAAGTGAGAGAGTTTTAATAAAGGATATTTGTCAATCATTGAGTCTGTTGATCTTTACTTTTCATTAGGTTTTTGCAGGTTGTAAAATTCTGGCAGTCATTGTACCAGATAATTGTGATGGTGTAGAAGCAGAGACCATGTTAGTCTCGGGTTGTGATCTCTCTCTCTGAGAGCAAGAATTTAAATTGTTCATAGTCACAATGTACCAAACTCTCTTGTCCAATTGTGGTACTGGTATAAGCCTGCACAGCTCCTATTAATTCAGTTGCATTGCAACCATTTGCTCTAGGGCTGAATTTGGTCCTTGCATCTATTCAGTCTTTGAAGGCAGAGTATCTCTCTTCTAGCATTATGTGATTATATTCTTTGCTGCAGGAATTGAATGATTGCATGACCCTAAGAGTGGTCCACAAAGGGGATAGCCGTAACCAGCAGTGCTGGACTTCTGGGCTGAGGATTTCATTTGATTCAGGTCGTAATACGTTAGCTTCTAACTTTGCTATCATTTGGAAGCTGAGGAAAGGAGTAAAAGCAAATAATCTCGCCTGTTTTCATGTGAAATAATAATAAAAAAATCCATCATGACAATGAATTTTTTCCACATCATTCAATGATTCATTCCTTGATAATTATTGTTGTAGAATAACATTGCCACTGGAACTACTGCCCAATTACTCTAAAAATCTCCAGGGGTTAAGATAGCTGACACTTAGTAAAGGGAGTAGATTTAAAATATAGATTTGGTTTACTGTATTTCTTCTGGAAATTTTAAGATGCAGAGTTGAGGGAGCATGTTCATTTTGCATGTTAGATAAGATTTTACTTTGAAATCACAAACTCTTTTTAACATCGTAATGCAAATTAAGATGGTCATGCTTGCTAATAGCATCCGAGAGAGGCTCCTCAATCATCTTAAGAGGGCAAATAGTCATCATTGGTGACTCCATAGAAGAAGGGAAAAGGAATTTAGCAAAGGACATAAGGACAACAGGAGGGTGAGTTGTCTCCCCAGAGTGAAAATATGAAATGTAACCACAATATTGGATGAGATTATGAAGTCACCTGGCAGATCTCCACTGGTGGTGATATACCTTGGAACCAATGACTTGGTATCATGTGGAACTGCACAGATTATAGAAGACTTCAGGATCCTTGGAAGGGAGCTGAAGAAATAATATTCTTGGAGATCTTTCCAGTCCCAGGAGTGAGAGAAGGCAGAAAGTACTGGAGGTGGACTATTCGCTGCATGACTGTGAAGCTGAGGCTTTTATTTTGTAGAACATTGAGCCACATACCCTGTTTCCCCGAAAATAAGACAGTGTCTTATATTAATTTTTGCTCCCAAAGATGCGCTAGGTCTTATTTTCAGGGGAGGTCTTATTTTTCCTGGAGCTTCGGGGCCTTATATTCCGGGGTGGCCTTATTATTGGGGAGGTCTTATTTTCGGGGGATGTCTTATATTACAGCAAGAGGCAAAACTGGAAGTAGGTCTTATTTTCGGGGGATGTCTTACTTTCGGGGAAACACGGTAGTAGCAGGGAGAGGGCTGTATGAATGGGATGGACTGCTGTGACACTGGCAGGCCAGATGCTAGCTCTTGCCCAGGCTCCATGCTTTAGCTAAGAACTGACAAACTTATGTCTGGAGACAGGACCCGTTCACCTGTATGTTAATTTGCTCAAAATAGGTATTCGCCTTATAAGAATGCATTTAGTGTTTAGCCTGTATGAATTGCTTGTAAGTTGCTGCATGCATTAATCTCACTTGCAATGTCTGTATTCCATGCTATAACAAAATATGTATGTTTTGCTGTATACTAGGGCTGTCGATTTAATCGCAGTTAACTCACGTGATTAACTAAAAGTGCAATTAACCGCAATTTTTTTGAATCACACTGTTAAACAATAGAATACCAATTGAAATGTATTAAATATTTGTCAATATTTTTCTACATTTTCAAATATATTGATTTGTTACAACACAGAATACAAAGTGTACAGTGCTCCTTTTATATTTTTTATTACAAATATTTGCACTGTAAAAATGATAAAAGAAATAGTATTTTTTAGTTCGCCTTATACAAGTACTGTAGTGCAATCTTTTTATCATGAAAGTGCAACTTACAAATGTAGATTTTGTTTGTGTTACATAACTGCACTCAAAATAAAACAGCGTAAAACTTTAGTGCCTACAAGTCCACACAGTCCTACTTCTTGTTCAGCCAATAGCTCAGACAAACAAGTTTGTTTACATTTGCAGGAGATAATGCTGCCCACTTATTATTTACAATATCACATGAAAGTGAGAACAGGTGTTCGCATGGCACTTTTGTAGCCAGCATTGCAAGGTATTTATGTGCCATATATGCCAGGGGTCTTAAACATGCGGCCCACAGAGTTATTTCCTGTGGCCCGCCATAGCTCCCCTCACCCCCCGCCCTCCTGCCTCCGCCCCCCCTGAGCACGCCGCATCCCCGCTCCTCCGCCTACCTCCCAGCGCTTCCCCCCACCAAACAGCTGTTTGGCGGCGCTTAGGACTTTCCAGGAGGGAGAGGGAAAGGAGCGGCGATACGGCGCATTCAGGGGAGGAGGCGGAGAAGAAGCGGGGCTTGGGTGGGGATTTGGGGAAGGGGTTGGAATAGGGGCAGGAAGGGGGCGGATTGGGGCAAGGACTTTGGGGAAGGGGTGGGAAGGGACGGGGAAGGAGTGGGAAGAGGTGGGGCAGGGCAGGGCCTCATGGAAGGGGTGGAGTGGAGACGGGGACGAGGGCGGGGCTTTTGTCTCTTTGTGTGAAAAGGTGTCAGTGATGCGGCCTTCGGGCCAATGTACTAGTCCTCATGTGGCCCTTGTGGTGATTTGAGTTTGAGATCCCTGATATATGCTAAATATTCGTATGTCCCTTCATGTTTCGACCGCCATTCCACAGGACATGCTTCCACGCTGATGATGCTCATTTAAAAAAAAACATGCGTAAATTAAATTTGTGACTGAACTCCTTGGGGGGGAGAATTGCATGTCTCCTGCTCTGTTTTACCCGCATTCTGCCATATATTTCATGTTATAGCAGTTTCGGATGATGCCCCAGCATATGTTGTTCATTTTAAGAACACTTTCACTGCAGATTTGCCAAAACACAAAGAAGGTACCAATCTGAGATTTCTAAAGATAGGTACAGCACTCTTCCCAAGGTTTAAGAATCTGAAGTGCCTTCCAAAATCTGAGGCTAGGTCTACACTACCCGCCTGAATTGGTGGGTAGAAATCGATCTCTCGGGGATCGAATTATCGCGTCTCGTCAGGACGCGACAATCGATCCCCGAATTGACGCTCTTACTCCACCAGCGGAGGTGGGAGTAAGCGCCGTCGACTGGGAGCCGCGGAGGTCGATTTTGCCGCCGTCCTCACAGCGGGGTAAGTCAGCTCCGATACGTCGAATTCAGCTATGCTATTCGCCTAGCTGAATTTGCGTATCTTAAATCGACCCCCCCCCCCCCCCCCGTAGTGAAGACGTGCCCTGAGAGGGAGGCGGTGTGGAACATGCTTTCAGAAGAGTTAAAAGAGCAACAGTCCGATTTGGAAACAAAAAAGAAAATCAGCTTTCTGCTAGTGACATCTGACTCCGATAACGAAAATGAACATGCATCGGTCCGCACTGCTTTGGATTGTTGTTGAGCAAAACCTGTCATTGGCATGGACATGTGTCTTTGGAATGGTGGTTGAAGCATGAAGGGACATATGAATCTTTAGTGTATCTGGCACATAAATATCTTTTGATGCTGGCTACAACAGTGCCATGGGAACGCCTGTTCTTACTTTCAGGTGACGTAAACAAGAAGCGGGCAGCATTATCGCCTGCAAATGTAAACAAACTTGTTTGAGCAATTGGCTGAACGAGAAGGACTGAGTGGACTTGTAGGCTCTACAGTTTTACACAGTTTTGTTTTTGAGTGCAGTTATTTTTTGTACATAATTCTACATTTGTAAGTTCAACTTTCATGTTAGAGAGATTGCACTACAGTGCTTGTATTAAGTGAATTGAACAATACTATTTCTTTTGTTTTTTATAGTGCAAATATTTGTAATAAAAATAATATAAAGTGAGCACTGTACACTTTGTATTCTGTGTTGTAATTGAAATCCATATATTTGAAAATGTAGGAAATATCCAAAATTATTTAAATAAATGGTACACCTCTGACCCGATATAACACGAATTCGGATATAACGCGATAAAGCAGCGCTCCGGGGGGGTGGGGCTGCGCGCTCCGGCAGATCAAAGCAAGTTCAATATAATGTGGTTTCACCTATAACGCGGTAAGATTTTTTTTTTTGGCTCCCGAGGACAGCGTTATATCTGGGTAGAGGTGTATTCTATTATTTAACAGTGCAATTAATCGCGATTAATTTTTTAATCACTTGACAGCCCTACTTTATACCTTTTTTGAAAATGTTTGCTCTGAACTTGTGAACCCAGGCATGGGACTCATCTCCCTCTCCCCTCCGCCCTGCCCATCCAGAATGACTATCAAAATCAGATGGACCATCAAGGAACATCCCAATACAAAGGTTTGGTTAATGGCCCTAGCATTTCCAAGGTGTGATATGTGCGCGGAAACAAGTCCTGTGGACTTTAGAAGCTGAATGAAAGAAATAAAACAGTCACAGGAAAATTTTCCCATCTCTTTTCACTGTGTAATCTCTGACAGGGACAGAGGCTCTAAACTGAAACCAGGGATTCCCCAAGGGTTGCCTCCTGGGCCCTCCCTGAAAGACACTTTTAATTGACAGATCACTACAGCTTTGTCACTCTTAAGATTTAGATGGTAACTCATTTGTATGTATATGTTTACTTGCTTTAACCTGTAAATAATTCTCTTGTTTTTCCTACTTAATAAACCTTTAGATAGTTTATTACAGGATTGGCTACAGGCGTTAGTTTTGGTGTAAGATCTAGAGTATCAATTAATCTGGGTAGATGACTGCTCTCCTGGGACTGGAAGCGACCTGAATATTGTGGTGGGTTTTTTTTTTTTCCTGTGTAAGTGACCATTTATCACTAAGTCCAGTTTATCTGGGTGGCAAGATAGAGGCTAAGGGAACTGTCTGTGACTCCATGGTAAAACTGATCTAGTGAGCCAGGAGTTCACATTTGTTACTGACTTGGTGAAGTCTAATTATAGAACACACCACTGGCTTGGGGTGTTTTTGACCGTTTGCCTTGAGATAAGCACTCTGTCATGAGCCACTCCAGACAGTGTTACTCCTACATCTCACCGGGAGGAGGAAATCTTAGTTGGGAGACTAGCTAGCTGCAGTACCCAATAGGGCATTTAACAATGCAAAGGGAGGGTGATGAGGCAAATGTGTGTCAAATTCAAACTTAGTGAGTTGCAAATAAATTGAACTGATGCTTATATACCAATGCTAAGTGTCTAGGTGACAATCAAGAGGAATTAGAAAGCCTCATTGATGAGAAGAAATTTGATATAATTGGCGTTACTGAGACCTGCTGGAATGAGTCACGTGATTGGAATGTCTCTAAATCACTGGTTATAACTTGTTTAAGAAGGATAAAGTGGGTAAAAGATTGTAGGGGTGGGGTGGCAGTACTCTACATTAAACACGCCATTACCTGTTTTAAGGCTATTGGAAAAAGTCAAAAACTTGGGATTTTAAAAAAATCTTATGGATTCATGTGCTAACAAAGATCAGGAGGGAGTGGGGATCTGTTACAGATGACTAAATCAAGCTAGAGAACAGAATGAGTTATTCCTTAAGCACCTGTTAGCTGTAATATGTAGAAGAAAAATTGTGTTAGAGAGGACTTTAGTTTGGGGGAGACAAGCTGGAGGTCGCATTCAGTCATTAGACAAACATCATTCTATAATTTCCAGAAATTATAGATCATGGTTTTATAACACAAAGTATTACATCCCACAGTAAGTACATCTATGTTGGACTTCCTATGACAAATAAAAATGAATTAATCACTGGTCTGGAGGCTGGTCATTGCCTGGGGGCCAGTGATCATGACCTGATTACATTAAATATGGGCAAAGAGAGGACAGTACCGATCAGTAATTATGTTTACATAATGCTTCAAAAGCACTAATTTCTCAAATCTGACAGAAATTATGAGCAAAATTAATTAGGGAAAATGCTAATTTTATTTAGCTTATCAAAAAGAATATTGGGAGGTAACTTGATTACAATGTATAAGTACCTACACAAGGAGAAGATATTGAGTACTAAAGGGCTCTTTAATCTAACAAACAAGGGCATAATGAGAACCAATGACTAAAAGTTATCACCAGACAAATTAAAATAAGGCACACATTTTATATGGTAAGGGTGACCATTGGAAGAACAACCAAGGGATTTGATGGATTCTCCACCTCCTGTTGTCTTCAGATAAGACTGGATGCCTTTGTGGAAGATACGTTTAAGTCAAATACTAGTAATGCATCAGTTATACCCAAGTTATTTGTTCAGTACAGGGGTAACTGGGTAAAATGTAATGGCCTGTGACATACAAGAGGTCAGACTAGATTATGGTAAATAATCAAGAGGCTAAGTCACTGATACAGAGCGATCTGAATTGCTTGGTAAGCTGGGTTCAAGCAAACAATATATATTTTAATACAGTAGAACCTCAGTTATGAACACCTCAGGAATAGAGGTTGTTCATAACTCTGAAATGTTCATAGCTCTGAACAAAACATTATGGTGATTCTTTCAAAAGTTTACAACTCAACATTGACTTAATATAGCTTTTAAACTTTACTATGCAGAAGAAAAATGCTGCTTTCCCTTTTTATTTAGTAGTTTACGTTTAACACAGTACTGTACTATATTTGCTTGTTTGTTTGTTTCTACTGCTGCCTGATTGCATACTTCCAGTTCCAAATGACGTGTGTGGTTGACTGGTCAGTTTTGTAACACTGGTGCTCATAACTCTGAGGTTTTACTGTACAGCTACATGTATAAACCTAAGAACAAAGAATGTTGGCCATATATACAGGATGGGGGACTCTATTCTGGGAGGTGGTGACTCTGAAAAAGATTTGTGGGTTGTGGTGGATAATCAATTGAACTTGACCTCCCAGGGCAATGCTGTGTCCAAAAGGACTATCCTTGGATGCATAAACAGGGGAATCTCAAGTGAGAATAGAGCGGTTAGTTTACCTTTCTTTAGCACTGGTGCAACTGCTGATGGAATACTATGTTCAGTTCTGGTGTCTACAATTAAAGTAGTATGTTGATAAATGAGAGGGTTCAGAGAAGAGTCACAAGAATGATTCAAGGATTAGAAAAACATGCCTTATGCTGATAGACTAAAGGAGACTATTTACCGTAGTTTAACAAAGAGAAGATGAAGGGGTGACTTGATCACCATCTGTAAGTACCTACATGGGGAACAACTATTTGATAACAGTCTCTTCAGTTTAGCAGAGAAAGGTATAATAAAACGATCCAGTGACTGGAAGTTGAAGCTAGACAAATTCAGAATAAGGAGTGCATTTTTAACAGTGAGGATAATTAACCATTGAAACAGTTTACCATGAGTCGTGATGGATTCTCCATCTCTGGCAATTCTTAAATCACGATTGGATTTTTTTAAGGATATGCTCTATTTCAAAAGGAACTATTTGGGGAAAATTCTATGGTCTGTGTTATACAGGTGAGGCTAGATGGTCACAATGGTTCCTTCTGGTCTTAAACAGCCTGAATCTCTGAATTTCCTAAAAAGATATCAGTACCAATAAACACAGTAATTGGTACATTTTAACTGTCCAGAAAAGAATCCCCTCCCAGCTAGAGCTTGACTTTGCAGTTGAAGTGTTAAATTTATAGCCATGTTGCTATAAACTAACAACGTAGCTGTCCTTAATAAGCTTTTCTACAGTTCTGATTACAGATTGCAACACTGTACGAATATAAGTGTAGCGTACCAGCCTTATTAGTAGCCATGGAGACACTCTGTACTTTCACCTTTTAGAAAAATTATCCAAAATAGGTTTATAATTGAGCAAGAAACCAAATCAGGTACTGCACCCCCAAATTCGATATATGTACTATCCAGAATAGTTGTGATAAGAAAATTCTTGCACCTGGTGACAGTGATTTTTAAAAGCCTGAGTTGTCATCCCCTAGCACACTAGCATTGGATAATAGTTCTCAAGAAATCATTGCTTAGAGATGTGATGGCAATGATACTTCTAGCTCTGTCACTTATTTGCAAAGTGGTAGCTTTAATACTTCAAAAGAGCAGCAGCCTACAGTTTGAAACTGCCAAGGTTGAGTTTTAAATTTAAATATTGTGGTAGAAAAGATCTTTTTAGCAGCTACCATGAAAAGCATCCACCTGAAAGGACTTCTAAAATATTTCTGTCAGTTTATAGCTTTGAGAAACCTTTTTAATTAGAGAGCATTTGTATTTATTCGGGCACACATTTACCTTTGTGTATCTTTGACAGCTAGAAGAATACTGATAGTGTTGTGTGTTTTTCCCTTCTCTGCTTAATGAATGGAAAGCTTTTTCATAAGATACTGTACTATTACATGTCTCTCCTTTTTACATTTTCCCAAGCAATCATAATATAATCTAATCTTCTTCAATATCTACATAAATATTTGTCAGATGAGTGAATAGAAATTTTTTGCTCCTCATTTTAGTTTGTTATATATGTTATTTGATAACAGCTAAAATTAAGGCCTTTTTATTTTCATGTGTGAAAGTACCACTGGATTTAGGGTAGATGGCCCCTGGGCTAGGGCACTGGATTGACATTCGGGAGATCTGAATTTCTGAGAGAGCTGGAGTGAGTCACTGAGGGTATGTCTACATTGGAGCAGGATGGTGCAACTTCCAGCTCAAGCAGACATCCCATGTTAGCTCTGATTGTGCTGGTATGCTAAAAATAAAAGTGTAGCCAGTGCTGTGGGAGGGACTAGCCACCCTGAGAGTGATCCCATCTGAGACCTTACGTACATACTCAGGTGGCCAGCCCCTCCTGCTGCCACAGCTGTACTGCTATTTTTAGCACACTACCTTGATCAGAGCTAGCATGGGTATATCTACTTCAGTGGGCAATTACACCTTCCAGCTCCAGTGCAGACATACCCTTAATCTACTCTCTGCTTTAGTTCCCTCTCAGCCTGGGAAGAGATACTAATACCTCTCTACTTCAGAGGAATGTTGTTAGGATAAATTAATGAGTGTGAGGCGCTCAGATATTATGATGAGGCAGATCATAAAAGAATATAGATGGGTAGGTTGGATTGCATGAACCCTCCTTATTTGGCCCGGGAATGCTGCAAAAGTAGCAAGGCTTATCCCCGCCATGCAGGAAACAAATTTTTTCTTCACTTCCACTCATGACCTGTACTCAGATTTTCACTGACAGGCTCTAGAGAGTGACTTGTCCAGCCCTTCTCAACTCATGGGAGCATCACCATAGCAGAGGGCCCTTTAAGGAGGCCAGTGCATGTAGGAAGTGCAGGAATGGTAGGAGCCCAGAAAAGCCTTCCCCATTTCTTCACTCAATCTCAATCCCAAATAATTATATGTAGACAAAAATGCATACCTTCTGGTAAAATACACCCTTCCCCTCCTCCCCCCCCCCCCGACAAATGGTGGGAAAGGGGTGAAGAATATGAGATATTTGGGAGATTTTACTGTTGAAAGCAAACACCCGATAGCTTGTCTCCAGCCAATGTTTAGTACATGCTTCCTCACAGAGATCTGCCAATAAAGTTTAATTGTGACCTGCTACTTAACTGTGTTTTTCCAGCCTTTAGCCTAGAGACTAGTGCTTGACCACGAGACTCCTTCCTCGTGTTACCTTATCTCTAATGCTTAGATACCGAGGTGCTAGGCACCTTAGAAATCACCTAGATGGATAGAAAGAACCAAGAGAAGTGCCCTCACTTATTCTAAAATGCCATCATTACAATAATGTGGTAATTCTCTGTCTAGGATCTGTATCTACAGTGTTTCTTTAAAAAAAATACCATAAATATATAATATTTACCAAATATACCCCCAAAATGCCCATAAACCTCCACAAGGTTGCCACTTTTGCAGCTGACCCCACTTGGGCCAACAGCAGGGCTTAAACCTATGCCCTCTTAGACTGAAAGCATATCTCTACCACTTAGATCTAAGATTGATGAGGGAGAGAATCAAGGTATGTACTGAGCAGTACTGAGGGAGGAACCCCAGAAGCAGCCAGTCCTGAGAGAACTTTATTATTGTTTTTTGCAAATAATTTCAAACTGGGAAGGGGGTGAGTTTTTACTTCATGTCCTGTGTGGGCTGTGTTTGTAGAGCTGTTTGGGAAAGTATCTGCCCTGAGTACCCTTGTTACCTTTGATCGAGATAGTGCACTAAATATAGCAGTGTAGTTGGGGATATACAGGTGGCTAGCTCATGCCACTAGCTGAGTACATACCTAAAGCCCTGGGCAACATTATAATCTCCAGCTGCAGTGTAGATATAGCCATGAGACCAATTGGAGAGAGGATGAGATATTGTGGGTTCCACTGCAAACATGTGAATGACGTACAGCTTTATATACTTCTGTATACTCATCTATTTCTATAGACCCAACCAATGCCCTCCGAAAAATGTCCTAATGTCTGCAAGCACTTGGAAGAAGGGCAGCTGTCTCCAGCTAAATCATTTGATGCTAGGCCGGAGAGGGGACGTTCTGATAGACTGAAAAGGCATTTTGTGACACTTATCACTTTCTAGGTGTCCTTCGTGTTTTATTTTGAAAATGTATTTAGCTGGTTTTCTGAAATATTCCACTTTCATAATATGAATTTGAATAAAGAAATAGTCATCAGATGGAGCTTATCCATGTTTGCAGTTAGTGTATCTTTTTGTTCATAACAGAATAGCATCAATGAAATCATGCTGACATTTAGAAATGAAATGTTTGCAGTTTAAGAAAATGAACCATCAGCGAAAGAACTGTTGATTAGAAACCTGAGTTTGAAATAAAACACTTAAGGGAATTCTTCGGTAACTTTGTAGCTGAGTGTAATCCTTTTTTAACAAATGCTCCAACAGTTAAAGAAATATTGTAAAAAAACAGATTGTTTGGTATAAATTTATCCTGGAGTTTATAATTAAATTCAGAGATTCCAAGTGGAAACAAACCTTTTGTATGTGCTTGGGGCGGCCAAAACCCTGGAGCCAGCCCTGGAAACCAGACTGACACAAAGCTATCTATTGGGGTGTCTGAAGAAGTTAGACTTGCCTAAGTTACCCGCAGGGGATGGAAAACCTTTAGGTAAGATAGATATGCAAGTAGACTGTTTTTAAAATCCTCTTTTCTCTGGTGCTTTGTTTCCTACTGTTAAAATAAACAATACTTTGGTTTGAGGAAAGATGTTTTATCACTGGATACCACTGGTCACAGACTCACAAAGGGAAGAACTGCAAATGCCAAAACTCAGTCAGACTTGTTGGGTCAATACTCAGGGCTTTGTAGTCCAGGGCTCAGTCTAGGAGTGGGAGAATTGCAGAATTCCACCCTGTGATAAGTAAAGGCACAAGGCTTGATGCCTGAGGGGGTGCATTCAGAGAGACCAAGAAGGGGACAGAGATAAAACTAGCTCTGTAACTCTGATGGGATAATGAAAGAAACTTTCAAAATGGCAGGTGCTGGGTTAGAGTATGGTACTATTAATGTTGTAGAATTTGGATTCGAAAAACAGTTTATGCTGAACTGTATCTTTGTTCATTCAGAAAGCTTTCCACTTCTCATTACATTAAGATGTTGACAGTACATACTAAAACATGGAGACTTTATTTTAAAATTATAGAAAATTACTTGCAAAATATTCAAGCGAGACATACACAGTAAGAAACATTAGAGAATGCTGCAGTCTGCGATGCATCTTAATGGCCTTCAGAGCAGTCTGGTTACTTCACCCATCTGAAAAAATTAAAAGTCTGTGATCGAGGATAGGTTCTGATTTAGGGGGAGAAGGTCCAGGAGAAAGGGAAAAGAAGGATGCAAATGTATGCTGGGCTAAGAGGAAATTCATTCCAGATCTGCTATTTTTCCTCCCAGTTTCCCCTGGATGAAAGATGCTAATATCCATGTTCAGGTGTCACTAATATAGAAGGAAGCAAATCTGAGAATGAAAACAATAGAGAGAGCTTAACCAAGCAACTTTCCCTTGGTGACCATCAAAGTGCTCACAGTTCCTGTAATGGCTATGAAAGTACAGAGAGCCATGTTAGTGTTTAAAAAACAAATGCTGCTAGTATAGATGGGACTGCTACAGGTCATTGATCAAGAAGCTGGTTGGATAGCTCAAGGCTGTTCTTTTTCTAATATGAGTTCTTTAAATCCCATTAATGTGTTCTTTAAGAACATAAGAATGGCCATTGAGGGTCAGACCAATGGTACATGTAGCACTGTATCCTGTCTTCTGACAGTGGCCAGTGTCAGATGCTTCAGAGGGGGTGAACAGAACAGGGCAATTATCAAATGATCCATCCTTGTCATCCATATTCCCAGCTTCTAGCAGTCAGCGCTATAGAGACAACCAGAGCATAGGGTTGTATCCCTGACCATCTTGGCTAATAGCCATTGATGCACCTATCCTTTATGAATTTACCTAATTCTTTTTTTAATCCATTTATACTTTTGGCCTTCACAACATCCCCCGGCAATGAGTTCCACAAGTTGGCAGTGTGTTGCATTAAGAAATACTTCTTTATGTTTATTTTAAATCTGTGCCTGTTAATTTCATTTGGTGACCCTGGTGCTTGTGTTATGTGAAGGGGTCAATAAAAACTTCCCGATTCACTTTCTCTGCAAGTTTCATGATTTTATAGACCTCTCTCATATCCTCCCTTAGTCATCTCTTCTACGATGAGCAGTCCCAGTCTTTTTAATCTCTCCTCATATGGAAGCTGTTTCATACCCCTGATCATTTTTGTTGCCCTTCTCTGTACCTTTTCCATTATATCCTTTTTGAGATGGGTTGACCAGAACCGCACACAATATTCAAGGTGCGGGCGTACCATGGATTTATATAGTGGCATTATGATGTTTACTGTTTAATTATCTATCCCTATCCTAATGATTCCTAACATTCTATTAGCTTTTTTGACTGCTGCCTCACATTGAGCGGATGTTTTCAGAGAACTATCCACAATGACTCCAAGATCTTTCTTGAGTGGGAATAGCTAATTTAGACTCCATCTTTTTGTGTATGTATAGTTGGGATTATTTTTTCCAGTGTGCAGTATTTTGCACTTATCAACACTGAATTTCATCTACTATTTTTTTCACCCATTCACCCAGTTTATTGAGATCCCTTTGTAACTCTTCACAGACAGCTTTGGACTTAACTATCTTGAGTAATTTTGTGTCATCTGAAATCTTTTCCACCTCACTTTTACCCCTTTCCCCACACCATTTATGAATATGTTGAACAGCACAGGTCCCAGTAGAGATCCTTGGGGGACCCTGCTATTTACCATTCTCCATTTGAAAACTGACCATTTATTCCTACACTTGGTTTCCTATTTTGTAACCAGTTACTGATCCAGGAGAGGACCTTTCCTCTGAGCTCATTATTGCTTAATATTCTTAGGAGCCTTTAGTGAGGCATGATTTCCCTATACAAAAGCTATGTTGACTCTTTCCCCAATGTATTGTGTTCATTTATGTGTCTGATAAATCTGTTTTTTACTATAGTTTCAATCACTTTGGTACTGAAGTTAGGCTTACTGGCTTCTAATTGCCAGGATTACCTTGGGAGCTTTTTTAAAAATTGGCATTAACATTACCTATTCTCCAGTTATCAGGTACAGAGGCTGAGTTAAGCGATAGGTTGCATACTACAGTTAGTAGTTCTGCAATTTCATATTCGAGTTCCTTCAGAATTCTTGGATGAATACCCTCTGGTCCTGGTGTCGTACTACTCTTTAATTTATCAATTTGTTCCAAAACCTCCTTTGACACTTCAGTCTGGGACAGTTCCTGAGGTTGTCACCTAAAAAGAATGCCTTGGATGTGGGGATCTCTCTCACATCCTCTGCACTGAAGACCGATGCAAAGAATTCGTTTAGCTTCTCCGCAATGGCCTTTTCTTCCTTGAGTGCTTCTTTAGCACCTCAATCATCCATTGTCCCCACTGATTGTCAGGCTTCCTGCTTCTGATGTACTTAAATTTTTTTTTGCTATTAGTTTTTGTGCCTTTTGCAGTTGGTCTTCAAATTTATTTTTGGCCCGCCTAATTATACTTTTATGCTTGATTTGCCAGAGTTTATGCTCCTTTCTATTTTCCTCAGTAGGATTTGAGTTCCAATTTTTAAAGGATGCCTTTTTGCCTCTAACATTCGTTATTTTACTCTGGTTAGCCAGGGTGGCTTTTTTTTATTTTTTATTTTTTTTTGGTCCTCTTACAATTTTTTTTTTAATATGTGGTATACATTTTAAGTTTGAGCCTCTATTATGGTTTCATATAGCTTGCAGGCATTTCACTCGTGACTCTTCCTTTCAATTTCTGTTTAATTAGATTCCTCATTTTTGTGTAGTTCCCCTTTCTGAAGTTAAATGCTACCGTGGTAGGTTTCTTTGGTATTTGCTTCCCTACAAGGATATTACATTATGGTCGCTATTACCAAGCGGTTCAGCTATAATCGTCTCTTTGACCAGATCCTGTGCTCCGCTTAGAACTAAATTAAGAATTGCCTCTTTGTGGGTTCCTTGACTAGCTGCTCCAAGAAACAATCATTAATGGTGTCTAGAAATTTTATCTCTGTATCCCTTCCTGAGGTGGCATGTACCGCATCAAGGTCAGACTAGATTATCATAATGGTCCCTTCTGACCTTAAAGTCTATGAATATGGGGATAGTTGAAATCCCCGTTATTACTGGATCTTCTATTTTTTGTAGCCTCTCTAGTCTGAGCATTTCACATTTAAGCATCTGCTATTGGAAACCAAGTTTGGCTGGAGAAGGATTTGTAATGCAACATTCTTAATAGTGGCAAACTGTTATGGTTTATTATTTGTATTGTGGGATCACCCAAAATGTCCTAGGTGCTGGACAAATAGAAAGGAAAATGCAGGATCTGTTCCAAAGAAGTTTCAGTTTGTAAGACAAAAAGAATTAGGGTGGAATAAATGGCTGCAACATACAAGCAAAGTTATTGGGTGATGACAGGGACATGTTTTGTGGGGCGGTTTTGTGGGGGGTTGCAGTAGAAGTGGGATTTTAGTGGGAAGCGGTAGATGTGGTATATCTTGACTTTATTAAAGTTTTTGATACTGTCTCGCATGACCTTCTCATGAACAAACTAGGGAAATGCAGTCTAGATGGAGCTACTATTAGGTGGGTGCATAACTGGTTGGAAAACCATTTCCAGAGAGAAGTTATCAGTGGTTCACAGTCATGCTGGAAGGACATAACGAGTGGGGTCCCACAGGGATCAGTTTTGGGTCTGGTTCAGTTCAATATCTTCTTCAATGATTTAGATAATGGCATAGAGAGTACACTTGTAAAGTTTGTGGATGATACCAAGCTGGGAGGGGTTGCAAGTGCTTTGGAGGATAGGATTATAATTCAAAATGATCTGGACAAACTGGAGAAATGGTGTGAAGTAAATAGGATGAAGTTAAATAAGGACAAATGCAAAGTACTCCACTTAGGAAGAAGCAATCAGTTGCGCACACACACAAAATGGGCAATGACTGGCTAGGATGGAGTGCTGCGGAAAGGGATCTGAGGGTCATAGTGGATCCCAAGCTAAATATGAGTCAACAGTGTAACACTGTTGCAAAAAAAGCAAACATCATTCTGAGATGTATTAGTTGGAGTGTTACAAGCAAGACACGAGAAGTAATTCTTCCGCTCTACTTAGGGTGACCAGACAGCAAGTGTGAAATTGGGACGGGGATGGGGGGCAATAGGCGCCTATATAAAACAAAGCCCCAAATATTGGGACTGTCCCTATAAAATCGGGACATCTGGTCATCCTAGCTCTACTCCACGCTGATTAGGCCTCAATGTGAGTATTGTGTCCAGGTCTGGGCGCCACATTTCAGGAAAGATGTGGACAAATTGGAGAAAGAGAAGAGCAACAAAAATGATTATAGGTCTAGAAAACATGACCTATGAGGGAAGATTGAAAAAATTGGGTTTGTTTAGTCTGGAAAAGAGAAGACTGGGTGTGTGTGTGTGTGTGTGTGGGGGGGGGGGGGACGAACATAAGTTTTCAAGTATATAAAAGGTTGTTACAAGGAGGAGTGAGAACACTTGTTCTTCTTAACCTCCTGCAGATAGGACAGGAAGCAATGGGCTTAAAGTGCAGCAAGGTCGGTTTAGGATGGACATTAGGAAAAACTTCCTAAATGTCAGGGTGGTTAAGCACTGGAATAAATTGCCTAGGGAGGTTGTGGAATCTCAATCATTGGAGGTTTTTAAGAGCAGGTTAAACAAACAGCTGTCAGGGATGGTCTAGATAATACTTAGTCCTGCCATGTGTGCAGGTGACTGGACTAGATGACCTCTTGAGGTCCCTCCAGTTCTATGATTCTATTATTTGTGGGTGAAGGACACACCAATTTTTGGCAGGTCATTCCAAGCACATAAAACAGCCTGGAAGAAGGTGCAGTGATGATTGAGAGAATGGGTTTAAGGGAGGATTGAGGCTTCTGTCTCCAATGGATGGAGAGGAGGAGGGACACACAAGGATACCAACCAGAGATGTAGGAAGGGGATGCAGTGTGGGCAAAATGCTTAAATGTGACACACAGCACAATGGGGAGGTACTTTAGTGACTCAGAAGGGGCGACATGGTTGAAGAAAAAGGGGCTGCAACCATTTGAATTCACTGGGGTTAGACAAGGTTAGTATCACAAAGACCGGAGGAGGAGGTGACCAGGGCACAGATTAGCAATTTCACAGTGGAATGGAGGGGAAGCGCTGAATTTTAGAGAACATAAGGGAAGAAGAAATTGGACTCTGTTACAGCCTGGGTAGGTGGAGAGGCAATAGAGGGAGGAGTCTAAGGTGGCCCTGCATCCATGAGTGACAAGAAGCATGGTGGTGCTGTCGTCCATAATGAGCAAGGGTGTAGCTGATAAGGTTTGGGAGGAGAATTAAGTAGTTCAGCTTTGACAGGGTTACATTTGAGATGGTATCAGGCTACCCTAGAGGAGGTGTCCAAGAACAACAAGAGATGACAAGATTGCCTGACAACCGTCACCTTTTATGTAGTGTTGGGGCAACTGACGTAGTGACTCAGCAGACGAACTCTATATTCCAATGCAGAATCATTGGAACCTGCCACTCTCTGAAAGTACTCTTCTATGGAATTAGTGCTCTCAGCTCCTGAATAAGGGAGTGTGTCCTCTGTTCTTCCCCCACCCCAAACCCCAGGCAGCCTCCGTGTTTCATGGGGGCCAGAGTGAGTGTCATAATACAGAGTCTTAAGGATGGGGGAAGTAAACTGAAAAATGGAGGGGGAATCCTTCAAGACTTTGTTGTACCTTCACTGAGAAAATGGGTCTATTTGCAAATATATAACTTAATTGCCCTATCCTAGGAGAAGGCTGGAATCCAGTACTAGGCATCACATTGATGTCTTGGGGGCTATTAAGAGAGTTCCAGAACTGTGTGGTAGCTGAAGTCAATTGAACTCAGTTTGGCTTGAGAGAACTGGAGAGTTAAGAGTGGGCTTTCCTTTCCAGGGTCAAGAGAATTGGAATTACCATTTGTATGTTTCTCTTAACCAGAATACCTCCCAGAAAGGAATAACTACAAATCTGCTCCTCATTCGTACCAGCACGTTTGTGTATTGGTTGTTTCTGATGTGTATAAATGTACATGTGAAAGCTGCAATGCCATGACCTGAGCACTCTGCTGGCTGCTTGTCGAGCTCAGAAATTTGCAGTGGTTGGGGGAAGTAGAAATGCATTTGAAGCATATAACAAGAAGTAGGCCCTTTGAGGGTGCTATGCGTTAAGGAGGGAGAATTAATGGATGATTTAACTTCTGTATGTTTATTCAGTAACTTTAAAAAAAAAAAAAAAAAAACTGTTTAATTTGTAGCAGTCTCATAGTCCAAACTAACACCATGTAATAAAATTTAAAAGAGCCATTTCTGTCTATCACATAATTGATATGTATTTAAAAAAATGCATGAAGTCTATTACGGCTCTGAAAAGCTGTTACTCTCTCAAGTGAGTAAAACTAACTTTACGGGGAAGAGAAAAAACGATAGCAGCTGTGGAGAACTCGAATACAAATATTGGTTAAAAAACTTAATTCTTATGCACCTAAAACTGTAATTAATAATCAAAACAAGGACATTATATCTCTCTCACTGTTCTGGCTGGAAAAATTGCAGTACGTATGATCTGTAATAGCACTAACTTTTCAGATTTCTTTGCAGGAGCCAGGCACTGAGCAATGACTTAGAAACAAATGTCAATCTAATTCTACTCTTAATTCTGAATGTCTTTGTTTTTGTGGATTCATCACACTCTTGGGATTAGTTTTTCAGCTGAAGCCTCTATACTTGGGAATATATTTTATCATACTCTAAGGGCTTGATGATGAGTCATTGGTTAAATGCAGGTTTTGCCATTCACATCAATGGAAGCAGAATTGGGCCAGAATTGTGTAAGTAGTCTATTGCATGATGCAAACTCTGCTGTCTTTCTTCCTTCTCCCAGGGTCACACAGTCCTTTGTAACTGCTTTTTGATGAGATGTTTTTCATGGTTCCTGATATTTCCTCAAACTATCTTTCTTGCAGTTTCTTTTACTGTCTCAATCTCTTCTGTCACACTGGATGCACACTTGCTCCTCTCTGGGTTTGGACTGTGTTTTGTGCCTTCCACTTCTTCTGTATTTGGTGATAGGCTGTCTTGGCTTTGTACGTTTCACTGGAATTCCAGTGCAAAAGGATGCATTATGACAGAATCTCAGAGGGGAGAGCCAGAAAGTGCGTACTTCAATAATAATGAAACCAAACAAAACAGAAGAGAAAACAAAAATTGTAAAAGGCTTTGACTTCAGGACATTTTGCTGCATCTTCTTGCGGGTAATTCCTGAGAGCTGTCAATACTCTGGCAGCGTTTACTTCTTCAGTACACCGCCAAGTCAATAAACATAGTTTAAATTTTGAGCAGTTGGGCCATCAGGACTTCACCATGGAGTTGTTAGTTTTATTGATAACCTGTTTTGGAAATCAGGAATTGGAAGCATTAGTCTAGAGACAGATTTGTTACTAAATCTGGGAATTTTATGCTTCCCAGCTGTGTAGACAACATGACCTATGCTATATACAGGACTTTGTTACTCTCTTCATTGTTGAAGCATCATCTGTTGTCCTGCAGGCCAGGTCAAGATGCATCCATCATAGGATCAGCATTTCCATCTAGAAGATAGAGAAGGAGAGGCCTCTACTTGGAGGAGACAAGCTAACACAAATACCGATCTGTGAACAAAGCATATTGTGTTTTCTGAGATCTTTCAACCTAGAGATTTTGACCAAACATCCCTTAGATTTATATTTTTAGGCATTAATGTATTGTTTTAAAATAATTTTTATAATTTCTGGGTAAATTAGATTAAAAAGTCTCTAACCTTTTGTTCTGGCAAACACCACTTTCCTTCACATGTATTTAATACGTTGTCCTGTCTGATAGTAAGACCGTAGACAGGTCTTCATGTTTAGCAGCATCTTCCAGTTGCTACTGCACATGCTCTGTCTGTGTGGTCTGTCTGCAATTGCTGAGCCTCAAGCCAGGACCTTCATTGTAGCAGCATCAGCTGAATGCAGGGGAAGACTTTTTCTGGCCAGTGCTTTTTGGAGTTGTGCTTAGTTTCTCTGTTGGAATCACACTACACATATCTTTAATGTGTGTATGTTTCAACCTTGATTATTGGATAAACCTATTGAAAACACCCTCCGTTATAAGAAATTCAATGTCCCCTGTGATATTTGGAATGATCCTACTGGGGAGAAGAGCATCAGGAGCTACTTTAGGATTGAGTGGGTGGGATGGTGTGACAGTTCTCGGGGTTGAGAGTCACCTTGTTAGCCCCATGCCTCCAGCATGAGGGAGACTTGCTTGTACTTGGTATCAGCTTCCTGATACCACTAGCTTGTTAGCCACCCAAATAATCTCCTCTGGGCTATGCTAGCCCTTGCTTTGCCTTGCAGGTTAACAGTAGGGGTATCACAGTCCCTATTTGAAGCATTCCCTGTAGTGTCCAGCCCCTTATCCTCTGATCACTCACAGAAATACCAGATCTGCTATTTCCAAGGGGACAGTGCATGCACCAAACTGTATGATTCAACTCCGGATCAGCTCCTTGTGTAATACCATAGCACTGAGATACATTTATAGTGAAAACAAGAACAGGTTTATTGTCAAAGGTTCAGTATTCAAGAGCTATTGAGAAAGGATAATAGAAACAAGGGTTTCATATAAAACAAAATCATAACCTGATTTCTAGACACTATACTTAAAACTTCTCGACAGCAGATTATCCTGTTATCTCACTCCAAATGTCCTTTGCCTTTTCAGCCAGGGCAGGTTGTGATCCCATTTGCATGAAGATAATCACACTGCCCAATAAATTCCTAGGTGCAGGGAAAAGAGGTGTCTTCTTTGCCTTTTCCTTATATCCCCAAATGTTATTGTCTGGACCCAGAGTCAGGATAACTCTCTGTAGTTTATTCTCGAGCGTGCTACTGCCCGATTGATCTTCTATCATCCCTGACTTTGTATGTAAATAGATAGGGCCTTACCAATTTCATGGCCATGAAAAACGTATCACATACTGTGAAATAAGCCTTTCCCTGTGAAATCTGATCTCGTGCTGCTGGGAGCGCCCCAGCTGCTAGTCCGGGCTAGTCCAAGAATTGTCCTTCCCCTGCATGGCCGCTCTCGGTGGAGAGATCAGATCCACCTCCAGAGGCAGCGCCCCCATTGCTCCAGCCAGGGTTCGGGGCTTCCGCCCCCCACAGCTCCCAGTGGGGCTCGGGGCACCCAGGTTTCTTTCCCCAGGGCTTCTTCCAGGGCTCAGGGCACCCATTTTTCGGGGGTGGGGGGAGAGGGTGCACAAAATTGACCAGGGTTCCTGCATTAATCCGCCACTGGCCAGGACTAGCAGCTAGGGGCGGGCCCTGGTTGGGACACTCTCTCACCAGCATGGAGGAGATTGTACCTACTTAGAAGTGAGGGTGGCAGTTTTGCAACCCTCCCCCCCACTATCCCATTTTCAGTCGGGACCCCCATGGTTACAACACTGTGAAATTTTATATCTAAACATCTGAAATCGTGACATTGACCAATTTTAAAAACCCTTTTGCCGTGATATTGACCAGAATGTGGTTATTGACTGGGAATTTGGTAGGGTCCTATAAACCGAGCTTTCCACTTGTTAGCTTACAATGCATACTTTACATGTCAATCAGGAGACAGGTGAATACAAATTCTTTTGTCTGACAGAAAAGCTCTTTATCAAGTCTGCCTTGATACAGACTTTAGAACACTTTCAGCATTCAAAACTCTATACATAACATCTGTACATACATTTCACAACAATATTAATGACCACTGTGACCCTGGCTTTTATTTAAGACCTCAATTGGCCTTCTTTGGTGACTCAGAATGTACATATCAGAATCAGGATATTCTTGTAACCCCATTACCAGTTGGCCTTGAGGGTTTCATGGGTTGCAGATGGCCAAGCACCCAGAACTGAGTGGAGTTTTCCCACATTTAGAACTCTAAAATTTCCATGTGATTGGCTGCACCTAATCTTTCCCTCCCAGCCCTAGCATGATAGTTGGAGTGGTGATGCTTTGGGGGGGATAGGAAGGCAGGACTCAAAAGGGAGGTGAATTAAAACGGGTTGGGAATGGCTGGTTGGGATCACTGAGAGAGCTGCAGTGGAAGTTGGTGTTTAAGTTAAGTGAATAAGTAAAGCTGAAGGTACTTAAACTACTAAGTAGAGAAAGAGTTGAGGTAGTTAATTAAAAAATAATAGGAGGTAACAGAAAACAAGCTTATCCCGCAGATCAATTTGCTTGTGTGCTTCCCTTTTCTCCCGCTCCTCTTTTTTTAAGATCGTATGCTCTTTAGCACAGGGATTGGTGGAGATGTTTTTTTTTCTGTGTTTTGAAAAACACTATTGATATTCAATATACATGAGTAAATAATCATCACAGTGGGGTATGGCTTTACTTAAAGCTTACAATTCCTATTGCACCTGTCAGAGGATCACAAAACATTAACACTACTTAGTCCCTGCCCCAGATAGCTTACTGTATATCTTTTTGTCCTGTAATTGTACAGCACCTGGCGCAGTGGGGTCTTGGTTCATTACTGGGGCTTCTAGCTGCTACTGCAATACTAATTTTAATAATAATAATGATTGTACAAAATAAATTCAGCTTCACAAAATCCTGTAACGAAGATAAGTATTATCCTGATTTTGTGGCTGGGCAAACGGCAGCTCAAAGAGGTTAAATGGTGAATCTGATAGCGCTGGGAATAGAATCCAGAGCCCTGACTTAGTTCACTGCTCTAATCCTCCTACTGCCTTCTCCAGGTAAGTAGAGCCACAGTTCAAATTTGGGGTCACTTTGCTCTAAAACACTCATGTTTGCAATTTGAAGCAGCACATGGAACAGTTGTTGATGGGTTTTTTTTAATCTGCTGGAACAGTATTCTACTTAAAATGGGTAGCTCTGAGCAATCAGAAGCTTCTTTGAGCCCAGTGATGCAAAATATACAAACCAGGTGAGTAAAGACACGCCTGAACCCTTAGGGTATGTACCCTACGCAGCTCTCCATATGCCCAAGCAGTGCCTTACCTGTCTCTCTTTTTAGCAGTGTAGTGTCCTGCTGCCAGAGTCTTTCCCTGCCTTCTTGTGAAGGGGGAATGTCCCACAGCCTGGACTGCAGTCCAAGCCTGAATGTCTACACAGCAATTTTTAGCCCCGCAGGCGGCAGCCTGAGCCCGAGTTGGCTGACCTGGGTCAGCTGCGGCTGTGCCATGCACCTTTTATTCCAGTATAGATGTACCACTAACTGCACACGGATCAGCCACGTGACATATTGTGGTTACAAAGAGCTTTACATCATTGAAATGCCACCTGCCACTTCATTAAGAGGCAACTAGTGAGAACTACTGCAGCTACCCTTGCAAAACTTTGTGTCTGGTACTTAAGTGGTTTAGCTATCACTCTAAGTAATGTTTCATTTCTTTTTGTGTAAGATTTCACAGTAGTGCTTAGCTACATTGATTCCCCTAGATCCCTAGCCAGTGTACTTCTGTTCCTATTATAGCATACTTTAGGCCATAGGGAAACTTGGTAGTGTTTGTAAGAATATTGACCTCTCAACTCAAGAGCATGGTTGTAAGAAATAGTCATCTGGATTTGTGAAATGATTACAAAAATCCCCCATTAGTCTCTGTGCCAGCAGGCGAAAGTGCTGATTATATCACTGTGGATGTAAATCTTTCTTTTCTTTGCTTTTGCATGTTTAGGGACCCGTGCATGAGGATTTTGTAAATCAAAAAAATGATCAGGAAGGATTATCCTGCCTAAGATATTTTGACCACCTTAAAAAAGAGAGACTGTTAGCAATGAGGTGGCAGTATTCCCTAGAGAATGGTTTTTAAAGCTCCAGAAGTGTTTTGGGAAACTTCATTATTTTCCTGTTAAGTTTCTTTTTCCAGATCCATATGAGGGACTTTATTAATACAGATCTATAATCTGGTGAGAGGGGTTGAATGAAAATGGTTGAATGTTTAAAGGTTTTTTGTAAATAACCATTGTGGTTGTTCCCCTGTTCCTCACACCTTACTTTGGAGTTTTGGACTGTTAACAGTTATGTGGAAATAATTCAGAATGTGTTTGTCCAATGACTGGCATAGATGGAACAGAACCTGACTGTGGCCTTTAGATAATGAGCACATAGCAGACAGAGGTCTTTCCTGATGTCTTTCCTGTGGGTAACTGGCAGCTCTGAAGGGCAGCTCTCCTCAACCTCTAATGTAGCAGTAGCCTCTAGAACAGGCATCAAGGCTGGCTCCCCCACTTGGCTTCCAGCTGCTTCTTACAGGTATTCACATTCTCCATTGCAGGATCAGCACTGTGTGAGCCATCAGCTCTCCAGCGGACTGATGGGAGTTGTAGCCTCAGGGTGGTTATCTGACGACAAGTGACACTCAGAGCCACTATATAAAAAAGAGCTGCTTGTCCTCAGTAATGGGCAGGAGGTGGCAGGAGAAACTAGCCAAGAGGAATCAGCCTGATGAATGGCTAGAAGAAATCTCCAGTCATAGAGCTCTGGTTTAGGATTTTTAAGGCTATATAGGAAATGGTCCAGAAAAGAACTCCAGGTTTGGAGTGAAGCAGATGTGCTGCTTTATAATTGTCTTTGGTTGGAAGGAACCCAAAGTTGAGGGCGGGGACTGGGTTTCCCTACACTGCATCAGCGCCATCAGGAGGGATGAACTGACAGCCCCAGCTTGAAGGGGTATAAGAGGGATTGTCTGAGAGAGCACAGTCCAGTATCTGACAGGACTGACTGAACTTGACCAAGGCTACTGGCCTATAGAAACTGGAAAGGGCAGAGTGAAGAGACTGTTTTGTTTGGACTGTTTGTTTTTGTTGACCCTGGAAGAGGAAGGCCAGAGGACTAAGCCCAAACTCCATCTTCCCACCCCCAGTCCCACCCATCTACCAGGGGAGGTGGTGAGCCAATAAGAAAAGTAGCTAAAATGAGGAAACAACGCCAGAGAAGTGAAAATGCCATTCCACTAAGGCTGTGTTATGTACCGAGATGACAGTACAACAGTAGAATTACTTGCAAACTGAAATTAAGCTCAAGCCCAATATTTCTGTGCAGGCATTTTGGTACACTTATTTTTCATGTTTAGGCTGTTTGTTACTGTGACACACTTTATCCCCACAGTTACCTACTTCCAGCCCCTACACGCACCCCCACAAAGCAAGTTGTGCTAGTGGCAAATCATGAAGGATAGACGCTCTTCAAAGCATTTGCAGAGATTTCTAAACATAATAAATTACATGGTATTATGTAAATGAGCTTCAAAGAGACACAATGTGATTGGCCTTCTCCCTGCCTCCCAAAGGAATGGAAGGAAGGAAAGACCATATGGAAAATGTTAATAGAAGGGAAATATATATATATATATATATATATATATATATATATAAAAATAGTCCTCTTGTCTGCTCCCGCTGTACCAGACAACATTTAAATGATTACTTCGCTCATCTCCTATATGAGCCATTTTGCCAGTTTTGGCATTGCTGAAATACCTAGTGATTTCCACTCGTATTCAATGTGTGCAGCTCTGAGTGCATGTAAGATTTTGATATTTTTATGATAAGAGCCAGATGGTTACTGTAGTGTCTGTCCAGGAATGACGATAATGACCAGTTAAGCCGTTCTCGATGTGTGTCAGCTGCTGGGGATTCTGTTTACATCACAGTCTTTAAAACGAGCAGCATTAGCCTGGGACTGGCATGTTAGCTAATGGAGTATTAGACTTTATTTTGTAACCAAGATGAACCCTTTAGAGTCAAAACTTATTTCAAAGGGAGTCAAGGTTTTAATTACAAACTCAGGGTGCGACAGCTGTAGAGGTGGGCATACCTGTTGTACAATATTTTACATCTGCTGTGGTTATTTTGTTCCAATGTAAACTGATAGTGAAATAGTCCATGTTCTAGAACATGGTATCAACGTGGGAGTTATGACCCCCAGGATAGGTCAAAAATGGGTCTAGGGTAGTGTAACGGGGCTCGACTCACCACTGTGGTGCCTCCTGCTGGCCGTCCTGGGAATTAGCTCTGGTTTACTAGTGCGCCTTCATCTAGTGGCATCTCGCCGCCGTTTCTTCTGCCATCAGGACCCGTGTCGCTCTCAGGACCGCGGTGTCCTCTTCTGGACACTGCCCTCCAGCTGTGCCCCCACTCAGTTCTCTCTCTCACCCCTCCCACTTCTGGGGGGCCGGCAGTCCTCCGCCCAGCCACTTGCCTCCATGGCAACTGGGGCCAAAGGGGGTGGGTGGTGACCAGCAGTCATGCGCTGCATCACCTCCAACCCCTGATGTCTGTTTCCCTGGGCCACTTCCCTGCAGCCCTAGCACCTTCTCCGCCCTTGTATCAGGGCCTCAGTCTGGCAGCAGTCAGCCAGGAGTTCACTCATGCTCCCCTGACCCCGCCCAGCACTGCTTGGACTATGGTGCTGTCTCTTCTCCCTCCTTCAGGGTTGCCAGGCCTTCTTCCTCGAATTTCAGGGAGTGACTGAAGCTGCTCTGTTCAGCAGATCTTACATGGCCCAGCCTGGCCCTGATTGGCTGTCTCTCTAAACCTTCTCGTGATTGACTGTCTCTCCAAATTGGCTGCTTCCTGCGCAGCCTACCTGGGGCTGCTTTAACCCCTCTTCTGCCAGTGTGGGGCAGACACCCCACCACAGGAAGTTACAACCACCATCTCTTTCTTTGTGGCTAGGTGGGAGAGGAGTCCCAGAACCACCTTCTCCATTCTGTGACCCTGTGTTACTAGAGAAGTTTGAAAACCGCTCTTTTTAGACAGGTGTGTTTTTAGCTTTTCAAATTGTTTCAGGCTTGTCACAGCTTCTCCTAGGCAGACAAAAGGCCTGAATATAATTGCTGGAGGTTGCCTATATATAGGGTGGCGAGGGGGCAGTTTATCCTTGTATTATGAGGCCTTTGGAACTGCGACCACCTTCTTGTTCTGTTTGTACAGCACCTGGCATAGTGGGGTCCTTATCTGTGACTGAAGTACCTAACTGCTATAGTGATACAAATAAATGATTAATAATAAATTTTGCTGCTAGTTCTGTTTCTCTAAATATAATGCTGTTTGCGTGAATTTTTATTATTTGAAGACTGTGACGGTCTAATGTCCCAATCCTGTAGCACTCCTCCCAAGCTTATTACAGGATCAAGACCTAGATTTTTTTCAAAATGTTTAGGGTTTGCACACACACAATGCCAACAGTAACGAGTGCATATCTGCAGGCAGCCACCTAGGGTATTGGGAAATGGGGGGAAATTCTCAAACTGAGTGCAGAGAGGCATGCTAGCGTTATTTATGCCTCACCTGAGTGGAAAGTGAATGGGAGTGGGTGTAGCTACAGTTATTGTTGTCGGTCTATAACTGGTGAAGGAAAACTGTGGGGGCAGCTTCCACTATTCCTGGACAACTTTGTATGAATGAAATAATTGACTAAGGACCTCTTAATATTTAGGAATCTAAATTAAGAACAGAAAGACCTCAGTACACTCATTTTCACAGCCAAGATGCCTTACATGCTTTTGATTTGAATAATCATAAGGCAATAATCCAGATAGGACAAATTGTACACATTGGAACAGCAGCAAAATCTTTTTGGATCTTGTAAAGGAACAAGTTTGTTGATATTTTCCTAATTACTTTTTCAAACCAATTCTAGGAATTATAGGTTTTTGCCCTTATACTGTAGAAAACTGACACAACCTGAGAATGAAAAAACCACGTGCAAGTAGAAAAACACTTCATCCATTCAGAGTGCAGTGTGTACAGGAGAACTGAGATAGTCTGCCCTTTGGTAAATTGAAAGCTGGATTTTATTTCTTTATTTAATTTTGCTAAAATTGAATTTCTTTGGTTATACTGTTGTCCTCCTTCCCAGTAAGGTTCTGCTATTGGATTTGGTAGCCATTAGGTTATTTTATGTGGCATTAAGCTTGCCAATCAGAGAGCACAACTTTACATTCTGTCTCTGGCGTGACATTTATTCACTGCTCTTCCTGGGGACCAGGCAGTCAAACCACAGCTTTCCTGGCTCTGAAGCAATGAAAAGGAAACCAACCAGGTACAAGGTGTCACTCTTCGGGTCCCAGCCGTCAGGGTTGCTTCCATTAGCCGTGATTTTCCACTAAGTCCTGCTGGGATAGCAAGTGAAGACTTTATAGTCGCCATTGCTTTGTGTTTTATACATGGCAATATAATTAAATAATTGATTAAAAGTTAAGTAATTGACCAAAATAACACATATGTTGAATAATCGAGGTTAAATTCTAATGGAATTGCATTATATCCTCACTTCTACATAATGGTATTGAAGAAACATAATAAAGTGTTTCTTTGTACATTTCTTGCATAATTTCTACAGAATTTGTTTAAACCCTTTGCAAACTTTCCACAATTATTTGAATTGTCTGATCATAAATTTCAATAAGTTTTGGATTTAAAGCGTTCTCCTACCAGGGAAGAGGAATCACTAGTATTACTTACGTTTTTCACTTATTACAGAGTATAAATGAAAGAAAAAAAATCTTGTTATGGATGTTCTGCAGTTTGAGAGGGGTAGCGGTCTCTAGAACCTCTTCTTTAAAAAAAATTGATTGCTTTAAAATCTTCTGCATTGGAAGACAATTGTATAATTGCTTAGAGGAGGCAAAAATGGTTACCAGTTCAATCACCAAGTAGTTTTATGGGATACTTCACAAGTTTACTAAAGCTACCCTAGATTAGTTACCAAAACATCTGTGCAGTTTGGATTATTGTTATCCACTTAACCAAAGTTCCTATCCTACAGAGACTGAAGTACGTGCTTAACTTTATGCACATGAGTAATCCCATTGCACTTTAAACAGATATACACATTTTTGCAGAGTTTAGGCCCAGGTAAGCCATCCCTCAACTTTTTATTCATAAATTATTTCCTCTTAAAATTTAAAAAAGAGAAATGCTCCAGAAGGGATCAGGGCGTACAAGATGATTGCAGTTATGAGTTACTATTTACTTTACAAAACAACTTTTTTCCTTTAGCAAAAATGTGATAACTCCCTTGTTATCATGCACCTTTGGTATTGCAGCAGCTCAATATTCATGTCTCTATTATAAAACATGCAATTATTATACAATAAATGCTTTTGTTCAAATTTAAGCAAATGAAAAGCATTTTCACTTTTTTTTGGTTTTTCAGAGGATTCATTGTTTGGCACACCAATATTACCGTAACTTAAATTAATTCTGGGTCTCTAACAATTTGCACTCACTAAATTGGGCTCTTGACACTGGGTTTCTTTTTTAACCAACTCAAATTATTTAAGGGAAAAGTGATTACAGTTCTTAGTAATTAGCATTAACTGCTCTTCCAAACTGACATTAAAAACTCCTTAGTTATTCCCAGGTAGACAAAGCCTAAATCATTGTCACTCCATTTTAATCTGCAACTGATTTTAACAGTTCTATCTGTTAGACTGAACACTTCCATTTTAAATTGCGATTCTTTTCTAGAAGAATTATGGGTGACCTGCAAGGAGAAGAAAGATATATTTGTGTCCATTTCACTTTCTTGAGACCGCTACATGCACCTGGCATCTGCCTCATTCAGAGCCCTTACAGCTGAAAGGCACAGTTGGCAGTTTTTCTTCTCAGCCAGTCAAATTCTATTTGCTTGTTTATTAGCCAAACTCTTCAGCAGGGTTTTGTCACTCCTTTTTACTTCACTTCTCTTTGTACTTGTCCTGTCTCTTGGTGGTGGTGGATTTATTTTTTTAAATCCAACCCACTTAATTACAATAGGAGGCAGATCAGGGAGAGACCTTTCCACAGCAAATTACATTTTAGGGTGGAAAGTTATTTTGTGTCTATCAGCTGCCAGTGCGTGCCCACTGTCCCTCATAAGTCTGAGAAGAAAACGATAGTACTACGTGCATTTCTTTTTGTCCTCGCTCCTACTGGGGTTTTCAAAGGTGTTTCCTATTTATATCCAGTAATTTAGGCGTAAAGTGATCCATGAAAGCAAATATGTCCAATTAGTCCTCCCGGGATTCATGTTACAGGACCAGATCTTACTTTCTTGGAGCTTTAAATGTTGATCCAAAATGACATTACTAATAATCAAAAGCTTATTGTGTTGAAACAGTGTCCACCAGCAATAGGAACTGAGTCT
Organism: Terrapene triunguis; assembly: GCF_002925995.2. NCBI lineage: Eukaryota > Metazoa > Chordata > Testudines > Emydidae > Terrapene > Terrapene triunguis. The sequence goes on along the minus strand of NW_020664419.1, from coordinate 55,176,519 downwards.
TGAAATCCATTTGCATGATCTGTTGACCCACGCCATCCTTTTTGCCCTGTGTATCGTCTGTGCAAATGCCTGTTGGTTTTAGCTTTCTCTCCTGAACATATTAAAGGTCTATCTTGTCTCAATTTGTTCAAATGTTTCTTATAGATGGTTCATTTTCCTTCCTCCACCATGCTCCCAGATCGAAGAGGTAGGGAATGCTCAAACGTACCAAACAGTCTGCTCAGCAAGTCAACTCCAGAAGCATAAGTTGACCTAAATTAGTACATCGCTTGTGCACGTGCATACTTGGCTCCTTGTGTTGGCGGTATGTGTGATCACCAGAAGTGCTGGTACTAATGCAGAGTGCAGTGCACCAATGGTAAGAATCCCACTGTGCAACTCACCACCATCCAGCGTGGTGTCTTTTGGGAAATTTTTGTAATGCCTGATGGGGCCAAAATGAGTCACACGGGGTGACTGGGAGCATGGGGTTGAATTCCCATAATGCAGTATTCTCTATCCCATAATTTCATCTGCATCCTGTATTTTTTGCGCCTTTTCAAACTCCCACAAACCCGCACCTCCCTCCTCGCTGTCCGCCATCTCTGACAGAAGCATTAAGGCCTGCACAGCTCTATACTATTGTCATGAGCATTGCAATCATAGGCCGCGTGATCCTGCAGTGTTTGCAGAGTCTCAAGAGAAGCAACGGGGAACATGACGATTCCTTGAAGGCCAGATTGCAGTGGGACACAGAAAGAAACAATTCAAGGTTGTTGGTTGAATTCACAGAGCAGCTGAGATGGTGGGGTGTGAGTTCTGTGCCCGAAAAACAAACACTGACTGGTGGGATCGCATTGTAACACAGGTTTGGGTTGATGAGCAGTGGCTGCAGAACTTTCAGATGAGATAGGCCACGTTCCTGAATCTGTGTGCAGAACTCACTCCAGCACAGGGACACCAAAATGAGAGCTGTACTGACAGTTGAGAAGCCAAGTGGTGATTTCACTGTGGGAAACTTGCAATGCCTGATTGCTACCAGTCAGTCGAGAATCAATTTGGAGTCGGGAAATCCACCAAAGGGGCTGTTGTCATGCAAGTGTATGGGGCCATTAATCACCTCTTGCAACACAGAACCGTGACTCTCAGCAGTGTGCAGGGCATAGTGGGTAGATTTGCAGCAGTTGGGTTCCTGAACTGCTGTGGGGCAAGAGACAGCACACACATCACTATTTTGGCACCAGACTACCTTGCCACAGAAAGGACTTGGGTTTTTTATGGTTACATAAGCTCTAGTGGATCACTGGGGATGCTTTACCGACGTCAATGTGAGCTAGTGAGGAAAAGTGAATTGGCACTTGTGTCTGTAAGAACACAGAACTGTTCAGAAAGCTGCAAGCAGGGACTTTCTTTCCGGACTGGTGGATTACCATTAGGAATATTGAAATGCCAATAGTGATCCTGGACGACCCAGCCTACCTCTTGCTCCCATGGCTCATGAAGCCATACACTTCAACAGCCAAGGAGCTGCAGGATGAGCAGGTAGAGAATGACAGTTGAATGTGCCTTTACTCATTTGAAGGGTCACTGGTGGTGTTTACTCACGAGATTGAGCCTCAGTGAGAAAAATATTCCAGTGGTATTTCCTGCATAATATCAGTGAAGCAAAGAGGGGGAAAGCTTTCGCTAGGGTGGAGGTGGAGTGGCTGTCTGCTGAATTTGAACAGCCAGATACAAGGGCTATTAGAAGAGCTCAACATGGAGCTATACGATTCAGGGAGGCTTTGAAAGACCATTTTAATAGAGATCCCAGAGTAGTGTGTGTTACTGTAGCATGTTCTGGCTGGCCTTGCTCTTTTGTGGCCCGGTATGAATCTTGCAGTGAGTGCTATGTGTGTAGGAATATTGTTTGTGAATGATGTTATGTGACACAGTTCGGTAAGGGGTAATTGGTCACTTTCAGACCTGCTCAGCACCAGCCAGCATATGTTGTGAACTAATAAAGATGGATTATGTTCCAAAACATAGAATTTTATTCTGTAACATGAACCAGGCAATTAAAAATATTTAAAACTTAATAAAACTTAATAAATTAAGCAAACGAAACTTATGAAAGGGAAAGAACAAGCATGTCTGTTTCAGGTACACACAAACCAAGCGTGGCTTTCACAGGTCAGTGTATGTGAAGCTGTGATTGTCTCTAATGTCCCCTGTGGGTTGGACTGGGATGGACTGGTTAGGGTAGTGCACGGACCCCTGATGCCATGTGGAGTGTTGGGCGAGGGTGGGGTATAGGGAAGTCCCGATATTGAGTTCTTAATGGGCTGCAGAGGGAGGCAAGCTTGGGATTGTGGAACCTACCAGAGTCTGCAGTATCTCTGTTGCTGTCTAAGAAGTGCAAGCATTTCCTGCTGCACATACTTCTCTGTTTCCTGCACCTTTCTCCTCTCCATTTTATCCTTCTCCAGGTTGTCTGCAAGGGAAATCCTCTAGGCCTGTGCTCATTCTCTGATACAGCACTGGCTTGCGGGATCTCCTGGAACATGTCATTCCAAGTCCTCTACTTTCTCTTCCATATCTAGTTCAGACATTCCGTGGGTGTGGAGGGGGAGACCCTGAAGGCCACAATGTGAGCAGTTGCAGATACAACACACAGAGTGCACCATTGTCAGTGTATTTATGGTGGAAATCAAAACGTACGATGTTGAACTCTCTCCCCTTGCTCCCCAGAAGTTGTAAGCTCTACAGTCTCACTTCCTCTGCTTGGGATTGATAGAGCTTGGCACTAGTCACAGAACCAGCCATGATGAGTATGGCTCTCCAGGGTTGGGGAAATGAGGATAGAATAGCTTGGTTGCATGATTCTTGTTGTACAGGGCAATGGAACTGAATACTAGCTCTGTTTTTCCACAGGCAGTGGTGATTTTAGCAGGTATCACACCCCTGAGGGTAATAGAGGCAGAGAGACCACAGCTACTGCTGGTGTCCTCATGCCACCTGGGCCCATATGCTGCTAGCCTGTGTTCTACAATGGCGCCTGCTGAGGTTATGTCTGAGTGGCATGGGAAAGTGTCCTACTGCAGCAGGAGAAATAAGGCAGCGCTACCCAGAAACCCTCAGCAAGGGGTTGCATAGTACCTCCATACAAGTTTAATCAAGATCTCTGTGGAGGATTCACGGGACATCCCGGTGCATAAAAACAAATTACTCCATGTGGCCCCACGGCCGGGGAATGAAAAGCAGATAACAGCTCTACCTTGCTTGGTTGTTCCAGTATGTCTTGTTGTATAATTAGAGATTAGTAAATCAGAAGCTGTGTCCTGCTACTTTGGGGTGCCATCCCTGTAATTTCAAAGTAAACTGCATACCTACCCAGGGTTCCTTCCCTTGCATCAGGCTTGCCCATGTTCTACTGTCAGGACTGGCTGGACTGCAATGGAGTCAAAAACAAGTCCTGTCTCGCTGCACAGCTGGATCCCCAGGTCACCTGTCCCCCATACTCCTCCTCCTCCTCTTCTTTGTCCTCCTCCTCTCCTTACTGTGCACAGCAGGGGCCTGTGACTTGGGATCCTCAAAAGTATCCAGGTCACTTTTAGGGGAGGTGATGGGGTCTCTGCCGAGGATAGCATGCACTCTTTGTAAAAGTGGCAGGTCTGTGGCTTGGTATTGGATCAATTGTTGGCCTCCCTGGCCTTCTGGTATGCCTGCCGCAGCTCCTTTTGCTTTCACACAGCACTGTGGGTGGTCCTGGTCATAGCCCTTCTCCTGTGAGAGGAGGAGGAGCAATCTGCTTGTAGATGTCTACATTTCTGTGGCTGGTTCAGAGCTGTGCCTGCACAGCCTCTTCTCCCCATTGGCTGAGGAAATACAATATTTCCTGTCTCCTCCAGGCATGATCAGCTGGGCAGTCAACAATGGAGAGCTGCTAAGTGTGCTGGCCAACCCAGGCAATCAGGAAAAGGACTTTCAAAAATTTGTAGGACTTTAAAGGGGGGGGGCTTCCCACCTACATGACCCCCGGGCAGTGGAGTTCACAATGTTGACCAGAGCGGTCAGTGTGGGGGATTGTGAGACATCTGCTGGAAGCCAGTAATGGTCGACGTAAGTAACATAGTGTCTGCACTCACACTGCATCGACCTCACTACATTGATTGTGACTCTACGTCTCTTGGGGAGGCGGAAGTTGGTGTAAGTCTATGAGTCTATGAGTAAGGGGGCATTTACATTGGTGGGAGCCAAATTTAAGTGACGACACATGCACAACCAGGTCAACATAAGCTGTTTTGTGTCAACCTAACTTTGTTATGTAGACCAGGCCTTAGTAACTTTTTTTTATTTTAAGAAAATGCTATTTCTGAGAGTAGAGATAAGATGCTACCTGTCTGTTTTATTTCTCACCAAACTTGACTCCATTAATATTGCTTTTTGTCAGAAACAGAAAAACAAACCCAGCACTCTTCCGGATCTGGGCTTCGTTTTGTCACACTCCCAAAGCTCAGGGAAAAGGTTGTGTTTAGGAGAAATGGTTCCTTGTTTTGGATCATCTGATTTCTTACCAATTCTTCATCTTAGAATCCACACTGCGAGGAAGTAGGAAAATAAAGAGAACTGTGAATTTCAATATCTGCTTTCTGCAATGAACCCTCTGGGAAAACGCTATTTTAAGCAGCTGAATGTGTTCAGATTTTTAAAAAAAATTACTGGTTTGGGCTATGTATAGTGAAATGAAATTTATTTGACCTACCTACATTGATACTGTTCCACAAACCGCGGTACTATTCTTCCTATGTGATCACAGGAATAACTGCTATCACTAATAGATTTGGTAGAACTCAAGGACACTACCTTTTAAAATCCATGGTACAGTAACAGCTGTAATATGTTTTGTGTTAAGAGTCACCCAGGATAGAAGAGTTAAGGTACAGGAGTAACTGAGAACACTTCTCAGCTGTTAAATGGTAATGATACTAATTTATAATCCTGTGGTATATAGTTTTCTATTTGGTTCAATGCACAGTTTTTAGAAGAGACAATAAGATGCAAATTACTGAGTTGCATCAGTTGGCTCTTCCAACTCTGTCCAAACAAACCCTAAATTTTAAAGTTCTTTTTAGTATGTTACCTCTAGCTCAGCGCTTGTATCCCAATTTAGACTCCAATTCTACAAATACTTACTCTGCAAATAGTCCCATTGAACACAAGTATTGAGGTCAAGAACTAAACAAGATTCAAAGGTGTTTTGGAAATATACATGGATAACGAGCATATTCCAAGTTAGAATGCTGACAAAAAGAGTACTGAAAGGGAGATAAAGCTTCGTGTTTCAGAGTCTGACTATCTCTAATTATTAGGGATTAGGAGGAAATCTTCATGAGGGGCAGATCCCCAATATCTGCTTTCTCTGGGGTTTCTTGCACCTTCCTCTGTAGCATCTGGTGCTGTTTAGATGGACCGGACTAGATGGACCATGTTTGGTAATTCCTATGTTCAGTGGGGTTACTCATGTGCATACTTAGTCATGTGTATAAGAACTTGTCCACCCGAGAAAATTAGATGAACCCAACTGTGCTGCTCAGGGATGTGAAAAATCCATACCCCTGAGAGACGTAGTTAAACTGACCTAAATCCAGTGCTTAATTTGTGCCAGGGCTGAGTCACAGCACCTCTAGGCTTAGCAGTTCATAGCCCTGCACCTCTGGACTTGCTGCGTCAGTTAGGAATGTTTTTTTTTTTAAAAAATGCTTGAGCCCCAGCACCTCTTTATTACAAATTAAGCATTGCCTAAGTCCCCGTGTAGACAGTGCTAAGTCGACAGAAGCATTTGCCCGTTGACCTACCTGCTGCCTCTTGGAGACGTGGGTTACCTTCGCTGATGGGAGAACCCCTCCTGTTGGCATAGGTAGCGTCTATATTGAAGTGCTGCAACTGTCCCACTGTAGTATTTCAAGTGTAGACAAGCCCTAAGTGTTTGCAGGCCTATGCCTCTGGAAGTAGTTAAAGAAAAAAAGGACTCCATTTGGTGTCAATATCAGACTGGAAACTTGTGGCATTAATGAATATAGGAAATTATATGGATTGTTTAATGTGGAAACTATAAACAAGTTGGAGATCTTAAGGAAAAACTTAATTTCTCCTCTTACCAGCTGCAGTGCTACTCTCCTGCCACAAACCTAACCTGTCTGGTTTTCACTTGGAACGTTAGTGTGACTGCACTAGCCCAGGCTAGTCACAGTGCACCCAGCTTCCTTTATAACATGTCCTGTGAATGGAGGAAGCTTAAGCCTTTCCTATCTAGACAGGGCAGTTTCAGAAAATGCTATACCCAGCAGGTACAGATTGGAAAGTAGGATAAGCTACGCAAACTACTTATGGACATTGGCTGGGATTTGGTGCCCAACACTCTGAAGCTCATTTGGAAATCTCAGCTGTTGGGGGGAGGGGAAAGTGATCAGCTGGTTTTATTATTCATCCAGCTGGAATGATCTCTGCCCTCCCAAGAGGAAATCTATACCCTGATGAGTCCTTGCACAAAGATGTAAATCCTTCTTAAAAGCTCTTATTGGAAAAATGTGCACTCTTAAGTTTTCCTGTCATTGTGATTGTTGTGCCATCTAGCTCAGCTCAGTGAGCAATTCGAAACGTGATTAAATGTGGCTAAATAAAGATATTGCTATAATTGTCATAGTTCAGCTCACTACCTCTCCGCCAGTGCCTGTTATGAACGCGTGTTTTTAATTCTGAGTAGCCCTGAGAATGACTTTTACGACTCTCCCAACTGTTCTCTTGAGGGATTGTTTACCCCCTCCCCTCTCCCCCCCCAGCTGGGTTTAGTTATGCCCTCAGCAAGGACTGATTTTGATTTTTCTAACCTGATTAACATATTTGGACTATGGCAGTAATGTGTGGACTATATAAATCTATTGATTTAGCACTTTTTGAAAAATGTAGAGCAATTTGCAACAATCATCAAAGTTAAAACTGCATCCTTGTCAGTTCAAATCAAACTGTGTATGTTGCGTTAAAAACTTTCTTGCATGTTATCAATGACTCACATGCCAGCTTTGCATCTTTTCAGTTTGATTTTTTTTAAGAGTACCAAAAAAACCCCTTGTATTTAATAATGTTAGAATAACTTTTAGCCCTTTAGTTTTAACCCTTAAGATGTTTTGCTTGAGTGAATGACACTGAGATTAATTCCCAATGGACAGGCTCTTTTGATAGATAATTTCAAGGCACAGGATGTAAGTAGAATCTATACTTCAGTATATACCTGCAGTACATGAGCACAGTGACAAGTGCCAAAAGGTGTTTAAAAAGTCTAGCTTGTGCTGTGTTGGATTTGGCGGCTGGTTATTTTTAGTAGAAGCAGGCAGATACCAGAATTCTCATTAACCCCCTTTTAAATTACAAAGAAAACAGAAAATATTACATGCCTCATTATCCGGCACCAGCTTCACTGCATTAGAGTTCAGTGTCCATTTTAACTGTGTCCATTTTTTCATTTTATGGTTATTTTCCACCTCTATAAAAATTTATTGTTTCCCCTAGATTTTAAATTGCTTATGCTCCCTGACAAGCTTACTAATAACTCCAGTGAGTTCCATTTATATCAGCTAGTGTTGGACTCTTATTATTATTCTCCTCGCTTCTGGTTTTTATAGAGCATTTCTAAAACATGCAGCAACTGCTGGCAATTATAAGTAATGAATGTCCAGGAAAATACTGTGAATGTGGGCCACGTTGTGTCCATTTTTTGTTAATCAAAATGTGGCTCTGGACACTGTCCAAAGACGAGCCCTGATTAGCTGGTTGTGTTGACTTTTTTGTTGATGTCACAGCCATATATCAATGTCCAGCTGTGCCTGTGATGATGTCCTTGCCAATCAAAACTCATAGCCATGTGCCTTTTATGTTAAGTGGGTTTAAATAAAAAGGTGGGGAAAGGGGAGAGGAAATGGTTTTATATCCTTCCTCTTTTACATCCATTTTTCGTAATGGGCACAGAAGAGATTTTTTCCTCAAAATATTTTATATCAGATTGTGCCTGCATTAAGCCATCACGCCTACAGTTAAAAACAAGAAGAAAATAGTAAGAGTTTCATATAGAGAGTACAGCACAAGGCTCCTGTTTTATAGTTGCATCCAGTTCTTTTTCCTGCTCTGCTGCACAGAGTTCTAGACTTTAAAGCTGCACAGATAACAAATTCATCCCAGTTCATAGCTACACACATCTCACCTCAAAGGCTTTATCTGCAAAGGCAACCAAAGTCTAGGACCCCCTGTCCACTCGGCCATGCTTCCACACAACCCTTTTCTCCTTTGTCGTCTTCTGCTACTTCCTGTCCCCATTCCTCCATCTAAGCTTGGACTCTTACATCTAGAAACTGAACTAGCAGTGTTTAAAGCAACGTCTTCATTCAGCTTCCTTCAGTTAGGGAGCAGCCTGGCTGCTTTTCTGACACTGCGAAGAGCAGTTTTAGCAAAGCAGCTATCCGGGGAAGGAAAGCAGCCGTTTCCCTGTTGAAGACCTGCTGCGATGGGAGTGCTAGCACCAGAACTTAAGGGGCTGGGATGGCAGTTTTAAGCCACCTCTCCCTTTACAGTCCTTGGCACCTGTGAACCCGCTGCCCCTCCTGACCACTTTCAGCTCCAACAATCCAGTACAAAATTAATATTGGAACATTTACTTCACCAAGTGTAAGGATTTTTTAAATAGAGAGCAGAAGCTGAAAGTGATCACCATTAGGTCACATCCTTCAGCTAAAAGGGCCACAAGACCAATTTGGGGAGGGAGAAGAGGTCCTGCAACTCCAGAAAACATTTGAAACAATAATTTTACAATTAATGTAGCCAAAATTGTAGCAAGAGCATAGTTTTGTTTTATCTCACTCACTCATTCATGGTGGAAGGATATGTTAAATGCCCTTAAAATCCATTTTTAAAACTCTTAGTATTTCAAATCAAACATCCATACTGTGCTAGCAAAGAGCTACTCCAGCGTGTGCAATGGCAAATATTCTCAGGCGGTTGGAGGAACTTGGCCTTGGCTTTGTGCCTGTCTGTAATAATTATTCGTATAGTAGCACATTGCGTCCCCAACCCAGATAAGGGCCCCATTGTGCTAGACACTGTACAAAAACATAGTACCAGACAGTCCCTGCTCCAGAGAGCTTACACTCAAATTGACAAGGCCTAAGAGTGGGAGGCAGAGGTAAAGTGACTTGGCTGAGGTCACATAGCAGATGATAGGCAGAGCTGGGCATAGAACGCAGGTCTCCTGAGTTCCAGTGCCGTGTTCCCTGGGCCATGCTGCTGCTTGATGCCATATCTGTGTGTGGTAATAGGCTTCTAAGACACACCCTGTTGTGGTTTATTGCTATATTGGGACCTTGAGAGAGCCCTTCGGTTCGGAATTAACACTTGTTGACTTCAGTGAATAAATCTATTTGACAAACAGCCTTTCATTGGCCTAAAATTGCAATTTAACTGAATCAATACCAGGCCTGGCTCTGCCATTGAGACAGAACAAGCAGTTGCCTAAGGAAACAAAAATAGTGTAATTACAAGCAGGAAGTAGGGTAAACATTGGCTGGTTTGACTGCTATGGCAGAAAACCTTGTGCTCCCTTGTTCAGTGAAGTACATGCATTTTGCAGACATGCTGTTTTATGTTAATATTGGAAAAAAACATTCTGATCTACAATTGAATTCATCTGGCCTTGTCATTGTTTTAGTGTCCTTATTCTGCCCCTGGATGTGTTGGATTTTTGTCCTGGGAACGCAAGTGTAATCAGCAGTTTAAAAAAAGTTATCTTTAATCCTTTATTCTCTTGGAAAATCTCTACAGTTGGAAGCAAAATAAGAATGATACCACCCAGAAAAGAATTGTCCTGTAAAACAGCTGAGTGTGATTTCAAGAGGTTTAGATGATCTTGAGCAGAGCTTCAAGCATGGACCAGGTAGGGTTGAAAGGGATGCTTCTGGACTTGACTTGCTGAGCAGACTGTTTGGTAGGTTTTGAGCATTCTCTACCTCTTCGATCTTGGAGCATGCTGGAGGAAGGAAAGGGTTTTCCAGTCATTCCTTCCATTTTCCTATCTGGAGAAGTTCCAAATAGGGAACCAAGGACATTTTGGAGGGTAAGTGGGTAGGATTGTGTTCTCTCAAACCTTCACCTACTTTTGATCCTTTTTGCCTGTTGCAGAAGTAAAAGAGAAGATGTTTGCCATATTACCTGAGAAGGGAAGGAAGGGTAGGTTTAATAGTTTGACTGCCCTTTATTTCACCTCTGGATTTATAATTTTGAAATGGCATTTGAAAGCGAGGAAGGAAACTTTCGCTAATATAATAAGCAACATGCCACAAGAAATGCAAAGGACTGCTCTCCAGGACTGTGCCACTTCCATCATGTGGGCCAATAGTAGGGGAATGTGCTGAGCATGAAACCTCTGGAGACAAACGTAGGTTCCTTTTTTTCTACTTATCAATTTTAAGGGATCTTGGCAGATTTACCAGACAGTCATCATTACCGGTTTTATCCGCAGTATAATCTTTGAGTGTGGAAGCAGAAAACTGGATTGGACAGTTTTGAAAGAAAATAGGCCATGTATTTGGTAAACAGGTGCTATTAATTAACATCGTAGACATTTGGAGTTAGTCTCAATTGGCAGAATGGAAAAATTTGTCGCTACAGTAGTGCAAAGTAGTAAAAAGGTTGGTATAATTTGATGGGCATATACACCAGCTGGGGAGTTAAAATAAAGCCCAAACTCCACTGTAATTTGAAGTCCTTTCCTCAGGTCAGCTTTATTAATATAAAGAAGATTACAAAACAAGAACAAAGTAACACACAACACTTGGTAACAGCCAACTGAGGCCCTTCCAACAACCTGGGAGCGGAGAGGATACACCCTTTCCTAAAACATCTGCTCAGTTTCTTTTATAGCCCCTCACCAGACCACAGGTGTAATGGGCAGGGAACCTAGATTCTATTTGAAATACCTTACATTCTGGAATGTAAAGAGCTCTCCTCTGTGCTTCTTGGTGGTGAGGGACGGAGCTGAGCTAAGCGAGGAGTCTTGATATAAAAGTCACTTGCTAGGGAAACTCAAGAGCTGTGAACAGAGACAGCTAACAGGAGAGTTTCAGATGTCAAGCTGCCGACTGTGCTTGGAAGTAGCAGGACATGGCGAGCATGCAGTTGGTCTGTCTATGGATTATTTGGTTGACTGTGTGGTCTCTGTGTACAGGCTGTGTAGCTGAGCCATAGGCCCTGAGTAAGCAGCTAAGAAAGGTCTGTTTGGTGCCTTGGTAAAGGCTGTGAAATTCTGACCTTTGGAGCTTAGATCATCCCTGCTTAATCATCAGAGGTGCTGGAACAATTTGTATAGTGGGAGTGCTGATAATGGTAACCATGTTGGGTGTTTGGTGTTATTACTTCAAGCCAGGGGGAGCAGCAGCCCCACCCCCACCCCACCCCTGCCAGCATCCCTAGTTCAAGCACCACTGTTAATCACTCCCTGGGACAGCGCTGAGTGAGCAGGGAGATCTGGTATAAAAAGTCACTTGCTAGGCAAGGTTGACTGAGCTATGAACAGAGGAGAGTTTCTGAGGGAGTTGAGGGAGGGAATGTGAGAGGCTTTCCTTGCAGGTTCAGCTCTGTATGATTCCACGTTGGCGGGTGATGGAACAGTGCTGGTGACCTGCAACGGATGTGCCATGTTTGGAAAACAGATCCTGTCAAACTAACTTGATATCTTTATTTTATGACATTACAAGTTTGGTTGATAAAGGTAATGGTGTTGACATAATATACATAGCCTTCTGTAAGGCGTTTCACTTGGTACCAGATGACATTTTGATTAAAAAAACTAGAACGATAGAAAATTAGCATGGCACACATTAAGTGGATTAAAAGCTGGCTAACTGATAGGTCTCAAAATGTATTTGAAAATGGGAAATCATCAAAGAGTGTTTGTGTTTATTATGAGGTCCCACAGGGATCGGTTCTTGGCGCTACACTATTTAGCATTTTTATTAATGACCTGGAAGAAAACATAAAATCAATATTGATAAAGTTTGCTGATTACACAAAAAATGGAGGCATGATAGATAATGAAGAGGACAGGACACCGATGCAAAGCAATCGTGATCATTTGGCAAGCTGAGCGCAAGCAAACAATACGAGTTTTAGCATGGCTAAATGTATACATCTAAGAACAAAAAATGTAGGCCATACTTACATGATGGAAGACTTTATCCTGGGAATCAGTGACTCTGAAAAAGATTTGGGGGTCATGGTGGATAATCAGCTGAACATGACCTTCCAGTGTGACACTATGGCTAAAAGGGCTAACGTGATCCTTGGATGCATAAAGAGGAGAAGCTTGAGTAGGGCTAAGGGTTATCTATATATGGCACTGGTGCAACCAGTGCTGGAATACTGTGTCCAGTTCTGTTGTCCATAACTAAAGAAGGTTGTTGATTAATTGGAGAGGGTCAGAGAAGAGCTAGGAGAATGATTGAAGGATTAGAAAATATGCCTTGTAGTGTTAGACTCAAGGAGCTCAGTCTATTTAGCTTAACAAAGAGAAGGTTAAGAGATGATTTGATTACATTTGTAAGTATGTATATGGGAAATAAATATTTGATAATGGACTCTTCAGACTAACAGAGAGGTATAATATGATCGAGTGTCTGGAAGTTGAAGCTAGATAAATTCAGACTGGAATAAGTTGTACATTTTTAAGTGAGGGTAATTAACCGTTAGAATAATTTACCAAAGGTCATGGTGGCTTAGCCATCTCTGGCAATTTTTAAATCAAGATTAGATGTTTTTCTAAAAGCTCTGCTCTGGGAATTATTTTGGGGAAGTTCTATGGCCTGTGTTATACAGGAAGTCAAAGTAGATGATCACAATGATTCCTTTTGGCCTTAGGATCTATGAATCACCATAATTTGCTTAACCAACCACCTGGAAATTTCCACTGGCCAGGAATATGTGGGTGGCATAAAGCAGGCTTAATGGTTTTAAGTGTTTTAGCTGGGCTTTTGGCATAGGAGGGAATATTTGTGCTTTTACCCAAGCTTGGTGAATTTTAGATCATGTAAAAAGGCTGTTTTGTTCAGTCAGACTTTTAACTGAATGCATGTTCTGTATTTGATGTTTTAAAGCAGATTAATTCTATGAGTATTGTGGGCAGTGGATTTTGAGTCAATTTTGATTTAATGTTACATGTTTTTAATAGTATAGTGCATTATATAGTAACATATCTAAAATAATAAGAGATATATGAAAGTTGAAAAATACTTAACACTCTACAATTTCAAAGCACTATATACCAGAACTAATTAATTTGGACTTTCATAGATGTTACTAGAACTTAAAATTGTCTTCCTCTTCTGGAGACCTATCCATGGCCTGAAAAATTAACTCACCAACTTTCTCTCCTTAGATTTGTGTACTATTTTGCCAGTTCATTCATTCATCATCTTCTCCCCTCTCTCACAGTTAGTGTTCCTGACTCCATTTGGCCTGTTACTCTGTGTAATTATATAGTTACTGTGCTTGAGGGAATTACCTTACATGGGTTCAGGTATGCTTCACGCAATGGGAATGCTGCTCCTAAGTAGCTCATTAGCACTCAAGACAGTTCACTGCAGTGTTGCCTCCCAATGGAAGTTATTTTAGGTGTGTAGCATATGTGAAGCTTGTCTGTGAGGGAGATGGATCTTTCTCAGGGGCCATGCTCAGACTGTGGAATGATCTTCCACACAAACTAAGGGTTTGTCTACTTGGGGAAAAGCCTGAAGTAGCTGGTGTATACTAGCTACTCAACATTTTTACTGTGCACTGAGTGCCTTTGTGCACATTAGCTTAATGTACTTTGGAAGTGTACTAATCTACACTGCTTCAAGGTAGTCTTAGGCTATGTCTACACTACCACAGTAAGTCGACCTACACTATGCAACTCCAGCTACATGAATAACGTAGCTGGAGTCGACGTACCTTAGGTCAAGTTACCGTGGGGGGTCGATGGGAGAAAATCTCCAGTTGTCTTACCTTACTCTTGTGGTCGGGGGTAGAGTACAGGAGTCAACTGGAGAGCAATCTGCTGTTGATTTGGCGGGTCTTCACTAGACCCGCTAAATCGACCGCCGGCGGATCAATCTCCGAGCGTCAATCCCAGCTGTAGTGTATACCTGCCATTAGTACGCAGTAAGAATGTCCATACAGGACATTAGTGCAGAATAGCTAGTTCACTTTAAATTCACACCGTTGCTTACTGTGCAATAACTTCCCCAGGTAGACAAACCCTAAGGATCATCACAAACCTCACCACGTTCCACTCCAAGTGCAAGGTGCACTCTTCAACCTTACCTTCCTCTCTTCATGGACACATAGCAACATTACAAACAACCCCCACCGCACCAAAATAAAATACTCCACTGCATACACAGGTCTCCCTTTGGGGAAAGGATGAAAATAAGAACAAATGACATGTGACACATATTAGTCATGCTATTTATTGCACTACTGAAAGGTGCTCAGATAGTATGGTGATGAGCACAGTATAAAAACCTATGTAGGATAGAGTAGAATAAAATGGTGGATTGTCCAGTAGTCAAAACAATAAAATAAACTTAGTAGTTGCAGGAGAAGTCTAAACCTAAACACTATGTGCCATGATTACAGATCTCTTCAGCAGTTCCATATGTTGCCAAGAGTTTGCTCTTCTTTTAGGTTGATACAGCATTTGTTTTACCAGCTGAATAAGGATCCAGTTATCGTTTCTGGATCAGACTACCATTTAGTTTTCTCTTCTTCCTAAAAAGGAAAACTTTGCCTACTCTTGCGTACCTGCAGAACAAGGGTTTTATTGCCTGCCAGATTATTCTGTGGTGAGTTGAGTTGCTGTAGCCTGCTGAAATAATATTCTAGGCAACAAAAATAGAATAAAACATAATTTCTGAATGACATTTTTGGGGGGTTGTTTTTGCTGTGTCTAGGAGACAATTTGTTAGTATTTCATTAATATTGTTAATTCTGCATTTATCTGGCTGGCACAGTCTCTTAACGGTCAACTGAAAGGAGGAGCTGCACTTAATTCACTTTTACTATATATTAGAGACCTAGATAATAGGAAATTTACACCAAGTATCAGATAAAATGTCCCATTAGAACGTGAAGTAGTCTCCCAAGGGAACTGGTGGAATCCTCACATCATTTAGGCCTAGATTCGTCAAAGCTCTGGAGAATATACTACTGGCAGCAGTCATGCACTGCCAGGGGACAAATGTGGATGATTTGCCATAATAGAAGAGACCTATCTCTAATGTCCATTAGTTTTTTCACCTTCTTTTCTTAATCTTCCTTGCCAATTCTTCCCTCCCTATTTTTATTTCCCCTTTGTAGATTACCCAATTACATCCTTATTCCCATAAACTGCCAAAGCAAGTCAGGTGAGCTTTTTTGTGCCATCAGGAAGTTTAATATTTCTGTGTGGGTTCTTGGCTTGTTCTTAAGGATCCCATAATCCTTGATCAAGACCTTCTAGGAAAGATGAGAAATAAATGCAACAAAGGAACATAGTCCAAGCTCTATCTCTCTCCCTTGAGCTGATGAACAAATGATTAATGCATGAAAATTTGCCTACTTTTCATGACCAAATGAGCATCTCAATCTCTTTTTTTTTTTTTTTCCTTTTCCCCTTTTGTGTTTGGCAAAAATATTCTGCATTTTATTTTGTGTTTTTATTAAAATTTAATGGAAAGGTGTCTCTAGTGACTGGAATCAGGGAGAAAACTCTTAAACAAGAATTTTTAGGATTATTTTTTGAGGCCACAAATTATTTAAAAAGATCATGGGGCAGAATATTAATTCATTATGAGAATCACTTCTGTTGCTAATGTAATAATATACAGATGTAAAAAAAGCATGCAGCTGACTCGTATAAATATTTTTACATATATTTTAAAACACAGAAACCCAAATTTAGTGTTAATTTGAATCCATTGTAATAAGTTGTATCTCTCAAATGGATATAGAAACATGATATAAGAAATATTTTTAAGGCTAATAAGTTCGAGCCCAAGGTTCTGCTCATTGTTACAACATGTAATTTAGGAGCCCAAATTGACTTTCAATTGTCTTGGATGCATTAACTTTCAATGAGACTTAGGGGCTTGTCTACATGGTACCACATTGTGGTCTATGAATTATAGAGCACTCCAGCATGCTATTCTCTAACTGCCCCAGGTAGACCCTGCTGGTGCAAACTAAAAGGTACCTAGTTTGCGCTGATGTAGTCCCATTTCAAACAGGACTACGTTAACATGCACTAGGTACCTTTTAGTTCTCATCAGCAGGGCCTACAGGGGCAGTTAGAGCAAAACATAAACTACAGTTCACTCAGTTGATGCTACCACAGACCACGCTGCGACACCATGTAGACCAGCCCTTAGGCTCCTAAGTCAGTTAGTCATTGCAACACTGAGTGGACCAATTCCAAATACAACTTAAAATCTGGGCCTTACTTCTTAGAAGTAAGGAGAGTGTCCTGGGTGTGTGTGTGTGTACGTACATGTACGTACAGCAGCTAAGAGAAAGGGACCCTGTTCCTGATAAGGGCTTTTTGGCGCTATAATAATAAAAAGACTTGTCCTACAGTCAGTGCACTAGCATTTTTGGTCAATGACTCTTTAGTGTTGCTGCCAATCATATTTTTCTGCTGTTTCTCTGCATCCAAAAGATAAATCCTAGGTCCTCATATCTTGTACATGACAATGTGTCTGTGAGAACTCTGTGTAGCCATCTCGTTCATCTGTCAACTACTGGGCATTATTGCTATAGCCTACATCAGTAGATGTAACCTTGGCATCTTCTGCACAAAATGCATTTTATTTTGAATATTTAGACATGGTTTGAAGAGCATTTTTAAGAAAATTACCTTAGGCGGGATGGTGCTGGTGTACTTCTGAAAAGAAATTGTGTGGGGGGAGGAGGGAGGGAGGGAACAGAGCTGGCAGACTAGAGCCAAAATCAAATATTTCAGTTCACAGCTGAAATTTTGGCATATATAAGTAAATGTGGAAAAATGAGCTGGCAGTTCGCTTAATCCTCAGGATATCCATAGACATGACTTTATGGAAGATGGTCTATTTCTTTTTAGTATCAGAGGGGTAGCCGTGTTAGTCTGAATCTGTAAAAAGCAACAGAGGGTCCTGTGGCACCTTTAAGACTTGCGTCTGATGAAGTGGGCATTCACCTACGAAAGCTTATGTTCCAATACTTCTGTTAGTCTTAAAGATGCCACAGGACCCTCTGTTGCTATTTCTTTTTAGTCAATTGGGTTTGCAAAGTACAATAAATCCAGATTTAGTTTCCTGTGTGTGAAAATACAGATATTAAACAATTTTCAATAACTTATTTGTGCTAATAGGAAATCCATGTATTCTTAAACAAAAAATTTCACATAAAAACAAAAGCCAATCATCCCACCCCCAAAAAACCCTTTCCTTGCTAATAAATTTTTTTCAGCCAAAATAAATTCCATGAGAAGGGCCAGGATCTCACATATGGGGACTGTAACTGATATGTAAACTCAAATGATAAAACTTGGTGATTCAAATGAAAATGGAGGTACTATAATATCCATTAGGAGAAAACAGAGTAGGAAATAGGCAAGTATCTAAGAGTTTAGTTTGAGATGTCTGATGGTTTTAAAAATTCCCCAAGAGGTTTAAATTCCACATTTAAAAAATGTTTTGTTGTTATTGAAATTATTATTTTTTGCCCAGAGTGCGACCTTCAAACATTCAGATTGCAAGGATAATGCAAGTATGAAGGTAGCTACGAAGATGGTCCAGACGATGGTTCTTTTGTAGTACCTGCTATAAATAGAAACAGGTGCCGAGAGAACAGAGAATTCTGAGGAACAGCCTGCAATGAGAGTCAGGGTAGGAAGCAGGCCAGGAGAACAGTAAAGGATTGGGCTGGACCCCAGAGGAGTGGATAGGCCTGGATTCCAGCAAAGGGGCTTATTAAGGCCTTGAACAAATGAGGCATGTTTGAAGAGGTTAGGGACTGTGTGACCTTCATCTAGGGCAGGGGTGGGCAAACTATGGCCCACGGGCCACATCCGGCCCATGGGACCGTCCTGGCCGGCCCCCTAGCTCCTGGCTCAGGAGGCTAACCCCCGGCCCCTCTCCTGCTGTTCCCCCTCCCCCACAGCCTCAGCTCGCTTGCTCCGCCGCCGGCGCAATGCTCTGGGCGGCGGGGCTGTGAGCTCCTGGGGCAGCGCAGCTGCAGAGCCGGCCTGACCCGGTCTCTATGCTGTGGTGGTGGTGGTGGCGGCGGCGTGGCCCAGCTCCAGCTGGGCGCACGGCTGTAGCGCTGCCAGCCACCAGTGCTCCAGGCAGCGTGGTAAGGGGGCAGGGAGCAGGGGGGGTTGGATAGAGGGCAGGGGAGTTGGGGTGGTGGTTAGGGGGTGGGAGGTGTGGATGGTGGTTGCGGGGAAACGGGCTTGAATGGGGGCAGGGGTCCCAGGGGGCAGTCAGGTGCAGGGGTTCCGGGGGCAGTCGGGGACAGGGAGCGGGTGTGTGTGGATGGGGCAGGCATCCCAGAGGGGCTGTCAGGGAACAGGGGGGGTTGGATGGGGCAGGAGTCCCGGGGGGGGCAGATAGGAGGTGGGGGCCAGCCCTCGACCCCTTCCCTTAACCAGCCCTCCATACAATTTACGAAACCCAAAAAAATTGACTCGATGGTGATCGGTCCATCAAAGAAGGAGGGAAACAGAGGCAGAGGGGTTTGGAACGGGTCCCATATGCGGAGAGATTAAAGAGGCTAGGACTTTTCAGCTTGGAAAAGAGGAGACTAAGGGGGGATATGATAGAGGTATATAGAATCATGAGTCATGTAGAGAAAGTAAATAAGGAAAAGTTATTTACCTGTTCCCATAATACAAGAACTAGGGGCCACCAAATGAAATTAATGGGCAGCAGGTTTAAAACAAATAAAAGGAAGTTCTTCTTCACACAGCGCACAGTCAACTTGTGGAACTCCTTGCCTGAGGAGGTTGTGAAGGCTAGGACTATAACAGCGTTTAAAAGAGAACTGGATAAATTCATGGCGGTTAAGTCCATTAATGGCTATTAGCCAGGATGGGTAAGGAATGGTGTCCCTAGCCTCTGTTTGTCAGAAGGTGGAGATGGATGGCAGGAGAGAGATCACTTGATCATTGCCTGTTGGGTTCACTCCCTCTGGGGCACCTGGTATTGGCCACTGTCGGTAGACAGGATACTGGGCTGGATGGACCTTTGGTCTGACCCAGTACGGCCATTCTTATGTTCTTAATTGCTGTTATCTTCTGATTGCCACAAGGGGGTGACCAAACGTCAAAAGCAACCTCCAATGGAGGCAGCTTTTATTTTTGTATGCTTATAATTAAATTATGTTGTTCAACTTATTGTAATACATTGTCAGTGCCCCGCTGCATTATTATTATTGGGAAGGGATCTCACAACCGTAGGTGATCTCACACACTAGGGCCCTGATCCTGCAAACAGTTGTTTAACTTATGCCTGTAAATAGTCTTACTGACTTCAGTGGGACTGTTTACCTGTTAAGTGTTTGCAGAATAAGGGTCTATAGGTGCTCCTATAGATAAGAGGGTGAGTTAAATATAGAGGGTTTTTTGCAATCCTAATTGTAACTTTTGCAGTTTAGTTCAGACTCTTAAGTAAGGGATAAACAATTATAAGTTGTTGAATCAACTAAAAAACAACTGATTATTAAGAAACTTTCAACACTTCAAATTATTTTACAGTAGAACCTCAGGGTTACAAACACATCAGGAATGGAGGTTGTTCGTAACTTTGAAATGTTCATAACTTTGAACGTTATGGTTCTTCCAAAAGTTTACAGCTGAACATTGACTTTATAGAGCTTTAAAACTTTACTATGCAGAAGAAAAATTCTGCGTTTAACCATCTTAATTTAAATGAAACAAGCATGGACACAGTTTCCTTACCTTATCAAATCTTTTTTTAAACTTTCCCTTTATTTTTTTAGTAGTTTAACACAGTACTATACTGTATTTGCTTTTTTGGTCTCTGCTGCTGCCTGATTGCATACTTCCAGTTCTTAAATGAGACGTGTGGTTGACTGGTCAGTTCGTAACTCTAATATTCCTAACGCTGAGGTTCTACTGTATGTTAACATTTTTGGTTCATTAATTGTCAATTTCCTGCAAAAGGAAACAGGTTATATGAAGATTGATAAGTTTTAAATGAATGGTTTAGTGGCAGAAGAGCTGATGTAATGAAATGGGTGAAACGATGGGAAAGTTATGTAAGCAAGCTGGGCTGGCAGGACCTTTATAGAAATTATGGTTAGAGAAGAACAGCTCCTTTGTATTATTCAATAAGAGTGATGATTAGTTACCATGTCAGAAAATCAGTCTTGGGTATAAAGCTACTTATAAGTGGATCAAAGAGGGCAGGTGTGGCGAAAGCTCCCGAACTGTGAACCCCCCGTCCCACACTGCCCCTTCCCCCGAGGCCCTGCCCCTGCACTGACTCTCCCCTCCCCTCCGCCCCCAAAGATCCTGCCCTGGCTCACTCCTCTCTGTCAGTCACCCTTACAGCTGGTAAAAAGTGTCTCTCCCCCTCCCCCCCCCGCCCATTCCAGTACCCCTGCAAATCCTGAGCTACAAGAAGAAACAAGTGTGCATTGCGACAAGCTGAAACTTTGTAGAATTGCTGCTGAAGGGTTTGTAGATCAGATTGAGTAAGGGGACGAAACAAGGGAACGAAACCCGAACCCTTGTTCCTCTGGGGCCTAATTCTGACCTGGTATGCTCATACAAAGCACATGGGATCTTTATAGAGGAAGGTAAATACACAGCATTTATTGAGAATACCACAGTTAGCATATGCTTTTCAGTCTCTCTCTCTCTCTCTCTCTCTCTCTCTCTCACACACACACACACACACACACACACACACACACACACACACACACACACACACACACACACACACACACACACACACACACACACACACACCTCTGCCAGTGTGATGTTCATAGTTACCAGTCTGTTGTAAATCGAGTCAATCTAATGGCCAGTTAGATTGAGCACGAGTGTGGAGCTGGGTTCTGTCGGTCGCGATCCGATGCTCCGAGGCCTTGCAGGACTGAACCCAGAGTTCCATGGCAAAACACCCCAGCTTTATAGCTGTAAATTCTCATTTGAGTTCATGAGTTTTGCAATGTCATCCTGTAATCATTAGTCCTTAAGTGGTGTTATCATTTGATGGTTATTATCCGGCTTCCTATCGTTATCTCCTATTTGTTGTCGCGCCTTCGGGGGTGCCTGCCTCACCTCTGAGGTCGTCAATGCTGCTAACATGTTTAACGTCGGATACAATGGATGTTTTCTGATTGTCTCCTGGTCTTTCCAAGTCTCACTTCTTCTTGACCATCTGGACATTTGTGATGGCTTTCACACCTTATCTTTTCCTGATGCATACATTCCTCATTCACACAAACAATCTCTTAAAGAAGCCTTCAAAGGTATACAGACAGCAGTATTGTATATTTAGCAGAATACATTGTAAATCAAGCCTTGCTAAATCTTATAACTAAAACAATTCACACTGGGGCTTCAGGCTCTCAACATTCCTCTAATCTTCTTAACATAGATACAATAGAGAATCCTGTCTCTTACTTCCTAATTTGTAATACATATAGGAAACCATAGTAGCGTTATAACTCATTCTAAAACAAAACGGTGACCATAATTAGTCATAAGGATTGTTCTGGTCTGTCATTCCTTTCTGCTATTCAAAAAGGGTGGCTGACAGGATGAAATCAAATCATACATTAATTCTCATAGTACATTATAAAATCCAGCTCCTACACTGGTGCCAGTGAATGCCAGGCCATTAGAGCAGAATTGAATTTGGCCCCCTCACCATGGTTTCTACTAAAGCTGGAGGTAAGTCCTGAAGCATGAGGTGTAATATACTTTCCAACATTTTGATTATCAGTAATTATGATAACTGGATATTCTTGATACTGGGTTTTTGAATTTAATGACTGAACTAGTGAATTTCCTTCCAGTTTCATCCCTTGGTCTGCCTCCATGGTTCCTTTAAAGAGAAGTTGTCAGGATAGCTCAATCAAAATCATAAATACACAAATAGTATTTGGATTCCTTGAAGATGTCTGACCCACTTTTGTGGGTAGAGGATACAAGCTGAGTGTAGACTTTCAGCAGAGAGGCAAAATTCCTTTTCCTGCTCTGAATTTCTTGACATACATCAGAGGACAAGTACATTCTTCTATCCTGGAAACAAATTTCTCTTTTTTTTCTATTGTGGCATTCATAGTTTTTACCTATTTAACTCCTCATGACAGAAGTCACAACAAGAATTTCGGTGGCATTTTGACGGCGACGCCTCTTGACGTTGCCGCTTCACGGCGGCATTTCGGCAGCTGCTTGTCCGGCGGCCACGGTCCTCGGCAGCTAGTCATCTGGCGCCCACCCCATGGAAAAGATTGGGGACCACTGGCCTAGAGGAAGGTCTGGTAGCTTGGGAATGGTTGTGACCAGAAAGTAGAGCCACAGGAGCAGGGTTAACTCCTGCGATGGGCCCCTAGAGTGGAGAGCAGCTCCAAGCTGGGGTCTGTGAGGACAAGCAATTGAGATAGAAGCCCATGAGGTGCGGAAGGCCAGCTTGAGTGAAAAGTGGAAAACACGTGGGGGGTCAGTATGCTGTCAAGTGGGAAGAATTGAAGTTAAGTCCAGGAGGGGGAAGGATCTTTGGCTTGGAGCTGAACCCCCAGAAGGGGACTGAACTGTTGTGCAACTTGGTTGGAGGGCTGAACAGCAGAAGAGTCAATAAAGGTGTCTGAAGTAGAGATCAGCTGGGAGTGGTCACTGCCGCTGAGCAAGTGGCCACCAGAGGTGGTGAAACAGGCAAAGTCCCCTGCAATGCTGGGTCTCCAGGCAGGAGCGGGTGCCCTAGAGATAAGGACATGAGCTCACACTTGGCAACTTATTTGCAAAGTTACTATACTTAACACTGAGCATTTTCGACCTGAAAGCAGATTCTCTGTTTCTTCTTTAGTAGCAACATTGCCTCTTAAATCTCACTGGTTTATCCAACATTCTTGTGTCTGTCTCATTCTATGTGCTTATATGACCTTAATCACCTTAGTATCTGGGGGCCTTGTATGTATTTAAAAATAGCAATAGGAATGGCAATCTCTTGCTTTTTTCCTTCCCAGCCTGTAGAAGAAATAGATTGATTAGCCAACAGTTGTATTTTTTGCTTTGGGTGAAGAATAACTGGAGGTGCAGCTATGTTGACATCTGTTCATAATCCTAATTTCCAGGGTTTCTATTTCCCTGGGAAGAAAAATCATTCTTCTTCATTAAACCCTCTGAAATTGTCCGTAGTGTTTGTTTTCACAGCCAAAGTTTGCACGCTTTACTTCCCCACCCCCAAAATGTGCTAACTTTCTGCTCCACTGAAGCTAACTTTGGCTTTAATCCCTTTAAACCTATGTTTAGACGTCCTCAATGTCACCACTATGCTGAAAGCATTTAGGGTTTACCCTGCTGGCCATGTTCAAGTTGATTGCACAGTTCCTGCCTTTTTTACAGGGGGGGGGGGGGGGGGGAAAAGAGGGGTAGGGACTGAGATTGTTTTACTCAACAGACTTAGATCTACTCCAGCTCCACTGTTTGGTGGGTACATACAAGGAGGAAGCAGAAAGGAACGATCCTCTATAAGAATGACCGATGGAATTCTAAAAGCTAAAATCTGTAGGTTTTAGCACCTGAAGGTGTGATGTATCCTGTTCTTCATAGCTCTTTACTGTAGGGCCTGTGGTAAAGTACCAAGGCTTGTTTTTTTAGAAATATTTGTTGCTGGAACAAAGAGTTTGAAAATTACTGGAACTTAGCATGTGTACATGAGGCGCATTCCGTATATGAATTTACACATTAAGAGCTTGGTCCAGCTCTCATTGAAATTACTTCGACTTTTGTCGTTGACTTCAGCAGGAGCCAGATCCGAACTCTAAATATACCTAGTTAACCTAAAAAGCAGACTCTCCTCCTTTAGAAACTTAAGGTTTCTAAATTATCATTATCATTTAATTATCATCCTTCCCTAAGATATGACCTCTTAAATACTTGTAGGACGGAACCTTATGGAATGAAGATAAACTTTACTGAATTAAGTTAAACCTTATTGATTTAGGGTTAATACCTTTGGGATATGTTGTATATGAAAAAAGCAGTTGGGTATGTGGTGGTGTGGCATTGTAAGTACCTGCTTTAGTACGAGGGAGATGCTAATTTACTACTTCTGCTATCAACCCTTTGAAGTTATCCCCGGAGAGGTTCACATATATTAGTTGAAACTGGATTCTCCGTGGACCACCAAACAAAGAAAGGATTTATGGATAAACACCTTGGTTTTAAACTGGTTCATTCCTGACTCTTCCTGATCCAGCAAATGGACCAGGGTCCTGTCCGCAGAAGACCCCAATCCTTAGGGTAAGGTTGGAAGGACTGGGCTTGCTGAGATCCCATAACGCTGAGGGCTTGTCCTAAACTGAAGCTGTGATGAACTGGTAACCACAAGGAATTCTCTTGGTTGGGGGGTTGAAGGATGGCATTCTGCCAGAATCCATGTTAGAGTTGGGGTTAGCTCAGGTAAGCTTATTAGCATGCATGTAGGTTCTTCTGTTGTTGTTTTTTAATGTTTTCTATGTAATGCTTTTTCTCTTGGGAATAAAGTAGGCTTTCACAGGAACATCTTTTCTGGAAGATCACACAGGCAAAATTTCAGGTGGAAAGGTGGTGCAGGGGATAAGGTAAAGCAGGCATATAAGTCAAAGTTGTGCTGACAAATGAAAAGGAGTCACAAACTTAACTACGGGGTTTGTACCCCACCATCATAATACAGAATAGTAAAGAAAAAGTACATCACTGTTGACAATCTGTTATGTGATCATGTGCGCCTCTGCAGTTATGCCTAGGCGCTCACGCTAAAATGAAGCTTCTCTGCTTCATGTTGGGGGAAATAAATTGCAGGGGAAAAAACTTGAAAGGTTAGCACAAAAACAGGGACAAACCAACCGGTCATGTAGCCTCTAACTCCTAGTCTGCAAATAAGCACATCAAGTTGTCACAGTTCAAGGCAACTGCACCTGTATTTCCCCTCAGTTGCCCAGCAAGAGTACCCACTCTCAGGCTTCAAGATCCCCAGCTGTTTCCTCTCTTGGGCAGAGACCTGCATCTCTCCCCCTGACCGGAGTATTTCCAGGCTGCACAGTTCCTTGCCTTTACTGTGTATTTACCAGCACAGTCAGGTTGCCCATGGACACCTGCTTACTTTCTCTTCAGAGATGGTTACCAGGAGTAATTGCTACAGTTGGAAGGTACCACACAGCACTTTTCTTTATGCAGTATTGGACAAGATACTTGGGTGATGGGAATTCGAAAAATTAGTGTTTCAAATTAGTTTACATTTAACATGATACTGAATTTCAAACAGCTGGACTGAGAAACTGCAATTGGTTTTTATTCAGCTGTATTAAAAACCTCACTTTCATTTTTAAAATTGTGAAGGTACTTTTTGGAGACTGCAGTGACCTAGGATATTTTTCCAAGCGGTCACAATGAAGCTTATAAAATACCTGATAGGTCATTAACATTAAAAGGCAATTCATACCTCTGTCAGCTATTGTTTCAGGCTGCCTACATGTTTAGGAAGACAACATTGCATTGGTTTGCACTTGGCTTTTGTTTTATAGTTTTCATCCACGGGGGCTTTAAAGTTGATTTTAAAAAATAATAATAAAAATTGAAAGCTTGGATTCTGGACCACAATTCTACGGCAAAGAGTGAATCTGTGGTATATTCTGTGCATGGTTCCCTGCCTATAGATCTGCCATTTAAAGTGCTTACAAAGAAAAAGTTATGAGTTGTAAAATTCCTGCATTAGTACTTACTTCTGCTCTGAGCTATTCCACCATTTGTCAGTGATTTCTAGGGTTCTGAGTTCACCTTCTAGGTGCAGATTCTTGGAGGCAGAAATTGTACACTTTTTTTTTTTAACTTGCCTCTTGGATTTTTGGGTGCTTTCATACAGATGTCTGCTATTCTGATTTTTTTTAAATAAGAAAAAAAGTCAACTTACTAATATTAC
This sequence comes from Terrapene triunguis, assembly GCF_002925995.2. Lineage (NCBI taxonomy): Eukaryota > Metazoa > Chordata > Testudines > Emydidae > Terrapene > Terrapene triunguis. The sequence goes on along the minus strand of NW_020664419.1, from coordinate 55,150,309 downwards.
TTTCTTTCAGATAATACAATTTTACAGTACCTGCTATGTTAGATGAATATTGTGAATAAGAAATGAATGCTTATCTATGGAAATGTGTAAACTCTTTCTGTCACGCTTGTGAAGATTAGCTTTGTGCTAATTTAAGTTGACAGCTGTATAAAAGGGATTAGTACCATCACCATCAAACTCTTGAGGTTAACTTTCACACACGCTAAATATGAAAGATAAATTTCAAAAGCTTTGAACAATTTTGCATAAGCCATTTATCTTGATTTCCTTTAACCCTGGGAGAGCTGAGACTGCACTTCGCAGCATTGCAGAATGATGTTATGGGAACTACTGCAATTCCTTAAACAAAGGACTGGCTTCCATGTAAGAACAAGGAGAGATTATATAATAGCTGTGAGAGAAAAGGCCATGTCTATGCATAAATCTTCAAAGAGAGCAGCAGCAAGGGAAATATGAAAAATAATTCAAAGGTAAATGGCCTGTGTGCTTTATTTTTACTACTTTGCTGAGTGCAATAGTTCACTTTCAGGTCTGCATTTTGGAACAGAATATTTAGTCCTGACTTTTCAGAATTCACGTTAGCAAATGTTTGGATATTTCTGGTTTTGTAGTGCTGGTTTCTTCGCCAAAGTGAATATTACTCATCCTAGAGTGATATCTATTAAGCGGACATGTTAATCTTCAGTATGTGTACATGGAATAGGGTGGCTCAGTGGACTAGTAATGGGATAGTCTACTTTTTCACCTCTAAGTTATTCATTTGAGTGTGGTCACGAGTATGATCACAAGACACTTCAATCTGATGGACAATGAACTTCCTTCCCTCCTAAACATTGATGCAACAAGGTCACGCTGGCAACAAATTGGTAGGACAGCATGAAGAAAACTCAGGCTTCCACTGCCTATGTCAAACCTCTTCTGCAGATCAATGGAGTACTTCAGTTTCCAGAGCTGTCAAAGACATCTATAATGATCTTATAAAATGTCTTCCTTACAAATTATTCCTTGACTTTGTTTTATATATGTATTATATATAAAATGTTTTATATATTTCATATATATTTCATATAACAGATGTTTTATCTATACATGATATTGTACTAGTCTAGTTCCTTAAATACACACATTCGCCTTTCCAGTCCTCCTTCCTTGTTGTTAATTTCTGCTGCTTCAATTTTAAGTCCCCTAACATCTTGTTACTACTTATAGCCCTCACCAATGCTGATAGGTGCTCTTTGTTTGCCTCCTAAATAGCAGAAACCTAGAAGTGAGATTTCGTTCTCTTTGGTGTTTTGATTTGTTGTTTCATAAACACAAATGTCCACCAGTCTGAAGGCAGAGCCTACCAGGTTGGATCCTTACACAGAAAGCTCCACTAAAGATCTTCCTAGGTGTTAGAGATCACTGGTCTTGAACCTGGGCCATGAGTCCCCAGGCAGTGATTGGACTGTGGGTGCCACCTGGCAGCTCACCAGTGGAGAAGGAGGTTAGTGGAGCTCTAGTTCATAAAGGGCTCAGCTCGCAAAGCTCCTGATTGGGGGAGACGTCCAGCCCCACCAATTGCTCAGATGCATTACTTAAGCCAGGAGGAGATGCAGGAAGTTGTCAGAGCAACTAGGTGGATCTCTGGTTGGCTGTCATTTTGGAGCCTGCCTACTCACCTGAACCCTGTCTTCCTACTTGTTCCTGGTTCCTGCCTCCTGGCCTGTTCCTGCCCTCCTTATCCCAGATCCTTCTCCGCTTCCAGGTTCCTGCTTTCCTGCCTCGCTCCATCACTCTCCCCCTGACCCTTGGCTTGACTCCATCTATGACCCCAGCTCTGGTCCTGACTCTGACCATAAGGCTTGACCACCCGGGCCTCAGTCCTCACAGCTTGCTCAGACCACTCCAGCTCTTCGGGACCGAGGATGGGACCCACTGGATTCCCTTGTTCCCTAAGGGGCATTGGCACTGCACGAGAAGGCAATCCGTCTGCAGACAGACAACTGAGCATTGCAGGTGCAGAACGAGCAGCCGGCTGCTGAGAATTAGGCATTGGGGGGGGGGGCAAGCCCACCAGCTCCATGCAAAGAACCAGTATGCACAAGACCCATCCAGCTGTACTGTCACCCAAGCTGGTACGTGCTGTCCCTCAGCCCGTTGAGTCAATGCAGGTAGATTTGACCCGACAGCAACTTGCTCCTAGAGAGAGCACCAACGACACCTTAACCTGCCTTAGTATGACCCGGCTCACTATAACAATATTTCCAATTGTCCCACAAGGAGCCCAGCCTGAAGGAATCTGAGAAATGAGCCAGCCCAGGCTCGGAAAAGGGGGTTAACCCGGGGCATCCTGACAGTGTTCCTCTGAACCCTGCACTGAGGTCCTGGCTGGAACACACGGTGGTTCCTGTTACTGGCACTGACCTACAAGTGCTAGTTGAGTTATGAATCCTGGGGAATCCCCAACCACAACCTCCACAGAGGGCCCTTATGGACTGATGTAGGAGACAACTTTATTAATACAGAAGCAGCCCAGGTACTACAGATTCTCCTGTGGACTAAGCCATTCCAGACCTAATAGAGACGTTCAATGGGTTCTTCTTATCCTCTGCACCAGTGGCCATAGAAACTGTTCCTCTCAAGTTTACTATCCAAGATCATTGAGAGACCCTACAGTTCAGTACCATCCGTTCCCCAACTTCCCTGTGACCTTGGATATATTGTGGTGGCCCTCCACAACCCTCTTGTCTGCTGGCAAAAACTAAAAGTTGACTCCCCGCCCCCTCACCCCCCGAATCCTGCCAGCAGCACTGCTTGAGCCCAGGAAATGGGCAGCGCTCAGTAGTTCCCCAGCGGTAGCAAGCTGGAGTAGCCCAACAGAGCCACCCACTGATCCTGGTCCTTGATTTCTATCCAAATACCGTGACTACAGTGATGTCTTCAGATGGAAAGAAAACAAAAATGCAGGCCCCTTGCCGCCACACAGAGACTTTGATTGCCCAGTTGACTACAACCAGGGGCAAACATTCCATTCAGGCAGCTATATGCCATGTCCAAGCCTGAACTAGCCGGACTGCACACCTACGTACAGGAGAACGTAGGGCTTTATTCATAAGTCCACCTTGCCTGCCGGGGTGCCAGTCCCCCTTTTTATCTCTGTCTGTCTTTCTGTCTTAAGGAAGCCTCCAACTGTGCATAGATTATCAGGCTGTGAATCAGGTCACCATCTGAAATCAATACCTATTAAAACTACCCTGAACTAATGGACTGCGTGAATGCTGCTCAGGAATACACACAGCTGGACCACAGTGGGTCATACAGCCTAGTATGTGTTAGAGTTGGGGACGAATGGAAGACTGCCTTTTGAACTCATTACAGTCACTTCAAGTATCGTGTGATGCAAGGCAAGGTTCCAACATTTTTATTAATGATTGTACTGCGAGACATTCTGGATCAATATGTGGTTGCATATCTGGATGACATGCTTTTTTTTGTTTTTTGCTTTTTAACAACACACTATGCATATCCATTCCATCCCAAAGAGGCCACACCAACATGGCCTCTACAATAAGCTAGAAAAATGTACCTATGATCAATCCGCCATAGAATTCCTTGGATTCATCCTATCTCCTGCTGGTATTGAAATAGGTAAAGACAGTCCTTCGGTTGCTAGTGCCATAGAACATTCACAAATTACAATGTTTCCTGAAGTTCACAAACTTTTATCGACTATTCACCCTGAGGTTCTTGGAACTGATCACCCCCTCACTGCCCTTCTCTACAAAGACACCAGGTTCCTCGGCATTCTCGAGATCCACCAGGCCTACGAGCAATTAAAACTTGCATTTACCACTGCTCCTATATTAGTCCATACAAGCTTTCATCATTGAAGCAGGTGTTTCTAACTTGGCAATTGAAGTGGTGCTATCCCAAAAGCGCACTCCTCAATGATTGCTACGTCCATGTGTCCACTTTTCTTTTATTTCATGAGACTCTCACCCACAGAGCAAAATTTAAAAATTTGTAGAAAACTCCTGGCAATTAAGATTGCCTTTGAAGAGTGGTGCTCCTATCTAGAAAGGGTCCTGTACCCTGTCCAAGTGTACTCTGATTATAAGAACCTAGAATATAGACTCATAGATTTAAAGGCCAGAAGGGACCATAAGGATCATGTAATCTGATCTCCTGCACATTGCAGGCCACAGAACCTCACCCACCCATTCCTGTAACAGACCCATAACCTCTGAGTTACTGAAGTCCTCAAATCATGATTTAAAGACTTCAAGTTACAGAGAATCCACCATTTACACTGGTTTAAACCTGCAAGTGATCTGTGCCCCATACTGCAGAGGAAGGCAAAAAACCCCAGGGTCTCTTATAGTCTGACCTGGGGGAAATTCCTTCTCGACCCCAAATATGGTGATCAGTTATACCCTGAGCATGTGGGCGAGACCCACCAGCCAGACACCTGGGAAAGAATTCGCTGTAATATCTGCATAGAGCCAGGTTTCTCAACCAGTGACAACTTTGGTGGGTCTTATTCTTTTTGTGCTTTGATTTCGTATTCTTAATGCCCAGGAACCAAAAAATAGCAAGATCGGCACTCTGACCCAGAAAAGAGACTGTTACGCTGACTTAAAAGATGCAACCACTAAAACCTTCTGAATCCTCAAGTCTCATAACTTTCTGGCCGCACATCTGTCTCTATAGGTTCAATATCAATCAGTTTTGGACTATTGCTTATTGCTATAGAAGTAACAAAATAACCACCCACCTGGGTACCTACTCTTCATTTTTGCAGAGCTGATAGGAGGTGGTTGTTGCTAAATGCTTATTGCATTCACCTAATTTTTGCTTGCACTTCCGTTATTCCTAACGATTTTTTTTCATATTCCCTGTTGCTTGGGAAGCATAGTTAAAGATGTTGTGGCATTGAACAGCTTCTTAAGCAATCCCTGTGCAGCTAGATTTTTTTTTTTTCATGGCATGGATAACTCCTAAATGTTCCTTGTTTCAAGCAATGTCACTTTCTTTAGTCCCAGAGTCACTTCTATAGTTCATACCAATTTGGTGTCCCTTCACTTTTCTTATTCAAAATTAATTGCAACAGAAATTTTAAAAACTGAAACTGATCATAGAAAGGATTATTTGCACTAAAAGAGAGAATCCCTTGCCATTTTGAGTTCCCAGCATTAATAGTTTTTAGTGGCCTTCGTTTTGGGTCTTTGTTGTACATTGCATCTAGGGTGACCAGATGTCCCGATTTTATAGGGACAGTCCCGATATTTGGGTCTTTTTCTTATATAGACACCTATTACCCCCTGCCCCCTGTCCTGATTTTTCACACTTGCTCTCTGGTCACCCTAATTGCATCCCACAGTTTTGTCCATGGCAGGTTTATATATATGGTGGAGTGGCCTCCAATTAGTTCACAATGTGGACTTAGTCCAGCAGTTCTGACAGAAGTAATATCAGAAGCCATATTTTCACTATAAAAACAAAATTTGTTGTACTTTCTCCAGTTCATAGAGCAAAATGCAGGTACACTGAAATTTGAAACACAGATACACAAATAGAACACTTGTGTCAGGTAACAGAAGGAAAGATTGTACTGTTTCAGTGTGGAAAAAGAAAGCATATTCTGCTCTAAATAGGTTGAAAGGAACTTTTCTGAAACTTAGCAATACATCTTTATATTATCTGTTTCATGCACTATGGTTGTACACCTCTACCTCGATATAACACTGTCCTCGGAAGCCAAAAAATCTTACCGTGTTATAGGTGAAACCGCGTTATATCGAACTTGCTTTGATCCACCGGAGCGTGCAGCCCTGCCCCCCCCCCCCCCGGGAGTGCTGCTTTTCCGCGTTATATCGGGTCGCGTTATATCAGGGTAGAGGTGTATAAGCAAGAAACTTGGATGTTTTGCTGATGTATCTTGTTGGATTTCCTCTCTTTTAAATATATAAAGTCTTTGTTTACTTTTACAAATATTTTGAGTTTTTTAAAGCTCTTTGATCGTATCCTGCTTTCTAAAATACAATTAAGCCACCACATTTTGGAGTGATATTGTAGTTTTAAAGCCACAGCTTTGTGGGAGTGGGAAGTGGAGGGAAAAAATACCAGCACTATTCTCTATAGTCTGATGGTGGAGGAGAGAGGCAGACTCACGACTGCCTTTGGGAGTCGGAGGGGAGAGGCACATGCACATCGGTAGCATCTACACCTGCTTGTGCATCATCAGCTCTGGGCCAGTTATGATCTGGATCTTTAATAAATATGGATGGGATTTTGAAAGAGGCCTAAAGGAGTTAGGTGCCCAAATCCATTGAATTTCATTGAATTCCCTTAGGCTCCTTTGAAAGCCTGAGCCTATGTCTTTAAAGGTGATGTACAGTTTGTTTAAATACTTTAAAGACAATGTTTTGCGTACACTAGTTATTTGAGTTATTGAGCAAAACTTTAAAACACTGATTTCTATCTTTAAAATATTTTGTCATCTCAACTCTAAGCCAGCAGATACTTACGAATTCCAAATTCAGGAGCAATTTTCTTTTGTCTTCATGTTGCAGTGCAAGGCTCATCTCTTTGGCCAAGAATTTGCTTAAAGGATTTCAAGCAGGAGAAAACACCCCGAGCTGCTTGAAGCTGTCCAGAAGGTGTTATCGGTTTCTGTGCTGAGCATCAAAAGTTGGTATTACCAACAATATATGCTCCAAATGCACCCCAAGCTTTGGGGGAGGACGGGGAAGCCTGGACCTTCACTGAATCCCTTTCCCAAAAGTGGCAGAAGTTGAAGGCCTTTTTGTGTGAGGGAACGGGGATGGTCCAGCATCAGGTTAGAGCCACATTCAGTGCCTAGAAGCTGCAGCATTTGATGCCTTTGCTGGCATCAAATGCTGCAGCTTCTAGGCACTGAATGGAAAGAACTGCTACATTGTGATATTTCAAGTTCCCATCGGAATTTCCAGAATAAGAGAACCTGTTCAGAGACGACAGAGTGGAGTTAATCAGACAAAGGCTAAAGAGGCATTGAAATCCTTCACAGAAGAGTTAGATGGCCAGACCATAGCTTTCAGGGACCTCCTAAGCCGTAATTTGAACGTGTCCCAAGTTCCTTTGTTCATGTTCCTTTCTACCAACTAGTTCCACGCATGGGCACATCTGACTAGTGAAGTACAAAGCTTCAGATGTTTAATGGTAATTGCCTTGCCAAACCAGGTTACTTACTATTGGGTCACTTTGTTCTTTCAGCCTTTTGGAACCATTCAGTTCCTTGAGAGGTTTGCTTGATAAAGCAGCTTTATAAATAGTGTGTGTGTGTGTGACCTAACAAGCCCCGAAGGGCACAATGTCTCTCTCAATAGTAGTTCTTAGTCTAGCATTAAGTACAGAGTTAGGACAGTTCTGGGATCTATGCAGAACAGGTGCAGCTAATAGTATTGACTCACAGTAAAGAACACCCTATGTGCTCAGCTTTGCTGCTTTAATGTTTCTTTTCCTTTAGCTTTTTAAGTTCATGACTTAAATGGTGCTTGAAAACCATTTCAAGCCACGCTGAGGAGAAAGTGATGGGCTAAGCTACAGGAAGATATTTAGAAGCCATAATACAGTACTTTAGTTAGGCTTTCTGTTGCTCAGTGATGCTTTTAGCTAATTGGTCACATTGGCAGTCAGGGAGTTAATATCCACTGGCTTATTTACCCTGATGTCTTTGTACTTTCACGTCTTCTGTTTCAAATCACACCGCAGCCTTCCAAATGCATCCAGAAAATGATGTGCCTTCAGACCAGAAACCCATTATACCCAAATATCTAAACTCCATCTTGGCAAATATTGGGCATAAGAGTTAATCAGAGTTGCAAAACTGCTGAAAGATAGCTTGAAACTACACATCCTTTAATCCCTTACTTGCAAGTGTCTCAAAATGGTTTCATCCACAGTTGATATTTATGTACAACAAACCCTTGCAAACAGCTGGTGGTAATATGCATACAGATGTTAACTGCGTTCAAATTCTTGTATGTCAGATTGCAGCATAGTAACATTTGGTGGTGTTCAATGATCTGTTCATTCACAAGTATGGTTATGGTTAGTGGCTGTGTCTTTTTTCCAGGGTACAACTGAGTTGCTTTTACTAAAAGAAAAAAAATATTCATTTATATACAATAAAGAAAAAGATATTTTTATCTTAAAATGGGGTGTCATGAAATTTGGAATTTTTCTAATCTGGTAAGAATAGGTAAAATGATGCCCAGAGTGGACTGTTGGTCTTTTTGTGTGTGTGTGTGTGTGTGGTTCTCCTTCTCCCTCCCCATTTAAAAAAACCCCACCACAATTTGGATTAAGGATTTTCAAAGAGTATAAAATGTGGTATACAAATTGTGGTAAAAATATCAGCGACCGAGGAATCAGGTGTGTTTGATTTTATTAAATGGGTTGTGAGATGCCTCCAGATTGTTCATGTACTTTCACATGGTTATCAGGAGTGTGCAATGTATTTAAATAAATAAAAGCCCCATCTGGCCCAAAACTCCCTCCACACAATGATTTGTCAAGGAGACTTAACGGTTTGGAGAAAGGGTGGGATGGGTTAAAAAATGTGTTCTTGGAAGAAGACAATCAATCATTTAATCAAAAGGGAAATAACGTTATATTGTTGTAACGGGACATAATCCCATGTTGTACAGGGTTCCTCACACATCTGAGGCTATTGTACTTCCGGGTCAGTACACACTCACCTTCCAGGACTGTTGAACATACATAGTACAAACACACACATTGAAACAATGCATAATTAATCTGCATCTAAGGTTGGTTTGAGCTTGTTCATTTGTTTTAGTTAACTGACGTCCAAGTTCTGAAATACTCGAATCAAATACACCTCTACCTCGATATAACGCTGTCCTCGGGAGCCAAAAAATCTTACCGCATTATAGGTGAAACCGCGTTATATTGAACTTGCTTTGATCTGCCGGAGTGCGCAGCCCCCACCCCTCCCCCCCCGGAGCACTGCTTTACCGCGTTATATCAGAATTTGTGTTATATCGGGTCGCGTTATATCGGGGTAGAGGTGTACTTATGCTCATGGTTTTAAAGCTCTTTTTTATGGAATTCGTACTTCAGAGTATCTATCATTTTGTTTCATAAAGTGTCTGATAGAGATACTGTTAGCAAATATTATGACCTGTACTTTCTGTTTGCGGACTAATGGGTGTTGAGATTATCGTCTATCTTGAAATTCATAGAACTGCCCTGTTTTCATGAGTCTGCCCCAGGTTTTACAGGCTTGGCACGCAGAACTATGAGAATTCTGCATTTACTTGGGCTGTTGACACAAATGTGATAATGTTGCCTCTGAAAAACAATGTTCTATCATGCAGTGACACATATTGATGCAACAATACAACACCATGTCCCAAATGCGCACGGCATTACAAACTTTGTGCCTAGAGAAATGAATTTGGAAAGAGAGAGCTGTAAAATGCGCCCCTTTCACTTCATCATAGTATAAGTAACCTCTGCCAGCCTGTCAAAGCAAGAAACAGGAGCACCCCTTTTGAAGTTTGCATCCCACATACCATCTCTCCTACTGTTTCTTTATTTTTTTAAATTTAAGAGTAAGTGCTTTATAATTGTCACTTCCTTCCATTCTGTGCCATCAGTATGGAGAGCATTCTATTTGGTAGATATGTTCCGCTTGTACCACTCAGAGGAACTGGACAGAGTAGATTCCTGGAGCTGATCTATCCATTATGAACCATAGCTATTAGAGGGTGATAGTAGGTATATGAATTAAACTGAAAGAGCAATTATAAATCTCTTTTTTGTATTTTAGCTGGGAAGTACAAACATTACCAGACTCATCCATTCATTAGGCATCTGTCCAGTATAATTTTGGTTTAAAATTGTTTTCCTTGTATGGATAAGTCGTAGAAATATTCAGTTAATTAATGCTCATGTAGTTGTCTGGAAATGCTCATTTACATTTTTCAATTTGTACTGCTCCAAATGCTTGCTTGTTTATGAAAAATCTCATAAAGAAATCTTGTGCTCATAAATGTCAAAGGTCAAACTTTAAGCTTATGAGTATTTAGAAACCTTCTGGCCACATTCCTTTGATTTTTGGTAAGTCACTTAGCAAACAGTGATAGAAGCTTCTGAGGTTTGCTAAAACTAACATGCCTTTTGTTTTTTCTAGGGTAATAAATGCAGGGAAGAGCACACACAATGAAGACCAAGCAAGTTGTGAAGTGCTTTTTGTAAAGAAAAAAACTGGAGGCACCAATTCCACACCAAACAAAAACACGTCCACCAAACGAAGATCCTCATTGCCAAATGGAGAAGGACTACAACTGAAAGAAAACTCAGTAAGTAACCTCCACTCATCTTGCTGTCAGAATAGAAATACAAACTAACATAAGTAGGCAGTGGTGTAAGACCAATGGAAAATCCCAAGAATTCTTGCTAAGTGTTGCAGATTTTCTTGTTACCCCTCTGTGGCCTAATTGGCTCTGCTCTATCAAAGAAAGCTTCGCTCATTTTACTTAGCTCCACTTTTGGATTTTGAATTTCACTTGCTGCAAAATGTTTCTCACTTAGAGGGCTTTCTAATTTAGAGAGGAGACAAAAAATTATAGGGGACATGCTAGAGGTATATAAAATAATGAAGGATCTAGAGAAGGTCCATTGGGTGGACCTGTCGATCCTTTCTCATAACACAAGCCCAAGAGAACGTAACCAAAACTTAAAGGCAACATATTTAACACAGATAAAAGGAAATACTTTTTTACTATAATACATATTTAACAAGTGGCATTCACTGCCACAAGATATTATTGAGAGAGCTTAGTAGGATTCATAAAAGAAATAGTCTCTCTATTTATATATAAATAGGAGTTAAAAGGATATATGTACTTCATGATATAAGCTAATCATTGAGAGCCTTGGGTATGGAAGAAATTTCTCCTGTGGGCAGATTTTGACATAAATAGTCAAATAGAGGGTTTCTTGCAATCAGTGGGAGATTGGCCATTGTTAAGGCTCAGATTTTGTCATGGATATTTTTAGTAAAAATCATGGACAGGTCACAGGCAATAAACAAAAATTCACAGACGCCCATGACCTAGCTGTGATTTTTACTAAAAAATATCCTTGACAAAATGGAGAGGAGGAAGGTCCAGCAGCCACAGCGGCTGTGGGCTTTGGGGTCTCCTCCCTACCCGCCGTGGCTGAAATGCTGTGGGGGGTGCACCGCCACGGCTGAAATACTGCGGGATCCCCCGCCGCGGCTGGGCTGCTGCAGGGAGCCAAGTGGTGAGTGGGAACTCTGGGGGACCCTCAGGGAGCTCCGGGATCCTTCTGCTGCCCAGTGCCTAGGAGCTGCTGGGCTGCCTGCTGACAGCTCCAGCCCTGGTGCATAATCGTAGCCTTAGCCATTGTAGAATATACTGTATGTGGTATGTGTAGGCAGACACTATACGACACTGAAATGTGATGTGTTGATAACAGAATGCATGCGTTGGTGCCATTTAGGTGCTTGTGTTTGCCTGTCAGATCAGCAATCTTCCCCATGATGTTTTCAGCTTCATTTCTCACTCAGTCTTTCACAAACTAGGATTATTATTTTAAAGGCACCATAAATATATGTGGAACTTCTCAATTACAGAAACGTATGTACAAACAAGTAGAAGACAGTCTCTGCCCTGAGGGTATGAACAGGTAAAAGGTGGTGCGGGAAGGTCTTAAACATCAAAACCAAAACCAAGAAAACTGGGACAGAGGAATCTTTTTATTTGATCAGAGTGAGTTTGAAATTGTTCAAGACATCAGGACAGCAGAGAGTGATGACATCAAATAGTAATAAGGCTCTTTTTAAAAATGTTACTCAAGCTCCTCTACAGATTTTGTTGAGGTCCTGACAAGTTAAACTTTCAATTGCATAGGCAAAATAGTCATTCAGTTATGCATTGAACTAATTCAAACAAACACTGAGATTGAGCAAATCTATTCAGTATTTGCATGCACAAATGATTATAATAGCCATGTAAACATGCAATGCATGACTTGTACACACAGTCACAGTAATTGCACGTGTGTACCTCATTTGGTATTTCATTTTAAAACAAGTGAAGACCATGCTAATATCCTGCAGTATAGTACTAATTTGATACATGTACAGTTAACTGTTGCATCTGTTTTTGTCTTCCTGCATAATATACTGTTTTGATGTTCATGGAGCATAGGAAGTATCGTGCCAGATCACACTAATATTCCATCTAATCTAGTTTTTTGTCTCCAACTGTTGCCACAATCAGATGCTTCATAGGAAGGTAAAAACCTTATGTTTGTCTATTTACGTAATAGTTTACCCAAAGGGAATATGTTTTTCCAACTCAAAGGCAGTTAGTGGTTTTTTATCCCTAGTTTACACGATTTTTAATTCTATCTAAATGTAACTCATTAATCAGTAGATGTTCTCATTATCTTCTCCATGATGACAGAGTTCCACAAGTTAATTAGGTTTTTAAACTATTTCTTTTTATCAGTTTTAAACTTGCTGACTTCCAGCCTAGTTAAATGTCCACATGTTCCCGTGTTATGAAAAACGGTTTATAGAATCTGAGGTTTACTTTCTCCATACTATTTGATATTTAATTTACTACTCTTATGCCCTTTCTTCTCTGAAGTGAACAGTCCTAATCTTTACAATCTTCCTACACACAGAAGTTTTACCATAATTCTAATTTTTGTTACCTGTGTGTGGACCTCTTCAATTTCTGCTGTATTTCTCTTTTTGAAAGAGGTTGACCACAAACAAACACAGTATTCCAGGTGAGGCACCATAGGTCTCTATGATAGCATGACAATATATACGGTATTATTTGCTATCCCATCCTTGATACATTTTCTTTATATAGCCTGTCTATAGATCTACCTCCATATTTGCTAAATAGAGACCATGAGAGGATGCTATAATATGTATTAGCACTATGGGGCAGTGCACCTTACAAAGTCATGTATCTGACTAGTGCTTGCAGATTTAAAATTGCAAATATAATATTTTCCCAAAAGAGGGAGCATATGGCTAGAGAAACTTTGCTACTAGAGGGCAGTCTTGCTCCAGCAGCTAGCAGAGGTTTTTTTTTTTTTGGTTGTGTGTGTTCTGGACTGAACCTATGAAAAAAGACAAGATGTCACATCTTTATTATTATTAATTATTTGTATTATTTAAAGCATAGCAGATCTTTTATCTGTATCTGCCTTTGGTGTTGTCCCAGTGCTAAGGATACTGTATTTTTAATATGATAGGATTTTGTTTTTTTAATATGAGGAAGATTATATAAAATGCAGGCACTTCTGCATCACATTAGTATGTAGAATTAAAGAGATGAGACGCTTCATGCATGTGTCTTGCTGGGGTGTTATTTCACCTCATGGGTTGTTAGGAAAAAGGCCAAAATTGAGTTCTGCAACCACTCAGTAGGGATATCCCAGCATGATACACACTCTGAAATCTTACTCCGATTATTAAAGGGTTCCATGTAAATAGAGGAAGGAAGAGGGGAAAAGGAAAGGATTTATTAAATAATTGTTTAAGGAAAAGGTATTTAAAATAGTTAAAACAATTAAAAAGAAAATGCAAATTAAATTTTAAAATCTGTTGATTTATTAATACTGTTTCTTTTCTTCAGATTCTTTACTACTTGACAGAACATGCTCTGCAAGCTCACATGCCTTTTCTTGCTTCTCCCATCTTCCGTTTTTCTCACATTCCCTGGGACGCTTGTATGACTTTTAAATGGCAGCCAAATTTGGAAGTTGTAAAATCCTTTTCATTTAACATTTGATCAAAGTACATGGAAATCCCCAGCCCCCGCGAACCAGGATGATCGAAGTGCTGCTTGGAGATGTGTGAAATGCCTGCCAAGCAATACTAAAATGTAGTTTTCAAGAGAAGTTGCCATCTGGTGCAGTATCACCAGGTGGCTTCCAGCAGATTTTCCTTTGCAGCTGGAGGTGGGAGAGAAGCACTGCACTAGGGCCCTGATCCTGCAAGCTGTTTGCACACGTGTGGGAGTCTGTCCACATGGGGGAGCCCCATTGAAATCAGTGGGGCTCTGCATGGGGACAGGAAGCTGCCTGTGTGCATCAGCTTGAAGGACTGGGACCCGATTCCTCAAAGCTGAGCTGTAAAGTTAGAACCTCCCAAGAGGAGGAGGGGGAAGGTGGGACTATACTGAGGAGGAGAAGCAAGAAAGGGATGCAAGGCTACTTTTTTGCCCACAAAAAGCAAGGAAACCTGGAAAAAGGAAATTAACTTTTTTTTTAAATAAAATTGACAAAATAACGACAAAAGCAGAAGAAGAAAAGAATCCAAAAGCCTGATCCTAAAGTAAATAGGATTTTTCCCATTGACTTACTTAATTAGGTTTGATCCCAGATTGGACATTTGTTTTAATTGCAAAGATTATACTTAGAAACTCTATTAAAATATCATTAAATTCTGTGTTTTGGATCGTCAGCAGCTGGGAGGAGGAGAGAGTGTCCTGACAATATTAGATACAGTTAGGTTGGAACTTGTTTTATTTACTTATTATATTGTGTGAGGATATTGCCATGGTTGCTGACCAGTCAGAATGCAGGATTTAATATTAGTACTTATAATTCACTAATATGAGACAATATTAACTCAAAGCGGGATAATTTTGATTGGTTAATACTGTAGTGTCATTCATGCACATCCAGTTTCAAAGAATATTTATTTTTTGTGTGACTTAAGGTTCATTGCACAACAATGCCTACTGTACATGTCATTTGTAACATCAGGAAGTGTTTCACCAACCATTTGGTTAGTGAAGGTGACAACTGACCCACTTCTGTTTATTGTTAGACCCACAGGTATATATTTTCAGTGGTCCAGCTTGCATTTTGAGGGTGCATTTGGAAAAAAATGGGTGCATTTTATTGCACTTATGATTCATTGCAGGAGCCATTTCTAAAGAATACATTTCTAAATACCAGATTGCAGGTGCTAATCAAGTAGTTGGATATGTAACTATTGAGATTTGCACCTGCATTTCATCTGCAATGGGAGGCTAGTTTCCAGCCTGCCTGAAAGTTTGCCCCAAATTGTATTGCTGTGTACTGTATGATTTTTGTCAGTGATTCAAGCTCTTATTGTGCACATACATGCAGTCTCACATATGATTCTTTGTCTGTTGCTTTGTTAAAAACAAAGGCCACATCTCTAAAGCTTGCATATTTTTAAAGGTCAAAATTAATTTATCTTATAATTACAAAACCAGGAGACTGCTGTTCTAGCTTTCAGCCAGGTCCAGTAGCAGAGGAGCCTGAAGCTGATTACATTTCACAGCAGACTAGAAATGCATTTTGGGATTCAGTGCAGTGAGATGGCTGCTTACTTTTATTTTTTTATTATTATTATTTCTCTGGTGCCTCGTCAGACGTCTGTATCCTTCCCAAATTTAAAAAAGAAACACTTTCGATTTTTTTCATATTATTATTACTGTGTTTTGATTAATTAAATTTCCAGTTGAAGGACTCTGACCAGCCAAACAAGAAGTGGAGGGGGAGAGGCCGGATTGAGAGACAGTTACTTTATAGAATACAACAGACTGAACTGATATTTTTAAAGCTAATTTCACAGGGAAAAAATTTGTTTGTGAACTGTGTGCTTCACTCTTCCACTATCCTGCCACAAAAACAACTAGCTAGCCATTCTGGCTACTCAAAGCTTTGCTGTGTGACTGCCACTGAAATAAAAAAATATGTGACCAAGTCACTAAGCAGCAGCAGAAGAAAGTATTTTTTGGCCCTCATTACCGTAATATCTGAATGTCTCACAATCTTCAATATTTTGATCTTCACACCTCTCTATTGTAGGGAACTACCATTATTCCCATTTTACAGGTGGGGAACTGAGGCAAAGAGAGTAAGGACTTGTCTACACTGGCAAGTTTTTGCACAGTAAAGCAGCTTTTTGCGCTCAAACTGCAGACGGGAACACACTGTCAAGCCACTTTGTGCGCAGAAACTCCTCAGTTGCAGCACTGCAAAAAAAAACACCTCGCTGAGAGTCGTAAGGCTATTTGCACAGAGGCTCCAGTGCTTTATTGCCAGTGTAGATACTTGATTGCTTTCTGCGCTGTAATTGGCCTCCGGAGCTGTCCCATAATGCCTCAAATGACCGCTCTGCTCATTGTTTTGAAGTCTGCTGCCTTGGAGACGTGCGCCCCTTCCCTTTCAAAGCACCGTTTCTGACAGCCTTTGCATGTTGTGCTGATCTGCTCTGGGACACAAAGCAAACCATTAAGGTGGGATGCTCGTGCTGTTGAACAGAGGGGTGTGGAGAGAGAGATTGCTGTGCAGAGAGCCCAGGGAGGGAGGCAGGGGCTGATGTTGGGGGGTTCCCCCTCCCCCTGCCTCAGGACTGATTGCTTCCTGCTGCTGTCTGAACTTACAAGACGGCATGCTGACACACTCTCTGTCCCCCCAAACACACTGTCTCTCTCCGCCCCCCTCCATACACACACACACTCCCTGTCACACACTCTTCCCCTCTCCACCCCCCCACACCTTCAGTTGAAAAGCAGCTGGCAATGTAGTAGGATGCCCATGGAATAATGGGATTGGGAAACCTGCATCATGTGACGCTGTGCCTGCTCCATGAGGCATTGCAAACCCTTCCCAAAGCACCCTGCAGCCAGTTGCTCTATGGGATAGCTACCACAATGCACTGCTGTCTTTGCCGTTCTAATAGCTGCTAATGTGGATGCGCTGCAGCATCACAAGGAGCACAGTGTGGACACGCATTAGCGGTTTAATTCCAACGTTTTAATAGAAGTGATATAACTTGTGGTGTAGAAAACTTGCCGGTGTAGACAGACCCTAAGTGATTTGCCCAGTGTCGCAAGGAAAATTTGTGGAGCAGCAAAAAACTGAACCTGGGCTTCGAAGTCCCAGGCATTGTCCTTGTCATGGGACCATCCCTCTTCCTGTACTTGCATATTCTGAGAGGCATCACAAGCTGAAAAAAAAAAAAAATTTCTTTAAAAAGAAGCTTTTAAAAATTTTCTTAAAAAAAAAAAAAAAAAAATCGGAGAGTCTCATGATTTCTTCCCTGTCCCCTCTCAGGAAAGATTACCAGTAGGTAGCCATGTGTTCCACGTCTTCTCTAGCCTCAAACTAAAACACATTATTTTGTTTAATAGAATTCATTGAAGTTCTCATTACTTCCATTACAGCAGCACCTAGAGGCCCCAAGTGAGATCAGGGCGCCATTAGGCTGGCCACTGTTCACACACACAGTAAGAGAGAGTCTCTGCGCTGTAGAGCTTACAGTCTAGACAGACAAGATAGACAAGGTGTGGAAGGGGAAACAGGTGTAGAAAGGTGAGATGACTTGCCCGGGGTCCCACGGCATGCCAGGGGGAGGCTAGGACTGGAACCCTGGTCTTCTGAGTGCTCCGTGTCCCCTCCACTGACCCATGCTGCCTGGCAAGTTAGAACGGATAAGCTTGATCATTCCAAATTCATTTACTGTTGCCGGGGGCATGCCATGGTGAAAATATTTTGTTTGTCAGGGATTTCTGGTGTCTGATACTTTATTATATTGCAAAGGGGGCCCGTGGTCTGCTGTGCTGCCTCAGGGGATGCAGGACCTCAGTGAATGATCTCTCACGTGGGCAGCTTAGGGAGATAGGGTTAGAGCAGCTATGTTTGCCCCATCCATGCCCCCTGGTTAAGAGGAAGTTGATTCCCTTCCCTGCTCTGGTGAAGTTGAGGCTCTTGGCTGGAGCAGCCCCCAAGAGCAGGATCTTTAAGAAACTGAGCTAATTTCATGTGTTTTGTAGCCCTGCTGATGGCATGCATGTCTGTGGATGATACTATTCCTTCCTCTTCCCGTAGTTATGGGTGACAGGGAGGAGAGGGAGTGTGTGAGCTGTAGCTGGGTTAGGAGTGCGGCCTGCTCTCCCTAATCCTGAGGTAGAGCCTGGTGAATATGCACCCAGCTGGGGCACAGGGAATGAGTAGTGAAGTCAGGAATTAGAGGCATAAGCGAGCAAGTGGGAGACAGAGGAAGAGTGTGTGTATGCTGACTCATTCAGGCTCCCTTCCTAACCCAGGGAGGGCCACTTGTCCAGAGAATACTACTTCTACAGGAGCAGCGCTGCTGACAGAACCAGAGAGCCATGCTGGCATAGCGCCCCCTCTGACCAGGGCTGGCTCCAGGGTTTTTGCCGCCCCAAGCGGCGGGGAAAAAAAACAAGTTGCGATCGGCGCACTGCTTTCTTCTTCGGCAGCAATTCGGTAGCAGGTCCTTCCCTCCGAGAGGGGAATGAGGGACCCGCCACCCAAGAGCCTGACATGCCGCCCCTTCCACTTGGCTGCCCCAAGCACCTGCTTGCTAAGCTGATGCCTGGAGCCGGCCCTGCTTCTGACCAGCAAGGGCCTTCCTTAAACGGAGAAACAGACTCAGGAGCAAAACTTCTAGCTCTTCTCCTAAATCACCTGAGGCAGCAGTTCTTCTCCTCTCTGCCCCATCCTGGCACCTTCCCACTATAGCAGACAGAGGAGGAGAGCCACCAGAACCTTCCTATGGTAACTGAAGACGAAGAATTACAACACCAGTAAATGGCCAAAAAAAAAAAAATGTAAGCACAAACTGCCAAACAGGGAGAGGCAAAATGCAGTCTGCTGTGGACATCTTTGCGCAGGTCTTAATGACTTAGTATCCTTCTCATGGGTGTTAATACTTGCTCTCCTTAAAGAGCGAATTAGAGCTAGTCAGAATAGGGCGGGGGGGGAGGAGGGCTTCTGCTGAAAATTTTGACAAAACCCTCTAAACTTTTTGGAATATCAAAAACCAAAATACTTCAGCTGAAAAACAAGTATTTGTATTCAAAAATGGAGCCACCTAGTCTCATGCGAGTTGTAGTTCAGGTGCCTTATGCTCTCCTCTATGGTCTTGGCTCTTTGGCCAGACTGCATCTTCCAAGATGCACCACTTTCTCCTCTCTTTGTGAGGGAAGGGCATCTGTGATAGGGGTCACTGGCCACGGTACTTCATGGGAAATTATAGTCCAGCCAGAGATCCAGGCCTACAGAGGAGAATAGGAGCATAAGTAACTCAAACTACAACTTCCATGAGGCCAACAGCACCATTTTGAATAGAAATATTTCTTTTGGTTTGGTCATTTTTGTTTTTTACAAAATATCAAAATTTTCCAAGGTAAGCAGACAATAACCTAATTTCCTATGGAAAAACAGCTTTGAAAGAATTGTTTCAACCAGCACTAGTGTGAACTTTGAGTGATTCTAAGCCATAGGTGAAATTTTGGTCCCGCTGAAGCCAAAGATGCCTGAATTTCACCCTGTGTTTCTAGTTAATGAGATTGGATGGGATGTTGCTTTCACAGATATCTAGAATTTAAGGCCAGAAGGGACCATTAGTTCATCTAATCTGACCTCCTGTATATCACATACCATTAAATTTTTCCCAGTTACCCCTGTACTGAACCCCATAACTTTGGTTTGACTGAAGCCTACTTTGCATTTGGCTAAAGCATATCTTTCAGAAAGGGAGCCAGCCTTGATTTGAAGATATCAAGAGATGGGAGAATCCATCACCTCCCTTGATAGTTTGTTTCCGTGGTCAATCACCCTGCATGATAAAAATGTGTGCCTTATTTCTAATTTGAATTTGCATGGCTTCAGCTTCCACCCATGTGTTCTTGTTATGCCTTTCTCCTCTAGATTAAAGAACCCTTTAGTATCTG
Source organism: Terrapene triunguis (assembly GCF_002925995.2). Lineage (NCBI taxonomy): Eukaryota > Metazoa > Chordata > Testudines > Emydidae > Terrapene > Terrapene triunguis. Next base: position 55,130,525 of record NW_020664419.1, on the reverse strand, counting down.
GGTTTTTTTCTCCCCTTGAACATACTTATAAACTGTAATCAAGTCACCTCTCTATCTTCTTTTCGATAAGCTAAACAGATTGAGCTCTTCAGATGTCTCACTATATGGCATTTTCTCTAGCCCTGTAATTGTTTTTGTGGCTCTTTTTGGCACCTTCTCTAGTTTTTCAAAATCCCTTTTTAAAACGTGGACACCAGAACTGGATTCAGTATTCCAGTATGGGTTTCGTCAATGCTGTACAGAGGTAATATCACTTCTCTACACCTACTCACTTCTCCCCTCTTTGTACATAAAGGGTTGCACAGTGGTTTGAGCATTGTCTTGCTAAACCCAGGGTTGTGAGTTCAATCCTTGAGGGGGCCACTTAGGGATCTGGGGCAAAATCAGTACTTGGTCCTGCTAGTGAAGGCAGAGGGCTGGACTCGATGACTTTTCAAGGTCCCTTCCAGTTCTAGGAGATAGGATATCTCCATTAATTAATTAACCCTTTTTGTGACAACATTGCACTGGGCGCTTATGTTGGGTTGCGTGTCCACTATTGACCGCTAAGTTCTTTTCAGTCACTGCTTTACAGGAGGCAGTTTCCCATTCTGTAAGTATGGCCCTCATCGTGTTTTGTTAAGCTAGAAAAAGTCATAGTTAGAAAAAGACAAGGTAGGTGAAGTAATAACTTTTATTGGACCAACTTCTGTTGGTACAAGGGGACAAGCTTTCGAGCTTCACAGGGCTCTTCTTCAGGTCCAGGGAAGGTAACCAGCTAGAGAGAGGTTTACTTAATCATTTTATAATTCATGTCTTGAAAGATGCATGCAATTAGAGCAACATTAGGATTAATAATGAAATGTTAATTTCAGCAATAGAGCTCATTAGCAATTTGAATTGCAAGAATTTACGGTGATGGGGTAACCATGTGATATTGCAAAGGGGATTTTGTGCTAGGATTGGGATGTTGTAGCTCAGATTGACTGCCCTTTCTTGACATGCTGATTTGTGACACACCTCTGAGAAATTATCCACGTTTTTTGTTTTTCATATGGCCTTCTTTGCATCTTGGTGCTCCTTGACTCATTGCTCATTTTGGGTAAAAATTCATCCTGGTGTAGCAAGCCAGCACAAATCCTATGGGACTTAAGTTGTGTGTAGGCCTCGTGCTGGTTTGTTGTGGGGTGGAGGTGGATTTTTTTTTTTCCTTTGTGACAGAATGAAGTAAATCTCTATCACAGCCGTGTCTGTGGCTATAATCACATTGCCTGTGGGTGTCTGTCAATTTAAATTAAGCCCTGAGTCAGCAAAACACATACACAGGTGCTTAGGTCCTGTTGGCATCAATGAGACTTAATATTAAGCACATGCTGAAGTGCTGTGCTGAGTGGTGATTTTAGGGTAGGATTTTCAGAAGTGCCAAAGTGACTTAGGAGCACAAATTTCTCATTGCTGTATTTTTCTATCATATTCATTTTTTAAAAAGAGAAAGATCTGGGAAATATATATTACTGCCCTGTGACTTGCAGAGAACATGCAGGATGTGATGATATGAAGGTATGTGCCAGATCATTTCCAGCAGTGTCTTTACCTTATCAAAAGAGAAAAAAAGATTGTAAAATTATAAACCAGCAAACTGATGGAAGCAGCAAAGAAGTGAGATTTGATACGTTTATCTCCACAATGAGAACTGAAAACTTACATTTGAATGAAACAATGCAGAAGTATCTAGCCTCACTGCAAGTGGCCCATTTGTCATTCACAAGGGAGAGAGAGGGCAAAGATAGAGTGGCATATTTAACTCGCCTCCTATCCCAGAGGTGTCTTGCCTCCTGGATATGTTTGGTGCAGTATGTTGAAGACTAAATTTATCAGCCTTTTCAGAAGAGGGAGGAAAAAAAAGGCAAGTGACATGACATATTTCTCCTTTCCAGAAAGAAACCTACTCTTTGTATCGTGGAAAGAGTTAGTTGCACCTTAACGACTGTAGCTGACCTGTCAGTGGTGCTAGGGTCACTGACAACACTGATAATTGTGTACATTGTGATTTTCTTCTTCTCATAAACAGGAAAATGATGGCATCAATTTGTACTACTGGTCACTGTTTGACGGACATGCTGGATCTGGGGCAGCTGTTGTAGCATCCAAACTGCTTCATCACCATATTGTGGAGCAGCTGCAGGAGATTGTGGAGATCCTGAAGAACTCTGCTGTCCTTCCCCCAACCTGCCTAGGAGAGGAGCCAGAAAGCATGGTTGCTAACAGCAGAACTCTAACCAGGGCAGCCTCCCTGCGTGGGGGGGTTGGGGCTCCAGGCTCACCCAACACCCCTCCAACACGCTTCTTTACAGAGAAGAAGATCCAACATGAGAGCCTTGTTACTGGAGCTATTGAAAGCGCATTCAAAGAAATGGTAGGTGTATTTCAGTGCTGTTGACTACTTGTTACTCAGTTTAATGAGTACCATGGGTTGGGGGAGGTGACTTTCTTTTCACTTGTTCAGTCTAGAATTAGGTGTGTATTTGCTGGCTCTCAGTCCTGTGGTATCTGAGCACCTCACAATTTTCATGTACTTATTCTTGCAACACCTCTGTGAGTGGGGCAGTGCTATCATCCCCATTTTACAGATGGGGAGCTGTCGCACAAAGAGGCTCCTTAGCCCAAGATTATACAAGAACAAATAATTGAACTTAGGTCTCCTAAGTCCCAGGCAGCTGCATTAACCATTGGACCATTCTTCCTGTCACATTGTTGTCTAACTTGCTGACATGGCTTTTAGAAGCTGTTTTTTTAAAAAGGAGATGTATTATGTAGAAAGCTACATTGCTCCACAATAGTAGATATCCACTTTCAATGGTGAGATAAATTATTTACGCTAGTCTGTATATTTCCTAATAAAAAATGGTGAAATTTACCCTGGTGCAGTGGGATGGCCTCGGACCCTGTATAGGGGGTGTGGGAGAAAGAGCTGCACGGAGGATGCATCTGTACCCCTCATGCCACAGGCAGGGTCTCTGCACCAGCCCTGCCTGGGCTGATGCAGGAGGCCATGTTCTGGCAGGTTGCGGGTGGACCAGGGGAAGAGCCCCAGTACCCACTGCATCTGGGTTGAGAAGCAATGGCGGTTGTTCTAGCTCATAGGCTAGAATAGGGGCTGCACAGTAGCTCTGTACCCTGGCCCATTGTTGCGGGGGAGGGCCTCACCCCTCCACTCATTTATGCTTTATTCACATGAATACTTGGGGTGAAATTCTGGCTCCACTGAAGTCCGTGGCAAAATTTCCATTTGACTTCAGTGGAGCTAGGGATTCACCCTTGAGTGGATATCCCCTGCGGGAGCCTGGTTCTGCAAACTCTTGCCACTGTGCATAGTGCTTGCTCGCCTGAGAGCGCTCCTAGCAGTTAGAACTATGCCTGATAAGTGCTTGTGGGATCAGGCCTTAGGAAATGACTATATTCTATGTCTTAAAAAAAGCTTCCGCTTTGTGCAGAAAAGTTTTTTAAACTAAGCATTTCCCAGAGATTTTATTCTCAAGGTGAAGTACAAAGGCAGGACTCAGTCATAGTTTTTCCTCATATATGTGAATTAGTCTTAGTACATGCGAGTAATTGGCAGACTGCAGCAGTCATTCCAGAAAAGAACGGTTTCATTTCTGCACTCAAGTACAGTAATTACAATGATTAGCTTTTTGTGTAGTGCTTTCCTTCCCAAAGAATCAGAAAGCTCTTTGCAAACTACCGTACAACTGAAAATATTCACTGTAAAATATGTTGTACATTTTTATTACAAATCTTTTTTTACTATTACACAACACGATGATAGAAGTTGCACAGAATCAACTATATTTAAATTAGTATTATGAAGTATACACCACAACATCATCAAAAATACACATGGCTTAGTATAGCACTGAGGGCCCTGCCTGAAATTTGGACTCCATTGTGCTAGGGACTGTGCACACAAATCATGGCAATTTGTCTTTCTCCATGTCACTAGCTGGCATCGTGGTAGGCTTTATTCAGAATGAGCATCTCCTGCCCCATGCCTTTGATCAAATGCTGCAGGCTGGGGACCTTTTACCCCCACTTCTGCCTCTCCATCATTGTCTCCAGGAATGCTCTCAGTTGTTACCCCAGTACAATAACAATTCTAATTAAAAAAAGCAGTTTTATTAGGGAAAAAATAGGAGTAAATACAATATATCCAGTCTAAGGTCTGGATAACATCTTGTGCTTATAATTGGTTTAAGCAAAAGAATAACATTGCTGTGTGTGTGTGTGTGTGTGTGTGTGTGTGTGTGAGAGAGAGATTTATGTAACAGCATTTCTAAGGCTGACACACTCCCCCTACCTCTCTAACTCTGTCCTTCTTTATACGCCTGGCGCTCTCTGAAGTAACGGTGTGAGCCTTCTTGATATCACTGTGGTCATTCTGTATTAGTACCTCATCCGTGTTTTGTTTTTATGCTAGTCCAACCCTTTTGAGTTAGCTTATTTACATGGGTTCCTTAGTAGCACAATGTATCATTGCACCCAATGTTTAACAAAAACCAGCATTCCTAAAGTAGGCAGGCACAGTTCTCGGTTGTCTTTCCTGCAACACACAGCACTTCACGGGAACCCTTTGAACCTGGATAGAGTGTTGGGTAGATACATATAACCCTCTTTGCACATCCCTTCAGGTACTGCCTAATAGAAGGCCTTCAACTCTTCTCTTCCCCTGGAGTGTTGTGTGCCATTACTTCTTTCTGTCCAGCCTCCTTTTTAAATGCTAATTAGGTCTTCCCTGTCTTGCCTGAAGTGTCAGACTCAGTGTAACTCCCTTTTAGTCATAACTCAATTAATAATTCCAGTGTCTGTCAAATCTGATTTCTTCTGGAGAGTGCTCACTCTACCACACCCACACACAGTAAACCACATGGCACCCTGTTTATCTACCATGGAAGGCTGTTACCCTACTCAGCTATTTAAACTACTAACCTCTCTCCTGTCTGTTTTTTTTCTAGACTACAATGTTTGATTGTGTTGTAGCGTGTGTTAATTTATTTCCATGTTGTAACCTGAGATCACAAATGTTTATTCCAGGCTACATTCAGTTGAGTGTTCACTGTTAGCATTTACAATTACATTTGTTAACTCGAGTTATAGTACAACCCAAAACAGTAGTCTGGACAAACCCTGAGTGGTTTGTAGGCCATGTCCTGGGGAGCTAGAAGTGTATTGCCAAGTGTTCTTCTATATTAAGCTACTCCGATAATGTAATCAAACTCAACTCCATCAAACTCAGCTTGCTGAACTGAGCAAAAGGGGGCTTATCTGAATTTCACCTGTTGGGGGTGTATGCATCGCTTTGTGCATCACAGGTGAGCCATCTACCTCTTCTTTCTTTTTTTGTTTTAAAGAGAAATTAAAGGAAAGAGCTTCCACTCCACACTCAGCCTTATGTAGAAAAAGTGCCACTCAGAGTACACTCCCATCTGAAAGGTATATCCTCACCCCCAGTTATCCTGCTCTCAGGTCATGACTTAGTTAATAGCTTTTTGTTTTTGTTATATTGGGGTGAAAATTAGTTAAGTGATACAAAGCTGGCTTACTGCTAAAATAACAGATGGGCTGAAGAGGTAGTGTTCAAATCCAGAACCAGGTTTGGATTCAACTTGAGATTCTAAATCAGGACTAAGATTTGTATTCAGTGTAGATGAAATATAGTAAACTGTTCTTGTAAAACTTTCAGATCAAAATGGTGGCGATCTTGAGAGATGAGAATATGTCGTCATATTTCTGCCATTTTGAATGGTGGAAACACATGAAAGAATCCATTGTTTAAATAACTGACAAAACAAGAGGAGGGTTGACTTGGTGATGCAAACATTATATTTCAGAATATCGGGGTTTTTTTAGCATCACTCCTGGAGCCACAAGTTCAAATCCCAAGAGAGTTACCTCAGCCCTTCATCCTTCTAATGTAGATTAAATAAATTCCCATGTTTCTTTTGGGAGACTGAGAAGCCTGGAACCTGCATAGAAACAGGACATTACTTTCTGGATGGTCTGTACAGAGAGACTTGCATCTGCTTGATAACCTAAAAAGCAAATGAATCCGTATGTGATGTTTACAACCATGTATAATTGGGTCAAGATCAAACTTTATTTACAAGCCCTACTTCTGAGTCTTACTAATGGATTTCAAGTTCATTGAAGGAGGGGAATAGGTATCGCTACTCTGTTTTAAACTTCTGCTCAGGACAGAGTTGTTGCACAAAGAGGAAAGATTGCTTGTTCTTTTGGAGGCCATGATTAGCATTGCTTGGCCTTCCCTTTTTTGGAACTGCGAGGCCCATTGGGTAAGCCATGGCAATGAATGAACAAATACCCTTTTAGTGGTCTTATACTGTGACCCATCTACACTACAACTCTGACAGTATTAGCTCATGGTTGTCTGGCTTGGCTAAGTGAGTCTGTATTCTAACAGTTTTTCCTGTAGCACTGTGGTCAGGACAATGCAACCTAAGCTATAAACAGCATCCCTGTGATAATTCTTACAACTGTTTTGTCACATCCATACTACAAACAAAAATCCATTTTTAAAAAAAAATTTACGTTTTGATTTAAATACAAAAATAGATGATTTATCCCAGGCTCTGGAGGTTTAAACACTTTAAATTGCAAATCTGTACAACCAACATAGCAAACCCCACACACAGGAGAAGCACCAGCTGCCTAGGATGTCAAAGTGAAAATGCAGGTGTACCCCACCCTAGAAAGATCCTTATCCCACCCCTCTCCACAGCCCTCCCCCAAACCCTGAACAGATAAATGGGCTTTGCAGTGTGTCCTGGAGATTAACAGATATGGACAGTTTTGGAGCAAAATGGCAATGAGGTCCAGAGCTGAGGAGCCCTAATGGAAAGTGTCTGCCGGAAGCCCCCCTCCCTCTTTTTTAGCAGAGATGGCTTCAGCTTGAGCATCTAATTTTAACAGTAACTGCCCTAAACCATTTCTGATCATGACTAAAACCAACATGAAACTCCAGCGGGAAACCAATAGGCAGGCAGGCTAGTTCATGAAGCACTGATGGCATGTGCTTCTAGTATGATTCTCCGCTTAACAAGTAGACAGCAGCCTACTGCACCAGCTTTAGTTTCCAAAGGGATTTTAGGGACAGCCTCATGGACAATGCAGATGTTAAAGTGGCAAAACATGGAAAACGGTCCATATCCAAGAGACTAGGTCACAACCTTGTGGAATTTAAACAGCTCTCTTGCTGAGTGCTGTAATTTTAATCCTCTAAAAGAAAATGGTGATCTAACACCACGCTGAAGTTGTGAAGTCGGGCAGTAAATAGCGGATGGATACCACTGAAAGATGCCCATACAGTCTCTGTCATGTTCTCGTGATGCTTTCCCTAATCTACCATCGCCTCCGTATTGTCTGGACTGAACCTTTAGCCAACTTGCCCACATTAGTGTCCCAAGTTCAGCCAAGAACTGGGTCAGGCTTGTCTGGTGTGAAAAGTGTACTGAAGGCACTGCCACACATGCTGCATCATAGATATGTTGAATGAGAGGGGTAAAAAAACTGAACCCTGCTGTACCTCAAATGGGAGCCCTTAGGGTAGAGCACCAGTTACCCTCTGTGGCCACTCCAAGGGAAAAGAACAGTCATCTAAAAGCAGCTCCATCTATTCCCCACTAGGTGGCACAAGCAAGCCAAGCAACATATCATGGTTGATGGTATCAAAGGCATCTGATGGGCATAATTTGAACTTCGATACCTGATCTTCATCCACTGTCGGGAAGAGATCATCCAGTGTAACCAACACAGTCTGTGCCAAACCAAGTCTGTATTTGGCTTGACACGGATCAAGGATAACAGAGACACTGTGAGGGTTATCTCACCAGAACCTTCTCCGCAATCTGTCTGAAGAATGGAAGGTGGAGCAGTGGCCAGAAAGGGTTATGCTCTTAACCTCAAGTGACAGCTGGTTGATCAGAGGCTGCAGAATGCTTTCTTAAGAGCAGTTGGCTGCCAGCTCTCTGTAAGGGCAGTGGTGGCAATCTTTTACCACAGATATTTCCCCACTGGCCTTCACCAGCCAGGAAGAACATAGATCCAATTCTTAGACTGGAGCATAAAGTTCTCCCAAAACCTGAGCATCTCAGGGAGTGGCACTGGGTGAAATTCAGGCAGAGAAGACTTGAGATTTGTCCCATTACAATATTGCTTGGCTCTCAGGGATGCAGGCAGCTTGCTTGCTGTGAGGTGGTTGCAAAAATTCACTGAAAGATTCACCTTGTCACAGTTGGAAATGAAAGAGTTATTGAGATGTGCAAGTTTTCATGGAAGTCAGTTACTGTAGATAGAGAATCTGGAAAGTTTCATGCCCCAGGGGCTTTACCCAAAATGAATCCCTCTACGGTGCTTCAGAGACATTGAGCAGTTGAGAATTCTATACTCTGTCATTGCAACATACATACTGTGACAAAGATTTTCCAAGTAGTGTACAGAGACTTAGCTATCTTTCATAACATATAAATACCTTATCCAGCAATGTGGGCACAATTTGAGGTCACATTTCATTTAACAAAGCATGGTGACTTTGGCACGTCACAGTAGTAAAACTTTGAGTTCTGAACAGAAGTTGTCCCTGCATCTACAGATGGCTACATGAGTCACTGTCAAGACTGGTAAGGAAAAAAGATGGTCATTTTTTCAATGTATCTGTTTGTAGAATTAGTGGTGTTATTAAAGTGCAGGCCATACTTACACACTCGGGGACTCTATCCTGGGAAGCAGTGACTCCAAAAAAGATTTGGAGGATCATGGTGGATGATCAGCTGACATGAGCTCCCTTTGTGATGCTGTAGCCAAAAGGGCTAATGCAATCTTTGTTATGTATAAACAGGAATATCAAGTAGGAATAAGTAGGGTAATATAAACTCCCATATTTGGCACTGGTGCAACCATTGCTGGAATACTGTGTCCAGTTCTGGTGCCCACAATTCAGGAAGGATGTTGATGATAAATTGGAGAAGGTTCAGAGAAGAACCACGAGAATGATAAAAGGATTAGAAAACATGCCTTACAGTGATAGACTCAAGGAGCTCACTCTATTTAGCTTAACAAAGAGACGGTTATGGGGTTACTTCATCACCATCTATAAGTATCTACAAAGGGAACAAATGTTTGGTAACAGGCTCTTCAATCTAGCAAAGAAAGGTATAACAATTCAATGGCGGAAGCTAAACAAATTCAGATGGGAAATAACGTGTACATTTTTTAACAGTGAGGATAATTAACTCTTGGAACAATTTACCAAGAGTTGTGGTAGATTCTCCATCCCATGCATTGGATATTTTTCTGAAAGAGATTCTCAAACAGGCATTAATTCAGGGAAGTTCTATGGCCTGTTATGTAGGAGGTCAGTCTAGAGTGATCCCTTCTGGTCTTGGAATCTATGAAACTATTAAGGGCCAGATTCTCAGCCCTGGTCAATGCAAGGCAGCTTACATAGACCTATCTCTGAGTGTCTACACTAAAATGTCTCTCCCACCGATGTAACTTGCGCGCTGCGCTCACTTAACTCCACCTCCGTGAGAGGTGTAGTGCTTAAGTTGGTATAATTCGCTCAGTGCAGTGTCAGTGTAGACACTGCATTACATACATCAACTTTAGTGGCTTCCAGGAGGTGTCCTCCAATGCCTCAGCATGACCACTTTGGTCACTGTTTTGAACTCCGCTGCCCACCGGCCAGGTACACAGGTACACTTCTCTCCCCTTTAAAGCCCCATGAATTTTTGAAATTTCATTTCCTGGTTGCTTGGCATGGAGAGGTCACCTAGCAACTGCCCAGCTGACCATACTGGCTACACGCTGCAGACGCGCTTCTGCCTGGAGTACACAGGAGGTGATGGATCTGTGTGGAGAAGAGGCTGTGCAGGCACAGCTCTAATCCAGCTGTAGAAACATCATTATTTACAAGCAGATCACTCGGGGCATGGGGGAGAAGGGCTATAAGAGGGACCCAGAGCAGTACCATGTGAAAGCCAAGGAGCTGCGACAGGCGTACCAGAAAGCCAGGGAGGCTAACAGTCATTCTGGTGCAGAGCCACAGACCGGCCACTTTTACAAAAATCTGCATGCCATCCTTGGTGGAGACACCACCCCACCCCCAAGAGAACCATGGATACTTCAGGAAGCCCAAGTCACAGGCCCCAGCTGTGAACAGTGAGGAGGAGGAGTATGGGGGACAGGCGACCGGGGGATCCAGTGGCACAGCAAGCCAGGACCTGTTTTTTGGCTCCTGGGCAGTCCCTACAGTCCAGCACAGGTGAGCCTGATACAAGGGAAGGAACCTCTGGTAAGTATACAATTTGCTTTGATATTGCAGGGACACATCTGTTCATTTACTCTTTTTTTTTTTTTTTTTTTTTAACTTATGCTAGAAGAGGTAGTGAAATCACCAGTAGAGTGAGAAGCAGATTGTCTAACTGTAGAGGGGAAGTAGAGCTGCTGAGGGGGTCCTGCAGAATAGTTTTTGTGTGTACCAGGTTGTCCCATGAATCCTTCATAGAGATCTCAAGGAAACTTTTGTGAAGGCAGTCTGCAATCCTCTGCCAAAGGTTTCTGGGGAGGGCTGCCTTATTTCTCCTGCCGTGGTAGGACACTTTCCCAAACCACTCAACAATTATTTCAGCAGGCACCATTGCAGCGTGCAGGCTAGCAGCATATGTCCCCGATCTACAGCCGGATGCCTGCAGGAGCTATTCCCTTTCACCCGCTGTTACCCTCAGCAGTGTAAGTTCAGCTAAAATCCCCATCACCTGTGGAAAACAGTGCCAGTATTCAACTCAGTTGTCCTATACGCATATACTCATGCCTGTGAACTATCCCCGCCGCTTATTTTCCCAACGTAGCCACCCTCCCTCACCATCCCTGGGACTGCCGCTCTGCTTTATGAATCCCAAAGAGAAGGGAGAATGTAGTGCTTACAACTTGTGTGGATAAAAGGGAGTGAATGCAGTATACCAAGTTTCAATTTATCTTGTGAATACACTCACAATAGTACCTCTGTGCATGGTATCTTTTGCAGCTGGAAATGTGGCCTTGAGGATCTCTGCATCCGCACCAGCAGAGTGGCGCAGCCAGATAAGGAGAAGGAAGAGGACGCAGGATGGCATGTTCCAAGAGATCCTGCAAGCCTCTGCTGCTTTCGATACCCTCGCAGACAGCATGGATGGGGATAGAGTGGAAAAGAGAGCAGAGAGGGACACGCAGCAGCAGATGCTAGCACTTTTCAAGCAGCAAACAGACATGCTGTAGACTCTTGTGGACATTCAGGTTCTACAGTTCCATGCTCACCTCCCTCTGCAGCACATAGAGAACTGCATTCCATGTGGCATCCGGGGTCACTGCACTATGCCTACCACTTCACCCTGGGGGAGAGTGCAGGCAATCATAGCAGCACGTGCACTGACCTGTGAGAGACATGGTTGGTGTACGTGTTTGTGAAATGGAAATGACTGTTCTTTCTCCTTCAACAGTTCTTTCCCCTGTATTTATAAAGTTTAATTCAATTATAAACATGTCTGTTTGCATGGGATTGTAATAAAAGTCTATTTATGGAAACTTAATTCATCTTTATTAATTTACAGCATATGCTGGTTGGGGCTGACATCATTCACAGTTAATAGCAATAGCTGCATATGCAATGTTATATTGCTACACACACGGCACTCATTACAAGGTTCATACTGGGGTGCCAAAAAGCAATGCAAGGCAGAGTACGTTAAAACAGCACACACACAACCGTGGCTCGCTATTAAAATGGTATTTCAAAGCCTCCATGAGCTGTATAGCTCCACATTGAGCTCTTCTTATAGCTCTGGTATCTGGCTGCTCAAAATCACCAGACAGCCACTTCACTAAGGCAGAAACTTCTCTCCCTTTGTTTCACAAATATTATGAAGGACACAGCAGCCAGCTATAACCATTGGGATATTTTTTTCACTGAAGTCTAATCTCAAGAGTAGACAGTGCCAGCGGCCTGTCAAACAGCCAAAGGCACATTCAACTGTCATTCTACACCTGCTGAGCCTGTAGTTAAAGCGCTCCCTTGCAGCTGTCCAGGGCTTCGTGAGCCACAGGAGTAAGGGATCACTGTTGGCATTTCAACATCTGTAGTGATAGTCCTCTGGTCTGGAAAGAAAGTCCCTGCTTGCAACTTTCTGAACAGGCCTGTGTTCTTAAAGATGCATGTGTCATGCACCTTCCCTGAGCAGCCCACGTTGATGTTGGTAAAATGTCCCCAGTGATCCACCACTGCTTCCAGTACCACACAAAAGTAGCCCTTTCTGTCGGTGCACTCTCTGGCAAGGTGGTCTGGTGCCAAAATAGGGATGTGTGTGCCATCTACTGCCCCATCGCAGTACGGGAACCCCATTACTGCAAAACCATTCACTATGTCCTCTATGTTGCCCAGAGTGTCAGTCCTTTGTAGCGAGATGTGATTAATGGCCTTGGACACTTGCATCACAGCAACCCTCACGGTGGTTTTCCCAACTCCAGTTGATTCCTGACTGATTGGTAGCAATCGGGTGTTATAAACTTCCACACAGTGATCGCCATCTCGCTTCTCCACCGTCAGTGCAGCTCTCGTTATGGTGTCGCTGAGCCGGAGGGCAGGCGAAAGCTCTGCACGCAGATCCAGAAACGTGGCCTTGCACATCCAACAGTTTTGCAGCCACGTTTTGTCATCCTAAACCTGCATGACAATGTGATTCCACCAGTCAGTGCCTGTTTCTTAGGCCCAGAACCGGTGCTCCACCATCTTCAGCTGCTCTGTGAACACAGCCAACAACCTTGAATTATTTTTTCCTGTGTCCCACAGCAATCTAGCCTCTAAGGAATCGTCATGTCCCCCACGGCTCCTCTGGTGACACTGCAAATACTGCAGGATCAGACGTCCCTTACTTGCAACACTCCTCGTAGTAAAGAGCTGTGCAGGATACATGCTTCTCCTCACTCAGATGGCATGCACACAGGTTTATGGGGCTTTAGAAAAGAGGCGGGAAACATTATGCGATGGAGAAAACTGCATTATGGAATGTTGAAATCATGTTCCCAGGCACCCCTGTGCAACTTGTTTGCCCCCATGAGTCATTGCAAACCCTTCCCAAAACACCCTGCACTAGGTGGTGGCAGGTTGCACAGTGGGATAGCTATGCACGGGTGCACTGCTCTCAGCACTTATATCGATGCAGGTAGTGCGGAGGTGCACTGCTGACACAAGGAGTGTGGACACGCAAAAGTGATTTTAATTACTGTGGTGTCTATACATCGACATAACTTATGTCAACATAATTTTGTAGTGTAGACATACTCTCTGAAAAATCAGGCTCATTGTAGTAATCCCTCTTTTGCATCATAACAAATACTTTTGAAGTCATCTTATTAAAACGAAATAAAACATAAATGCCGTCATCCTTACAGTCCCAAAGCATATGCACGCCACACTGAAAATGGGTAAGGAAACAGACATTGATTTCAGATTTTAAAAGGATCATTATAAAAAGCCAGGGAATAAAACCGTTTTAACATACTTGGAAATGCCTTGAAAATCCACTTTATGGGTTGAAATTATTTTGATGGTTAAAAATTTCTGCTTCCTTTGAAATACTCTGTAGCTTGCTAAAAATGTAAAAATTCATAGGCGGGGGGATATCAACTTAAAACTTGTCTATGGCAAAGATGATATAAAATAGGTATTTTTAGTATATGTATGTGTGTATGTCTCTGACAAAAGACTGTAAGATCTGATTTCTTTTGGATTTTCTTCCTCAACATTGATTTGTAGGCAGTAACAGAAATCATGAATGTAACAGAAACCAGAGTGTAATTCAAATATTAGTCAGAGGATGGCCTCCTTGGGTAGCACTGCACTTGGCTCTGCTGTGCCTGGCACGATATTAGCCAGGTTACTTTATCCATGGAACAAACAGGATTGGGCCCATGTGCATTGCTCTTTGATGTTCCATTTGTTTCCCTGAATATACAGTTGTGGCAGCAACAAGTAAACAAACTCAGCAGGACTTTTGGTTTAGGAATACGAATATGTAAGGTTTTAATGAAAATCTTCTCTTCCTAAATGCCAATTGCAGAGCTAGTTTATAAACTCTCTTCTGTCTTCCTTAGGATTTACAAATCGAACGAGAGAGGACTGTTTACAGTATATCTGGTGGCTGCACAGCCCTTGTTGTTGTGTATATGCTGGGGAAGCTCTACGTGGCAAATGCTGGTGACAGTAGGTAAGCAAAGCGGATCTCTAGGTTTTTTTGCCTAAAAATAATAATTGCCTTTGCAACAGGCAGTTAGCAAAGTACCTCAACGGGGCCCTGCTCCTTGGTTGGAATGCATCTCAATTCATATAAGAGTAGTAATATGCCTTACTGTTTATATTGAACAGTTGCAATAAGTATTTAATAGAAACTAAAACTAACATAAGCCCGCTATTCAGATAAGAGTGGTGTTTAGAGAAGTTGAATTTTCTGCCGTTCCTTATTAACAGGCTCTAAATGACTCAATGGCTCTTGTGCAGTGTGAAATAAAAAATCATTTACTGTGTGTTCTAGTGGAAGTTTTTTATTAACCACTGTTTGAAATGATTCTGTGTTTGTTTATGAGAATTGAAAGAACGTTTTGAACTAGAAGTTGCTGTTGTCCCTCAGCCTAGTCTTGGAGGATCTCCTAGCTAATCCTTGATGGGTTCAAAGCCAGTCAGTTATGACAGATTTGGTTAGTGCTTTTGTAACTGGGCATATGAACAGCTTAGGATAGAATTAAATAAATAAATCCTGATTCAGATATTCACCTACCCATCAGACTGAAACTTGATGGACTCCTCGGAAGTTCAGGTCATTTAGCTAACCCCTTTTATTTAATAATGATGATGATAATTATAAAATGTTGGCCACTGGAAATTTCACAGAGAAAAAGCTGTTTTTCAAGTCTTCTGAGTAAGTCAAAACCAGGAACATACTGGAACACACTCTTTCCTCCCCACACAACCCCCAGAGAGAGAGACTGTTCCTGTAGATTTCCAGTCTTTTTGCTGTTTGTGCAGCAGCCCTGTCATATTGGGAAAGAAGAACAAGCTGAGAAAAGTAGGGAGGAGAAGAAGGCTATTCTCTGGGTGGTATAGAGCAAGACTTCATAAGCCTGAAAAGGGGAGTAGGCAGCCCTAATATTAGACAGAAAGTCATTAAAAGAAGAAAAATGTATCTCTATTTCTGTGTACGCACACGCATGCTTGTGAGGATATATTTTTCACAATTTCATTATGTCTATGCATGTATTGACTAAGATAGTGAGAGAACAGCTGTAGTGCTGCTCAGAAGCTTTAGATTTTTAAGGGGGCAGCAGGCCCAGAAATCTCACAGCTAGCAAGAATAATCTCTTGTGCACACTGTCCCAGTTCTCTGCATGCCAGTGCTATGATTCTTCTTGATGTTTGTAGACACACACATTGAATTCGGAACAAGGTATTGCATCCTTTTCTTTTGAACTACTCATTAATTTCATGTTCACAAAAGACACTAAAATGTGAAGCTCAAATCCACCTTGGACTCACAGCATCAGGCCAAGGTGAACCAGGGGTGACAGTAAGCCGGTATGGGCCAGTACCGGCTTGTATCCAGCTGCCCCTTTTGCACCCCCCCGTCGGCAGCCCTGCTTAAAGCGCTGCCGCGGCTTTAACATTGTTGCCCCTTTTGCCCCCCCTCTCCCTCCCCAGCCACCGTACTGATAAGTCTTCGGCTTTACTTTCACCTCTGAGGTGAACAAATAAGTGACGTGCACATACACATTACATCACACTGATACTAGAGTTAAACAGTCCTCATAAATACTAGCCGCATCACTCTTTATGTCTCTTGCCTTGTATTCAGAACAATTACAACTGGTTTCTGCTAGCTCTGTGGATAAGAAATTGGATCTCTGACTCTTCCATTGAGCTGGCTAAGTTAGAGGAGAAGTTACGGTGTAGTCTTTTACAATCTGAACAAAAATCTCCTCGTCTTCAGCACTTCCTAGTGCTGTTCACACAATACATGCTCAGACTTAGAAGCAACTGGGATCGTCAGTCCTAACATTGTAACTAAAATCTGTGCACTAGCTCCTTTTAGAACTTGCTTCCAGGATTAAATTTCTCTAGGCAGACTACAGACACAGGGCACCCTTTTTAATCACACTAGTAAAGCTCACAAGACACTATCCTGAATTCAGCTCCTGTCACTTCAGCTACTCACTCAATCAGATAGAATTCTCCCTTCTGCATGACTAAAGGAGTATGATTAGAAAGTAGCAGTCACTGACTATGTCATATGTGATCTTATTGGAGAGGGCTTTGCTTTTTATTCTGCCCCGCAGATTGTTCTGGAACAGGTACCTTGATATCGTAAAACCCTGTATGACTGCCCCTAAAGGTTTTTTGAGGTGTTCTTTTTGCTCTGCAGTGATTTTAATTTTGTACCATCATTCCCAAACCTTAAGTGTTTGGAAAGAAGAGAGCACTCATCAGAGGGTACTGCCCCTGTATCTTTCTCATCAAGACCTGAGTGAGAACAGACCACAGCCTCAAAACCATCTTTATGAAGGAGGCCTTGGTCGTTCTCGGAACTGAGTAGATTTTTTCTATTGGGGTGGGAGGTGCTCTGGGTGTTAGTTACACAATGCCAAAAGGATCTTCTGGAGTAAGCCTAAGTCCTCAGATCCAGCAGGGAACAATATGAGATGTTCCGGCAAGTGAGATTTTTGATTATTCACTTGAGTTGAGTTACTGAGAATTCTGATGGATCTGAGTGCCCTTGGGATCTCTCCAAAGTCCATGCTCAGAAGAAGAGGAAGCATAGGAATAGAGAGGGAACTAATTGGGCTACTGGGATAATCAGAGAAATGGAGAACCTGCCTTACAAAAGGAGACTTAAGGAGCTTAGCTTGTCTAGCCTAACAAAATGAAGGCTGAGGGGAGATATGACTGCTCTCTACAAATATATCAGAAGGAGAAACACCAGGGAGGGAGAGGAGGTACTTAAGTTAAGGATCAATGCTGGCACAAGAACAAATGGCTATAAACTGGCCATCAGCAAGTTTAGGCTTGAAATTAGATGAAGGTTTCTAGCTATCAGAGGAGTGAAGTTCTAGAACAGCCTTCCCAGGGGAGTACTCGGGACAAAAAAACTAATTTGTTTCAAGATTCAGCTTGATAAGTTTATGAAGGGGATGGTATGGTGAGATTGCTACTGTGGCAGATGGCCCATCCATCCATGTCTGCTATTAGCAAATATGTCCAATGGCCAGAGATGGGACACTAGAGGGGGAGGGTTCTGGGTTACTACAGAAAATTCTTTCCCAGGTGTCTGGTGAGTGGGTCTTGTTTACATGTTTGGGGTCTTAACAATTTGCTATACTTGGAGTGGGGAAGGAATTTTCCTCCAGATCAGATTGGCAGAGACCTTGGAGGGTTTTCACCTTCCTCTGCAGCATGGGGCACAGGTCATTTGCAGGTTTAAACTAGTGTAAATGGTGGATTTTCTGTAATTTGAAGTCTTCGCATCAAAATTTGAGGGCTTCAGTAACTCAGCCAGAGGTTATGGGTCTGTTACAGGAGTAGGTGGTTGAAGTTCTGTGGCCTGCAATGTGCAGGAGGTCAGACTAAATTATCATGATGGTTCCTTCTGGCATTAAAGTCTGAGTCTAATAGCAATCATAGGTCTGATGGATTGGAGTTGAGTTGCTGCCAATCATACATCAGTGCATGTGACCTCCTTGGATCCCAGGGGCCCATAGAGTGAATAGGGCCTTTTCAAATCACTGGCAGTTGGATCTTTTATCTGTACCAGTGGGGCCTTCGCAATAGGTTTGTCGTGCTGAGTAATGGCTAGAGGCCTTTTCGGAACCTAGAGAGGGAGTGCTCTTTGACTGGCATGGTATCTCCTGCATCCAGGTCTAGATCTTTGAAAACTGAACAAGTATCTCCAACAAATAAAGTTCTGCAAGGTTTTGCTGGAAAAGCTCGTTACTGCTTTAAAATCTCTAGATTGAGTTGAGTGTCTCAAGCACCTGATGCCTACTTCTCACACCTCTGCAAGGTAGAAGTAAGAGTACCAGGTTCAAGTCAGGTGCCAATCACCAAGATGGCGGCAGCTGAGAGAGTGCCTGCCTATTGCCAGGAACTTCAGGCATATCCACATAGGGACAATTGGACATAATTTGTCACATGGCTAATAAAAATACTGGTTCTCCACTGGCTTACACCTTGGTGGTCCTTTTGGCCTGTAGAAAGTGGGCACAAAATTCTACTAAATCAGAATAGTTGCTGTTTACACCCACTTTGCAACTCCTTTTGAACAAGTATGAATGACTGCAATGAAAAAGGGAACAGTGAAATCGTAAACTAAAAGGGTAGGCTTATCAAACGTAAGTGGGAGACTTTTTTTTCCTGGTGCTACATCTACATTGTGGAATTCTCTCAAGAGAAAAGAAATTCCTCACTACTTCCAGAAGTAAATGCAAAACTAATGTATTTAACTTAGCTTTCCCTCAGTTTTTCTCATGCCACTCTAACTCCCATTCTCGCACACTCCTATTCACTTGCATGTTAACGCTCTCTCTCTCTCGCTCTCTCTCTGTAAAAATCTACAAATAAATCAAGCTCTGTTTCCTATAGGCTAGAATACAGTACTTAGAAGAAGATCACATGTTGCAGTGATTGGAACCGCATACGTACCAAGTTTCAGCAGGGTAGCCGTGTTAGTCTGTATCAGTATAAACAATGAGGAGTCCTTGTGGCACCTTAGAGACTAACAAATTTATTTGGGCATAAGCTTTCATAGGCTATAACCCACTTCAGATGCATGGAGTGGAAAATACAGTTAGCAGGTATAAATATACAGCACATGAAAAGATGGGAGTTGCCTTACCAAGTGGAGGGGTCAGTGCTAACAAGGCCAATTCAGTTAGGGTGGATGTGGCCCATTCCCAACAGATGACAAGAAGTGGGTTATAGCCCACGAAAGCTTATGCCCAAATAAATTTGTTAGTCTCTAAGGTGCCACAAGGACTCCTCGTTGTTTATACGTACCAAGATAGATCTAATTTGTACAGACTCTCTTGTCCTGAAATAGACCTAGGCTTGAAATTCAGTGCAATTTCAAAACAGCAGGGGTTTACAAAGGTGGGTTTAAAAAGGCTTTCTGGTATCATAGAAACAAGGTATATGAAGGAAACTGTTACTATCACAATGAGAATAAGGAAAGACTAAGCGTGAGACTTGAATAATAATGGGTTGTGCAATGCTAACTACACCTCGGAGTTATGTCTGTGGTATTCAGTTTAACCACTAAAGCTTCTCAAATCTAATCATTTCATGCCATGTACCCTGGCACTGTTGTATAGCAGCTGTCCCTTTGTAGTTGATATGTAATTACATCATGAAAAGACTTTAATTACCATATTACTAAATTACCAGCAGGCAGTCCTCTGGTACAGCCCTAGCTCACTTCTGCATGGACTAGTATGCTTACCCAAGCTGAACATTTTCAGTTGGGTATGGAAGGGAGGAAAACTGTGCTAATTCTAGGTTTTGTGATGTACTCTTATTGAGCATGATGTTGTGGCCTTAGCAGATAATGCTAATGTCAATGATATAATTAATTTTTTTGCTAACCAACGAGTCACAGTTCTACAGTAACTGAACATGATATCAGCATCCTACTAAAAATGAGGTGACATCTTCACAGTCTGATAAACTACAGAGAGAGCCACTTCCGCTCTCTAATTGATGGGCCTGGTCATTCTTAGATTCTGTCATAAATATACCTTCTTGTACAGTGAAAATCTATATCTGAACCTTGGCCAAAGATTTTTAATGTGTCTCTTTCTCTCTAAGCTAAACATCAGCCTACTTGGCACACTACTGTCTCCATGGGGGAAGGGAAAATGAAAAGAAAGTCTTTCAGTGCTTTCCTTTTAAAGGTACAGGTCCCAAGGTCAAGCCATCTATTTGGTTCCCTTCAAACATTGTGTGAAATGAGTGCTGGCAGGAAGGATATTCAGCAACATTCATGCAAGGTTATCTGGGTAGCTGACTGCAGCACTATTGGTCTTGTATTCAATAAAGTTTCCAGTTTATATTGGTCTCAGTCTATTACATTGCACTTTGCATACCAGTGTTACGTACACAATCTATAGTCACCAGGCCAGAGTATCTGAATAGCTGCTTTGTAAAAGACAGTAAAACTTCACTGCTCACTTAATTCAAATAGAATTATTTAATTGTGTATTGTTAGAGTAACTTCTAATTTTAAAAAAATGATACAAGTCTTGTTAAATTCGTTTTCGCCTCGCTTTGGTGGATTTATTTGTTGTTGTTGCTGTTTTTTTTTTAAAGTCAGTCAGTAGTTTAGCGATAGAGGGATAGTAAACCAGGAAATGGACAGATGTTCTTTGCTGATTACTAGCCAAGTACAGTGATGGCTGACTCAGTGTAGCAGTTGCCCAATATCATTCCGATGACTCTTATGTGATATGAAGAGATTAGCCCTCTTTGCCACAAAAGTTCCTTTAGTTTTCATGGTGGCCCCAGCATGGATCTGCCCATTTTATCAGAGAATGCAAGTATCACCATTTTGTGCTGCATTATATACAGTGGTGCTACGAAGTCTTTCAACAGCTGCACTTTTATCACTCCATTGAGAAACAAAAGACAAGCTGATTGGTTTCCCCACAAAGTCCCCAAACTCTAGCTAATCTGCAAATAGATTCTTGAACTTTTTTTATTTGTGTGCAAAAGAAAGGATCAAAACAAGGGATGAGAATTTCAAAGGCTTTCACAAATTGGAGGGTCATTGGACTTTACTTTGCTTAATCAGATTTTCTTATTGATATTTTGTTTTGTTCCCTTCTCCTCACTCCACCCCTCTCGTTTATATTTGGAGAGCTCTCTCCTTTTAAAAATGTCGGACATACCTAGGTTTCCAGGAAAAAATGTCTCTTCCTTTTTCTAATGTACTTCAGATAGTTAGTTAGATGACAGTAACATACTGGGTAATTGCTTTACACAGGGTATTCACATTTGGGTTAAGATTAATCAGTCTCACCACTGTTGGAAAATAAGTGTGTCATATCCACACTTCTTGCCATTCACAAAAGAGGAGAAAAATAAAATAATGAATATTGGTTGAAGTTGAAGCTACCTTCTCCCAATACCAGCTTTGGAGCTCACTGAGTTTCTTCTCCTTTCCCTTCTGGGTCATATCTGCTTGCTTTCATTTCATCACTAGTCATTAATAGTCCTCAGAAGGGGAGTTCACTTTTAGAGTTAATGATTGTACAAACTAGATGAGAGAGGCAGGGAAATAGCCATGTGTCCACTGGCTGAAGCACAGTGCTATAATGGAAACAGAATTTTTAAAAAGGGAGAATTGAAGGAGCACTATGATTGCACTACTCAGGACAGTGTTAGCAGTATGATTTGTCCTTATATCTATATGCCTATTTAAAAATAAAGCATGGGGAGGCAATTTGCATAGCTTCGTACTATTTTTGTTTTACTCTTTAAGGTTTATAATTAGGACCCTACCAAATTCACAGCCATGAAAAACGCATCACAGACTGTGAAATCTGGTCGTCTCGTCTGAACTCTGGTCTTTTGTTTGCTTTTACCCTATACTATATAGATTTCATGGGGGAGTCAAGCGTTTCTCAAATTGGAGGGCCTGGCCCAAAAGGGTGTTGCAAGGGAAGTCACAAGGTTATTTTAGGGGGGGTTGTAGTTATTGCCACCCTTACTTCTGCACTGCCTTCAGAGCTGGGCAGCCAGAGAGTGGCCGCTGCTGACCAGGTGCCCAGCTCTGAAGGCAGTGCCCTGCCAGCAGCAGTTCACAAGTAAAGGTGGCAATACCATACCATGCCACTCTTACTTCTGCGCAGCCGCTGGCGGCAGCTCTGCCTTCAGAGATGGGCTCCCGGCCAGCAGCCACTGCTCTCTAGCCACGCAGCTCTGAAGACAGCACTGCCGCCAGCAGCAGCGCAGAAGTAAGGGTAGCAGTACCACAACCTCCACTACAATAACCTTGTGACTCCCCCACAACTCCTTTTTGGGTCAGGACCCCTAAAATTACACCGTGAAATTTCAGATTTAAATACCTGAAATCATGACATTTACGATTGTTAAAATCCTATAACCGTGAAATTGACCAAAATGGACCGTGAATTTGGTAGAGCCCTAGTTATAATAGTATTTAAAAAACCTGTAAAATAATCTTATCTTTCTCTTCTGATTTTCTTCATTCCCTATTAGCTAATCTGGATTTACTTTGTCCTTTTTATTAATCATTAGTCTGCATGGCAGTCTTAATCGTCTTATTTATGTATCACTATAATAATAATAATCAGCAATAATAATCATACTTCACTCTGAGAGTCCATAGATCCCAAAGTGCTTTACAAAAGAAGGGAAATATCATTATCCCTATTCTATGGGTTAGGAGACTGAGGCTCAGAGAAATTATCTGACTTGCCTAAGGTCACATATTGTGCTGACTCAGCAAAAAATCCACAGAACCTTTGGAATAGCACCCATGCTTGTTGCTTAAGTCCTCCTGCACGGGGAGCAGAAGAGATCTAAACCATTTATTTTGTGTAAGCCTTTTTCTCATTAGAACCTTAAAAATTTCTAGGTAACAGGATTATGCCTTTTCTTTAAAATCTATGGCCATTTAGAATCTTCAGGATGCTCTCTCACCAAGTTCATTATTAAAAATAGTTGTAGGTCCTATTTTGGCCAAACTATCTGTGCCCTTTTTAGATTATTGAAACTTCCTGGGACCATAACTGAGGTGCAAAGACCACTGAAGATATTGAAATCTTTGGTTGCCTAGCTTCAGCCCATCCAGCTCAAGTGCAGTGCAGACTGGATTGAAACTACCCTTTTAAAACAAAGCTGGTGTTTAAAAATAAATTTGAATTTCTCTCTCTCCTCCAGCTACAGTCTGGTGTGCAGAACAGTCTGTCTTCACTCAGCAGAAAGTCATGGAAATAAATGTACTGTCATTCACACTGGGAACATATAAGCAAATCCCGCATTCCCTCCATTTTTTCTTTTTGCCTCCCTTGCTTTAGAAGCCTGGCTTGTATGCATGTGGGAGTCACTGTTGCTCCCAGTTTTCCATCCTGTTTGTGCAAGGAGAAGTTAGAATTGCAGAAAGGTTAAAAAGAACAGTAACAACTTCAGGTTTTACAGCATTTTATCCTGATGAAACTGTTGGAGGTGATTTCGAATAATACCATAATTGACTATCCTCCTTTAATGATTACTTTAATTTAAAAGTAAATAAAAGTAGTTGACAAGAAATAAGCCTTTACATTTAGTGGTGAGAAAGCAGACACTTTCCTGATCTCAGTGGACAATGTGTTTCAGAAGACAGGTGCATTATATCTGAGTGACTGCCTACAATGATCCATTTTGCAATGAAGAGGCACAGAGGCCTGTATCAGCAGGTCAGGAGAGTTAAAGAGAAAGGAATTAGGTTTAAAGACAAAGCTGAATGAAAAAGAAGACTAGAGTCCATCCCACGCATGGATTCCTTTGAAGACAAAACAGCGTTCTTACCTCTTCCCCAAAGCTCATTCATTTCTATGAGAGGACTTGTATTACGTTCATAGCCCTCTAGCATAGTGTTTGTGGCATTGCAAACAACCCTGCATACTTGGTAGTTTGTGTAAAATGGGTCTTCAGTCCTGACCATCTCTTCTTCTTCCATATGTGAACTACTGTCATTGAGGTTACGTGGAAGTGGAGGGTATGTTACTTTTGCAGTAGCCTCTGGGAATAGGCTAGCCACTTTCTGCTTGTTACCAGCTCCCAAAAGGCATGTATTTTCTTGCTTTCTCACTCATGGGATTTCCCTTTTTTTTTTTTTTTAAAGCTACATTAGCCACTGTAAATGGAATCACTCCCTATTTATTTATATTACAGTAGCACAAACTGAGATTGGGTTGCCATTGCATTAACATTGTATATGTACATAGTAGGCTAGAGAATCCATGCCCTGACAAGATAGACAAATGATGGGAGAAAGGAAGTTTTCTCCCCACTTTATAGTTGGAGAACTGATGCAGAGAGAGGTGAACGTCATACAGGATGTCTGTGGCACAGCTGAGAACTGAATCCAGGTCTCCCAATGCAGTGCATTAACCACAAGACTATCCTTCCACCTATGCCTTTTTGACAGATCACTCAAAGGAGGCTCTTGTGGATTCTTCCTTAATCTTTTCAGAACCAATGCTGAGGCATATCAAGTAGGAAAGGGTTTAGAGGGAAGCTTTCCAGATTCACTTGGAGTGTACCTCAAGTCTGTTGAGAACCCTGCTTTGCTGGAAGCCTCTTTCAACTTCTCCTGGCCCTTGGAGTTTACAGGCTTTTCAGGTAACTTAAGCAGTTACAGCTCATCAGCTTCTAGCTAAAATACCTTGAGTCTAGTTTCTTAGAGCTTTATTAGAGACAGAGGTTCCTCATCAACTCTGAGTGTGTATATGTGCAGGAACCCTCGATGAAAACTCTTCCCATAAGATCAGGCAGATGATATTGCCCAGGCTATAGCCAAGGAATGGAGACTTCCACTGAGGTGAGCTGAGATTACTTGTTTAGGTGGGTTGTAGAAAGCTGTGCATTGTTCCCACTGGATCAGTACTTAGTGGTATGTGTGGTGACTCTAATGTCCCCTTTTACTTTGCATGTAGGTTAGAGGTTTTCTTGTCTGTCTGCAAGGGTACCCTCCGGTCCAACCTGTCCACACATTCTATAATCATGCCTTGAAAGGTTATACATAGATGGATCTATACCAACATAGACTTAACTTTTTCAGGTAGTTTTCAGCCATAGGGATCCTTCTAGATTATTCCTTGATGCTGGATACCCAAACAGGGACAACAACAACAAAAAAAAACCTCACCTTTTTTCCACTTTTAGGTGGCCAGGAAACTATACACCAATGTGAAAGATATAGACTTGCCCAGTGATCCGATCATTCTGGCTTATTACTACAGTGCACTTGGCTTGGGAACTAAAAAAATTAACCAACCAACCAAAACTGTCCCAAAACCGCTAGTTGGTACAATATGTAGCAACCCACCTCCTAATAAAAGCGATAAGGTTATACTACTGTGGTTCTCCTGTCATTTCTCCGGCATACCCAATAAATAATAAAACATGCTTAAGGTCATAGGCTTGATATTCAAACCTCTCAACAAGCTGTTCTGTGCCAGAGACACACAGTTGTGTATCATCACTGTAACACTGTTGTCGACTTTTACTACTGCTTCTTCTTTCTTGCCACTTCCTTATTCAGGGTCAGCAACTTTTATAGCTTTCTTCCAAAACTCATGATCATCCGCCAGTCTGTCACGCACATCGGTCTCTCTCAGATCCACTGAGGTATCCAGTCCACTTACCAAGCCTTTGGACTCCCGCTTGGTCATCTTCCGTCCACAATCGTTGCAAGAGTCATCCTACTGTTATAGTGGTCCTATATCCAATCAATATGCCCCTACCAACATAGCCTACCCTCCCTCAACTTGTCTTCAATAGGAAAAACCTACTTTAGGTGACGTACAACCTCATTTTGTTTCCTGTCATTGAATGTCCAACCATTTGATGATATCAATATCTTCATTTCTGTGGTGGAGACATACTGATTTCCTTTCTTGTGGCTGGTCAAGTCTGTGTTCCATATGTTAAAATGGTTCAAATTACAGTTTATACACTCAACTTTATTGGCATATTTTTAATCTCAGAGAACTGGGGTCATTTCCCACTATTTGCACCAAGCAGCTTTGGTACAATGCCAGATATCATGCAGGAGAGCACCATTGTCAGCCATTCTATGTATTTAAATTCTTTCACTCTTCTAAGCTCTCTGCCTGTGAAGTGTGGGCACGATCCCCTCACTCAAAGAAGCTAGACCCTGTATTTAATGCTGTCTGCCAGTATGTTAGAGGATGCTTTAAGCCTGCCCATGTCAACAGCCTATACATCCTGGCAGGTATTGCTCTTCCTAATATGCTCCAGGAAGTTGTTAGTAGAGTTGAGTCCACAAGGCAATGCACAGATCCAAGACATCTGCTATGTGACATAACACCAATGTTGAGTCAACTGAAGTCACAACAAAGCTTTCTTGCCGCTGTTAAACCCCTAACATTGTCACCCAAACAGACAAGGGTTCAGTTATGGCAAATGAGTGGAGAACAGTCCTGTAGCCTGTGCGCTTTGGCATCCACAAGTCAAGCACCTTCCACACATTACAGATTAGCCCTGGTCTATCTAGCATTGCCTTAATTGACTCTGCACTGGAGTTGACTGGTCTAGGGAGGCAGTGATTAGGTGGGACTACATCACTGACCCCAGTACCTCTGACTGTGGCAGAGAGCCTCAAAATATGAAGCATCTCCTGAAATGCCAGCAGCTTGAGTGTGATTGCTCTTCCGGTGACCTGGTGGAGTGCAGTGATCCGGCAATTGCATGGGTGTGGAGGGAAAGCAGTATGAGGACACAAGAAGTAGCAGAAAACCATGGTCCCGCTATTTGTTTTAAGTAATCAAATTGGACAAGGATCAAAGCTGAAGCAAGGAGTCCAGATGAATATGGACAATCTTTTCCAAGCTGAGATGAACTTCATCAGAAGAAGACCCCCTGGGAGCAGCTTTTGCAATAAAAGGCCAGTGAGACCAGCCAGGAGAAGACTCATCCTGAAGAAGACAAATTCACTATTGGAATCATTTTAAAAACATCTATTAATTGTGAAAGCCAGTCTGAATTAGTCAGTCTGTGCTGGATAGTGTACTTGCAGAGTTGACTATGGTTCGTGCAGATAACATCTATTGACCTCAGCCATAGTTATTCATTCTGTATACCTGCATACAATCCTGGTATAGAAGTTGATAATCAAACTCTATGTATCTTTCCAGACACATTCCCTTCAATTCCAACAACTTCCAACTCCTGGAGATTCCTGCTAAACCATGGTAACCTCTGCACACAAGAAATAACCAGGGCAGAGTGAGGGACCCCCAAGCTAGGAGTCCCCTCTAACTGATGATGATAGGTGTTGGTGTGTTGATTGACAAGGGGAGTTCAGTATGAAAATCCATACTCATTATTCTCTGAGGCAGTGAGAAAGCTGATCAACTCAGGTGTTAGTATGAATGAGGAATAAGCCCTCCCATTGAAATGCACAAGGACTGCTCCTCTACTGCAAACAGGTTCTACCTGACTATTGTTATCCTGCATTAAAAGTAGAATAAATCTTTTTGTAAAAATCAACCAATCAGAATAGAGGCTTTGAAATATATTAGCAACCCTTATTTTGTCCAGAGTGCCTTACAAGGAGTGTGAAATAAACGTTCAAAAGTAAATGTGAGTAAATCATACAATTTGAAAGAAAATAAAAACTGAAAATTCTGTATATTGTGTTGTAGACTTGTGCTTAGGGAGATCTGCTAAGTTTATAAGCTCACCTCTTCCACAAAATCCATACAGTGGCAGAGCCACGTAGCTTCTCACTGCAGCTCTCTGACCCTGGGAATGCAGAAGGAAATAGCTGTATATCAGCTATATTGGGGGGAAGGAGGGGAATCTATAGTAGATGCTCTTGCGCATCTTGCCTTCCTGTTTGGTTTGTTGGTTGGTGAGCACTCCCCCTCCCTGTTTCAGTCAGCATAGGGAGCTAGCCCAAGAGGTTATGGAGGGGGCCAGAAGATTGTACTCCCTATCAATGAGAGCTACAGTAAAAGAAAAACTTTTCTGTTCAGTTGAAAGAGAAATTATCCAGTATTTGTGATCTGTATATGAATAATTATATATGCAAGGGTTAGGTTTGATGCTGCCACTAAGGAATGTAAAGAAACCAGGGTTGAGAGATTCTTTCTTTCCATCTACTCTCCTTTCACAGAGAATTTCATCCGCTCTGACTCTTCCTGATTCTGGGTTTTGTTGATTGTGTGTTATGCTCGTGGGGGCATTGAGGAGAGATGAGGCATTTGCAAGCTTGTCCGATATGAGTGGGTGAATCCTCCAGTGTAAATGGAACGTTCTTGTTGAATTGTGGGAGTTTTGCTATAGCCTTCACTGGGACCAGGATTTCACCCCCTGTGGGTTTTGATAATGGACATGTCACCATTGGAACTCATCCTTGTTAACCGCTAACTAAATTTCACACCATGGTCTATTTTAGTGTCCTGCTGGGTCCTCCTTAATCTATAAAATTATAGTGCTGGTGCTATGGTTCCATGAATGTCACTGATACAGCAAGATGTTTGTAGAAGCCAGCTGAAGTAAGACACTGAGAAATTAATCTGTCGTATTAAAAGCAGACTAGTCTAGTTAGTAGTAAGGGAAACAAAGGTTGTGTGTTTTAATATATTTAAACCCCATCAAAATTCTTACACAACAAATCTCTTTTATATACGGGAACATCTAAACAATTTTATTCTGCTCATTTTCTAAACATTTGTATTTATTAGAAATTTGTTAAAAAGATAAATAGAGCTGATTTGTTTTAAGCATCGCAGAAACCAGCAGTTGTGATTTCTGATCTTTATTAAAAAGTACCCATTAGACCAATTCCACAGTTACAGGATTTACATGTTTTTCTCAGCTATTTTGTGACACAACTAATTAAAATCTACTTCTTTGTTCCCCTTTGAATGTAATAAAACCTTGCCTTATTCTTTCTGTCATTCTAATCCCTCTTTCTTTTCCATTGACACATTTCTAATACCTCTTCAGACAAGTCAGACACTTCTGCCTCACATGTACAGAATCCCCACTGCTCAACACCTTTTGACAAAATGGATACATCCTCCCGTGGCTTGGAAGTGATATACGCTGTCAAAAAGTGTTTTCCAAATGGTTTCTCTTTGTCACCTCTACCCGATTTTATCCTCCATTGTAGAAATGTGCAGTTTAATGTTGCGTTTCAAATCATTTTCGGCTGAAAAAGTGTGTAATGGAATCAGGGCGTCCCATGAATACTCTTAACAGTAGGAGATGCCTCTTTTGTTTTGAACACTAGATTCCCAACAGACCCGCGACAGCAGTGAAATTACACTTTTGACCTTATTCACTAAAGTGTTCCTTTCTCTTTATGATTAAATGAGAGTAACCAACAATGACTTTCTCTAAAATGCATGAGTTTCCCTCTTTTATATGGTTTTTACACGAAAGGATGCCTGGCAGTTCCCAGATGATTGCCTCCTCTTAAGGGGACTCCTCTGCCCTGTGCGCGCATTCTCTCTCTCTCGGTTTTATATAAAAAGTGTTTTATGCATTTTTTTTAAGGGATAAAAGATTGATTTTCCTCATAATCCTTAGTAGCAGGAACAACACTGAAATGCAGTGACCAGTTACCCATTTTTGTTGCCTCATAAACCATTCAATTTAAAGGCAGAAAGTAAAAATCTTGCCCCTACCATTGCTTTAGGGTATTGGCACTGAATATGACAAATAAACAGAACTTTAAATATGTGTGAGAATGCATTGGACACAGTGCTCACGTGCTCAGAGATCATTCAGTTGGCCATAATGAAATGCACAGTTGAGTCAAACTGAAATAAAAATGGTAACATTTTATGAAGAATTCACATGTACCCCTCTTACGCTTCCACCTTGTGCATGTTTCCCTTCATATACTTGTGCACTGGGCTTTGGCCCATCCAACCAGTAGGTAAATGCAATACTGCTTGGATTTCCCTCTGCACCACCTGAAGCATGGACATTCGGGCACATCAGTTGTATGGCTTTTTTGGGGGAGGGAGTTTATTAGATCAGGCAATATGTTCCATGGATTAACCTGGTCAGAAAAGAGGTAGCAATAACAGGGTTTGGTTCATCCAGTTTTAAATACTTGAATTGGTTTTTATTTCTTAAATACATATTTTTCTCTACATTTCTACCAGCTCTACGCTACTAAAAATAACTGCCCTTATTTGTAGAATCCACGTAGACATGCTGTGAAAAGCACATGGTGCAATTTCACAGTATTATTTATGTAGGGTCTACACTAAGAATACAAGTTATTGGGCTCAATACAGGGGTAACTGGGTGAAATTCTATGGTCTGTATAATAAAGGAATCTAATAGTGATCTAATGATCCCACTGCCCTTAAAATATATGAACAGTTTTTTTTCCCCCATTTATAATTGCTATGGGATGAAGTGGTGTTTTTCTGGGCGGGGAACAGCACAAAGCCAATAAGCTGGAAGAAAAGTGAACTTTCAAAGTAAATACAATTTGGGGCCTAAGGTATTTGACACTTCTTATTTCATTTCCTGCAGTAAGTGCTTTTTTTATTTCTTCATAGCTGATAAAAATTAATGATTGCTCTGGATCTGAAGTAACCTTGTCATCAAGGAATATTCTGTTAGTGTTGACATACTCATTCCCTACAAACATGAATCACCCAGCCTCATATAGCAGCCTCACCCTCTGGCTGTACTATAATGTTTCACTAGTGTAGTTAAAATTAAAATGTCAGCATTAAATATGGCAGAAGCAGATGGGCTGTGGGAACAATAGCCTCTCCAAATCCAGTAGTTTTCTATCTAGCTATTCCCTTACAGAGGGGGACAGCCTCCAAAACATAAGTGTTTGGCCAGTTGAAATTCTAGTATAAAATCTCACAGCCACAATCCCACAATATTCTGGGAGCTAGCACTTCCAGAAGCCATTGTGCTTCATTACACACACACACACACACACACACACACACACACCCTTCGTGTGTGATGAAAGCAATAATGCTATAACATGGCATTGCTGGTATGGGAAATACAAAGTTAAAAGCGGAGTTCCCCCAGCACTGTAGAAATGTGTATTTTATACTTTTCAAAATAGTTATTTTAATGTTTTTAGTTCCCATGTCAGTCGTCAAGATTGCACCTTTAAAATAAAGTCATTTTTAAAGTGACTGTAGTACTGATGTTGATCATACTGGAGATTGAGGGCCTTGTCCACACAACAGACTCTGTTTAGGCAGCAGCAGTACTTCAGGGGTCATGGAGGGGTCGGTGAGAGGGTACTTCAGTCTCCATGTCCAATTAGGGCTGATCCAGTATCCTTTGGATTCATTGGAAAGATTCCCTTCTACTTCAATGAGTACTAGACCAGAACTTTAATCCTTAGCTTCCTTGGTGAGATCGCCAACAAGCTTGCCAGTTGTGGTGCCAGCATCTGTGATGTGGACTGAAAGTAACAACCTTCAGCGATATGTAGCTGTTAAATGGCTTGGACTGAGTACTGGATAGCTTGAGAGAGTGGTAATGGGATATTGAGCACTACTATTGATCTGAGCTGAATTCAAACCGGTGACCTAGAAGTGAAAGCCTGAGTGTCCCATTTCTAATCTCTTGAGCTATCTAGTCCCTCAGTCCAAGCCATTTTACTCTTATGTGCAGTTGCAACTCTCTCTCACGTTAAGATAAATTCTAGATTTTTATATTTAACACTAATAAAATTCAAGGAAATTCAGGACTTAGGCTCTGTTCCATCCTAAAGTCACCTTTTTGCTTTGATCGTTCCAAGGTTCTCATGCTGGGCTGTACTGTTTCACACCATATGGCTGTAATATCTAGTCAAAACAAGCTGGGCCCATGAAACACTGCCTTTCCTACCTTAGAATTTCATTGTGTGTGCGCAATATTAGTCCCTTGGGGCTCAGTTCTACCCTCAGATATATGCCTGAGACAGGCATCGAACTTAAACAGGAAACGTTCCAGTGTCTTCCGGGAAGGACCTGAGCCCTAAAATGTATTTTGATATAGATCTCTTAAGTGGTAGCTTTTTGAAAAACAGTAGAACTCATAAGTTAATAGTCTAACAATAGTACTGATGTGAGTGATGCTTCCATTGACTTTAACATTAGCTCTTTCAGACCAAATTTAGGATCCACGGAATCCTTCCGATTCATTCTTTTAAGATAAAAAATTCTGTTAACGTCTTTTGATCATTCTAGCATGGCACAATACAGACTATTGATCAACATGCTGGAACCCTAAACCCTTCAAACTGTGTCAGACCGTTACTTACGAGTCAAATTACACTGGTCTACAATTTTTGACAAGTCGTCTGCTTCAGAGATAAAATGTGCTATTTATGTATTTTGATGTGCTGAATTCAAATATGACAATTAAAACAACTGATTGGCTACTGTTTCTAAGATATTTAAGTTTTTACATTTTATGTCTATGTATATTGTGTAGATAGTAGAGTTTTAATCATAAATTGTAAACCTAGGTCTTTTCATGTGTTTATGGTTGCTTTACATGATAATATTTCACCTGTCCTGTTTATGTAACACTTTAAAAATCAGCAAAAGGCAAAAAACTATTATGTACATAGTTTAGTCCTATTCAGTGTCTACTCGGCGCTTCTTGGCTTGTCTCTTGTATTCATTAAATGGAGCATCTCTTGTCACTGTCCAGCAATAGTCTGCAAGCATTGATGGGCTCCATTTGCCCTGATAGCGTTTCTCCATTGTTGCAATGTCCTGGTGAAATTGCTCGCCGTGCTCGTCGCTCACTGCTCCGCAGTTTGGTGGAAAAAAATCTAGATGAGAGTGCAAAAAATGTATCTTTAGTGACATGTTGCAACCAAGGCTTTTGTATGCCTTGAGGAGATTTTCCACCAACAACCTGTAGTTGTCTGCCTTGTTGTTTCCTAGAAAATTTATTGCCACTAACTGGAAGGCTTTCCATGCCGTCTTTTCCTTGCCATGCAGTGCATGGTCAAATGCATCATCTCGAAGAAGTTCACGAATCTGAGGACCAACAAAGACACCTTCCTTTATCTTAGCTTCACTTAATCTTGGAAATTTTCCACGGAGGTACTTGAAAGCTGCTTGTGTTTTGTCAATGGCCTTGACAAAGTTCTTCATCAGACCCAGCTTGATGTGTAAGGGTGGTAACAAAATCTTCCTTGATTCAACAAGTGGTGGATGCTGAACACTTTTCCTCCCAGGCTCCAATGACTGTCGGAGTGGCCAATCTTTCTTGATGTAGTGGGAATCTCTTGCACGACTATCCCAATCTCTTGCACGACTTGCACGACAGAGAAAACAGCAGTACTTTGTGTATCCAGTCTGCAGACCAAGCAAGAGAGCAACAACCTTCAAATTGCCACAAAGCTGCCACTGATGTTGGTCATAGTTTATGCACCTCAAAAGTTGTTTCATGTTGTCATAGGTTTCCTTCATATGGACTGCATGACCAACTGGAATTGATGGCAAAACATTGCCATTATGCAGTAAAACAGCTTTAAGACTCGTCTTCGATGAATCAATGAACAGTCTCCACTCATCTGGATCGTGAACGATGTTGAGGGCTGCCATCACACCATCGATGTTGTTGCAGGCTACAAGATCACCTTCCGTGAAGAAGAATGGGACAAGATCCTTTTGACGGTCACGGAACATGGAAACCCTAACGTCACCTGCCAGGAGATTCCACTGCTGTAGTCTGGAGCCCAGCAGCTCTGCCTTACTCTTGGGTAGTTCCAAATCCCTGACAAGGTCATTCAGTTCACCTTGTGTTATGAGGTGCGGTTCAGAAGAGGAGGATGGGAGAAAATGTGGGTCCTGTGACATTGATGGTTCAGGACCAGAAGTTTCATCCTCATCCTCTTCCTCTTCCTCGTCTGACTCAAGTGAGAATGGTTCTGGTGCATCAGGAACCGGCAGTCCTTCTCCGTGGGGTACTGGGCGTATAGCTGATGGAATGTTTGGATAATGCACAGTCCACTTTTTCTTCTTTGACACACCTTTCCCAACTGGAGGCACCATGCAGAAGTAACAATTGCTGGTATGATCTGTTGGCTCTCTCCAAATCATTGGCACTGCAAAAGGCATAGATTTCCTTTTCCTGTTCAACCACTGGCGAAGATTTGTTGCACAAGTGTTGCAGCATATGTGTGGGGCCCACCTCTTGTCCTGATCTCCAATTTTGCAGCCAAAATAAAGGTGATAGGCTTTCTTAACCATAGTGGTTATACTGCGCTTTTGTGATGCAAAAGTCACTTCACCACAAACATAGCAGAAGTTATCTGCACTGTTCACACAAGTACGAGGCATCTCTGCTCACTTTGGCTAAACAGAAATGTGTCCCTTTGCAAAATCAAACACTGACAAATAAGAGAGCACGACACTGTATGATTTCTAGAGCTGATATAGGGCAATTTGTTCAGCAGAGTGATGTAAGCTTCGTTATGATTGCATTATCCATGACTTCTAGGAATAACATGATGCAATTCATATCATGTATGACGCAATACCAGCTTCAGATTGCATCATTCATTGTTTTGCCTAAAAAGCAAGTACTGTCCAAACCCAGTCATAGATTTATTCATAGATCCAGTCAAAGATGTATTTTAGTCATTTCTGGTTTAAATTGAGATCCCTTCCCTTTATAACTCACTTATCCTCCGCCATCCCCAAGTCAAGGGTCGTATATACTGACCCAATAGTGTATCTTGAAAACTAGAGTCAATCAACAATTTTAAGCATCATTTTCGTTCTCAGTGACCCAGAATTAGTAAAGTTTGACGACATTTATTTCAGAAGCATTTTGGCTGTAGAGCAGTGTTACAGATGAAAGGGTTATGAAAACTGGCTAATGTATTTGAGCAGTTGTCTCTGTTTCAAAGCCACATTAAATTAACCATTAGCAAAAAATAAAGCAAAGTTGCCAGCACACACAATAGTCAGTGCTGTTCTTATTTCAGTTTTGCAAATGAAGGTGTTAAACGGGGCATACTGCAAAGCCTAATTGTGACTTCCACCATGTCATTTTTACCAGACTGGAATGAGGGGGGGGGGGGAGACCCATTACTAATTTAAACTATATTTAGAAGAAGATTCTGCCCAAATTTCTCCCCAGTGTTCTCCCCCATTTTAAAATGATTGAATTATTACCACTAGGGGAATCCCTCCCCACACAGAAAATACATGAAATTTCTGATAGTAGTAGCAATGGGCTTCTTAGCTTTCATGAAGCAAATGTGATGCTGTTGGGTGGGTTTCTGTGTGTACCCCTCTAACTTCCACTAATAAACCTGTAGCATCATTTGCATGTGGAGTTCAGAAAAACCAAGAGCAATAAGCTCATGGTCTCTGTCAAAACTATTTCCCACCCCCCAACACACACACACATTTTCCTCCCACTACAAGACCCCTTGCAACTGAAGCCCCACATTTCTGCATTCTCTGCAACATAGATTTAACCTCTCCACGCATCCCTGTTCATTTCCACATAACCCCTACAATCCCACCCAACCCATTTGTTCCCTCTATCATTCCATTATGTCATTGCTATATTTTCATATTAGCTAGTGATTTGGAGGTTACATTCATCCAATATAGCATTAAAGGACTCATGGGGATGTGATGTATTGTAGTTATGCCATAGACCTAATTGTGAAAAGCAGCACGTTAATGGGTGTTTTCCAAGGAGGGTCTGTCTTTTGAATCTCCGCTTAAGGTTCATCAAAGCGTATGTGTGTGTGTATATACAATATACTTTGATGGCTTTTCAGTGCCACTAGGATACCCAATGTAGGGTAGCAGTCAACAAACGGATCAAATTATCAAAGGAATTAAGATGTGAATAGCACAAGTAAAAAGGGAATAAAGGATCACAAAAGGAGGGATCAATATGCTGTTGGAACTGTAAAGACTTGCATTCAAATAACAGTAACTTGTGTATGCATAGTGTGATGTCAAAAAAGGGGGGAAATCAATACAGCACCAAGTGTTCCAATTTTAAGATACACCTCTACCTCAATATAACGCTGTCCTCAGGAGCC
Organism: Terrapene triunguis; assembly: GCF_002925995.2. Classification (NCBI taxonomy): domain Eukaryota; kingdom Metazoa; phylum Chordata; order Testudines; family Emydidae; genus Terrapene; species Terrapene triunguis. The sequence goes on along the minus strand of NW_020664419.1, from coordinate 55,094,637 downwards.
AAAAAATCTTACCGCGTTATAGGTGAAACCATGTTATATTGAACTTGCTTTCATCCACCGGCGTGCGCAGCCCCCCACCCCACCCCACCCGGAGCACTGCTTTACCGCATTATATCCAAATTCGTGTTATATCGGGTGGCGTTATATCGAGGTAGTAGTGTACTCTAATAATCTAGATGGGCAGATTTGAAGCTTATAAAATCTTTGGGAACATGTATGTCTTCTCTAACCACCATATAAAGCACCATGAGTGCACCACTTGAGGGGCTGCATAAATAATAAAAAAGTATGAGAATACAATTCTATTATTAGAATGGGATACATGAACAATAAATACAGTAGAAACATTATGGACCAAATTCTTCCCTGGTGTATCTCCCATTAGCTGAAACAGTTACACAAGGGACAAATGTGGCATTTTATTTTATACAGATATTTTATAGGGATGACAGAAATATATTCATTGTTTGGTAGAATTTTCTTCTCTGTGCCATTTGCAGAAATGTGTGTGTGAAATCTGCCAGATGATCTATAGCCATCCCATTACCCGTCTTCCTCTGGCAGGTAGCTAGTTAGATTTGTGTTAAACAGGATTTGCTTTGCCATTTCCATTTGCTGCGAGAATGGAAATGTTCTGACATGACATACGACCAATCAATAACTGGAAAGTGGCTTGCATGAGTCATCTGAAGCCAGCAGGTTGGAGAGTGTCAGCCCCTACTGGGATTAAAGCCTGCAAAGGGTTGTTCTGCAATCAGTAATTCTGCAGTATCTCCTCTGGGTGTCTGGCTTTCACGAATAAGAATATACCCTGTAGACTTGGGTTGAAATAACTCCTGTCATTATTTGGGTGCCTGATTTTTCTGAGCTCTAAGAATGAGGTGAATTTGACATAAGCAAATCTACTGTTTTGCTATTCCACCAAAAATAAAATGGGGCAAGAGTTGGCATCCTGTTTTTATAATGTTTTGGGGGGGTGGGAGGGAGACTTTTTTTTGTCTTGCTCTGGTCCGAGCAGAATAAGCACCCAGCTAATGTTAGAAAAAGCCCACATGTCCCAGTATTTTCTGTGGTCTCTACTGACAATGTTTTATGACAATTGCAGGGCCATAATAATCAGGAACAAAGAAGTTATTCCAATGTCTTCAGAATTCACTCCTGAGACTGAGCGTCAGCGACTACAATATCTGGTAAGAGATCTGAGGATTGCACTAGCTGCTGCTGAATGTTGCTCTGTCATGTGTTCACAGGATTGTTAAGTAACATTTTACTATAGCACATCTATGAGCAAACTGAGTAGGGTACTTAACTCCCTCCCAGTGTTTACTGTGCGATGGTATTTAATGTAGCAGTCTGACATTTGTGTGTGAGAGAGACTGTGGTGCATATTGTTTTCCCGTGTTTTATTAGCATGGCTGACAGAGATCTCTTACCTAGGCTGGATCTACCATAGAGGTGGTTTCATTCAGTGTGGGTGGTCTCATTCAGTGTGGATAACTGTGGATTGGGAGGGATGGATGCTTTACTAGTTTGCTTAGGGCAGCCAAACCCCCTGCAGCCAATGACTAGCTGATGAGAGACAGGATGGTTTATGTACAAAGCACTATTAGCCTATAAGCCATGTAACGAATAACTAAATATATTTTTACTTCTTTCTGACTCAAACCGCCATTTAATTTTTACACCATTAAAACTAACAGTTGAGCCCACTGATTGCTGTATGACTGTAACAGGGCGCCGATGGGCCCCTCTAGCTTCTGCCCCTGCTGCGCCCACAAACCAGGCGTAGACCTCTGCTTTGGTGCAATCACCCGTGCTCTTTATTTAGGGTAGAAGTTCCCACCACCTTGTAGCTACAGAAAGCGTCAGGCTTGCAGCCTCAGGGACTGTTGGCTTCTGCAGCCAGCAGGGGAGAGCGGCCACTAACTCCCTGGCTCCTCCCTTTCCTCTGCCACGGCTTCCTTCCTCCCAGCGTTTATGTAGCCCCTGGCTAACAAGGCCAGTAGCTGTTCCCCGTTTGCCACTTAGGCCTGCGCTTACTCCACCAGCTCCAATTCCCCTTTCCTGATTGGAGCTGTTGTGACAGAGGGCTGGCTCAGGATGTCCTAGCCAGCACCCTGTCACACACCTGCCCCCTTATGAACCGCCAGGTTCGTCCTTCCTCGGCCTCTCCACCCGCATCCAGTAGGGTTCGTCCGGGGAAGCCTCTCCCCCTTTTTCAGGCAATCACCGGCATCATCTCCTGGAGGTTCCTTCATCCCCCACCCATAAAAAGTACACTGGTCGAGGGGTGGATGTTCCCATAGCTCAGCCATCACCCACAGGTCCTCACACCAATCGCACCCCAGCAAGCATCCCTTCTCCTTTATCCCCTTTTCTTCTGGTTGAGGGTCAAGGCCAATCCCAACCTCCTGCAGGACACCTCGGGTTCTCCCAAGCCACCATGCGGGGTCCTTCTTTCTTCTCCTGGGAGCTGCGTTGTGGGGAGCTCCAGTTGCTCCTTTTCTCCCTCTAAGGGACTTGGGCTGGCCATCTCCCCCGCACCTCCTTCCCCTCAATCTACCCTGTCCGGGCTCTGTTGTCTAGGGTTCTCATGATTGCTACCCCGAGGGCCTTGCTCCTCTTCCTCCCCAGGGCTTCTCAGTCTAGGGGTCCCCGCCCCTTCTACAGGGAACCTAGGCCTGATGGTCTTCTGCTGTTCCTAAAATACCTTTTATGTTCAGCCTACTCCAACTGTCTCAGTATTTGGCGAGGTAGAGATGCAAGGTTGTTGGGATTTTAAAAACATTTTTTTGAAGGAAATGCCTTTTTGTTTTTCTGTTCAGATTTAATTCCTATTCCAGTTCATTGCTTGAGTCTGAACATTTCAGAGGAAAGAAATACTTTGGGATGTATTCATATTCAGAGAACCAAATACAAAGCAGACCTAATAAATATTTATACTTAGTTATAGTTAAAATAATTTGTTTTCCTGTAAAATAAAGAGAATCTGTAGTATCTTGGGAGCCTGGCACTTCTCTAGGAAAATATGAGATAAAGCATTGCCTACAAGGGATTTTGCTCTTTTGATGTCCTTTCTGGCTTATATTTGAAAACAGCAGCTGATTTGAAAAGCACTTCTGCTGTTTCCCCTGGAATTTTCTTTACCTTTTTTTGTTTATTTCATTTGTATATGTAGCAAATGTGCCTGGGCCATGGGTATCATGTTCAAAGGAAATACACGCAAGACAGCAAGAGCGTGAAACAAAATTAGAGACAATTTCAAACGTTCCATAGGTAACACTTTTACTCCAGTGTTTAAAAAAAAAAAAAGTCGTAGTAGCCATCTAACAGTACTTTGAGGCACTTGGAAAATGAGTGTTTAATTAGGGAAAACCTCAAAAGAACCCCAAGCTTATTTAGCTTGAATAAGCATCCAATTCTAAAAGTTCAAATGCTTGGTTATAATGTATCTAAACCACCTGAGATTTCTGGTCATCCTCTTTATCTGTCCAGGGCCATCACCTGTCTCTCTTCATCCTTACATCTCTGGAAACCAATATTCACTGCACTTCCTTGTCTTAAGGGTATTTACTTTGGATTTGTTTGGATGCAAGTCTCTGGGTTCCAGTTTAAATGTAGTTTCCCAGTTCCCTCTCCCATGCATACCGAACAACAGGAAGAAATGCACATTCTGGTCATTTTAACATAAATATTTCACTCTGCAGTTGTCAGTGCCAATGTAATCTTCCTTCTCGTAATATGTGTTTAGCTCAAATGAACTATAAACCCACTCCAGTCTTGTCTCCTCTAGAAATAGAGAAGAAAGTGGCACGGGTCACTGTTGCAACTAGAGCTAGTTTAACAATGCAGAAAAACCATTAGACAAAAGATTTTCTGATCAGCCCAAATTATAGCGTAGTTTTTGGTATGGCCTGTCCTACAATATCCATGAGCATGGACCTCTTTCTTAGCAGCTCCAAGGAGCACTTGGGCTTCCATTGATCGAGTCACTCTCACCCCAACCATCTAGTAAGGACTAGTCTCACCTAGAGTTTTACTTCTTTAGGAGAAAAGCGTACATTCAAATGCAGCCTGCGTTTAACTGAATGCAGCCCCTGGATTCCTCTCACTGATTCCATATGGATGTTTGCAGCAGAAGCAATCTGCTCTGTCAATGAGCTAGAAACTTCTTGGAGCTTCCAATTATAGATCCTCTCCTAGCAGTCATATCCTCTTAAAGATATGACACCTTAAGACACAGATCATTTAGCAAAAGATGTACAAGTGTTACATTCACATTCCCTTCCCTCTCCAGATTCACAGCACTTGTTGTCTTCTTGCTCCCCAATAGGTTCCATTCATGTAGTAGGCCCTTCTTCAGACAGGCTTTTGCCAGCCTACGAAGTGTTGTCCTTTTGCTTTGAAGTTGTGGGGCTCAGCATTTGTGACAACCTTTTTATTATGATCCGTGAGGCACTCTGGAAGGAAATCATGGTGCTTCCCTTGCTAACATGCTGTGAAAAAGATGATAAAATCCAACCAGATATTGACTGTGCACTGATTTGTTGACTTCTGAAGTTTTCTAAGACTTCAGCATTTGGGCTGGCAAAAAATATATCTGTGGAGATTACCCCAGTCAATTTCCCTTTTATCTTCTGAAGAGACTTTTAATATGAATCATTCTAGATTTTGCCATTTAGTGCATTTTTGCAACATATATTTTATCATGTATTCCCTCTAGAAACTTCTGTTAATATTGACTTTTGCAGACAGGTACAACATTATCATTTGCATTACAGTCGGCCTAAATATTGTCCGTACGCAATTCAAGGCAGGGTTCCTGCTTCAGAAAGTTTGCAGTCTAGAAAGAGCAGGAGTGGGCAGAAGGAATTATTGCTATTCCATTTTACAGATGGGGAACTGAGGCTCAGAGACATTACATGACTTGCTCTACAATACACAAGAATTTTGTGCCTGAGCTGGGAATTGAACCCAGATCTTCTGAGTATGTCTAATGCGTTGGCTACAAGACCATCCGTCCCCTCATGTAATTCTTTTAAATAGATACTTCTCTGTCTGAAAGATTAGTTTACAAAGTATTACCTGAGATATGGAAATATTTTGTATGGTTTGGGGAGCGGGGGCTCCTTTCAACTTCCTACAATGAGTGTTGGTTAATGGTAGTACAGTCTACTTCCAAAATACCCATTTTGTCCAAATTTCTTACTCTTGTGTTTCTTTATACATTCACCTTAGATCAAAATCCTTAGATCCAAATCTTCAGATGCACCAGAGCTCTGCTTGGTGCATTGGGCAGACGGAGGGGCAAAGGTGTCTATAGGCCACTTTTTGTGCTCATCTGGTGCTAGAGACAGCCAGTGTCAGTTTTCCACCAGTTGGAAACTTTCCCATATAAAGGGAACTACAACTGTCCACCAAGGACCTGGCCCTATATTTCTGATCCTGGAGACTTGTTTTCTTTTTCTAATGTTTTCCCCTATTTAGATTTCCTGTTGTTTGGCTTTGAATATGGATCCAGCCCTAGAGTAACTGACCAGTATGCTTGGAACCTCTCCTGGATGCATCACACTTAACCTTTTCCAGTTTGAGTGTGGGGTCGTGAACTAAAATGTAATGCTTGAGGAAAAGGCACAATGATAATTGTCCTTGTATTAAAGGAATAGTACTATACCTTGAGGCTTGGCTATATGTATGGGTGAAAATGGCAACCCAGATAGTACCATGAGTTGCAATGAAACTTCTGATGTTGGATGTCACAGAATGATGCATTCTAGGATAGCCTGAGTGAAGTAGTCAACATTAAAGGACTTTGCAAAGAGAATTGTAAGGCACACAAATGCTCTCTACAGCCTAATTTGTTGGGATAAATGTGAGTTAACTTAGTTTTCACATTTGCTTTCCAGATCAATTTTAATAAAAAGGAAATGGGGAAACCGGCCTGTTGAAAGAAAAGTGACTCATATTTCCATGAGCGGGTTCTTTTCTACATGGCTAACTGTTAAAAAAGCATAACTAACACTGAATTTTTAATATAGACAACCATAAAATGGTTGACTCCCAAAAGCATATAATACAGAATACTGTAGATTTGTGCCAAAGCAGACAGTAATAACTGTTGAAAGACCAAAATGGTGGAAAATATTTTTTGTACCCTAAAGCCAGAATAGTAGAGTGAAGCCTTCTTAACTAGCCTGGTAAGGATACAGAAAGTAAAGTATTTGATATTCACCAAGGTTGGTTGTTTTTGCTTTAAAGCTAAGTAACATTTTTTCTGTGAAATATATTTTCCCCTTAGCATACTTTTAAACCTAGACTGAGTATATGTAAAATCATTGATAAATGTGATGTCTAACCACTATTTAAATGTTAGAATTGATTCACATTTTGCTTTTGTTGATCAATTAAAGAGATTTCTTTGTGTCTGCTTGTGGATCTCCTTTAAAGATCTGCAGATGTTGAAGATTTTTGTTTTGTATTTATTTTCTTTTTCTATTGCAAAGCACAATCTGTCACCAGGAGGAAGGCAAAGAGCCACGCCTCGTAGTAAATAGGGAACAGTTCTCAATAAGTCAGTCTGAGAGGAGTCAAGCCTGTGTTTTATAGTGGCACATTCATATCACTTTATAGAATTACCAGGGAAACTTCAAGAATAACTGCAAAGGAAATGTTTCTTCACATAAGAATTCAGCTCACATTCAGACACCAGCAGCTTCCAAATTCCTCTTCTCCTTCTCTGTTTTACTGACGTCAAAAATACTAGAATCAAGTTAAGATTCTTAGATTGTAAATCAAACATTGAGGGTAGGCTGCGGAAGAGAAATCTTATTTGAACATTAGCAGTCCACTGGTAGCTCTGCCAGCTTTATTAATCTTATTTCACGTGTGACCTTAGACTTTCCATCTGAGCAAATCTTTATGAAACGCAGTCTCTCACAATCACTTTCCCTTTGCAATAAGGGAAATTCTTATTTTCCAAGAAAAAATGTTGCTAAAAGCCTTATGGATTTAGTTTCTTTTGGAGTTGTCTATACAGTAAAACAAGCAATCTGATAATGTAAGAGGGAAAAAACTCCATTGGTGGTAGGGTGTTTTTGTGTTTTAAACAGTGCTGCCTGTTTTAAAGGCAGAGAACACTAAGCTTTAAGTGGACTGGATTTGTAATTATTTGCTCAAGATAATCCATGTATTTTTTTACAAAAACTGAAATCAACAACGTTCTAAACTGATTATTGACTTCTTTTTTTCAACACAGCAGATGAAAAAAGAGTGAATATTGGAAAAATCCAGAAAAAACTGTAATAAAATACTGAGTTTCTGGAATTTATTTAGGACATCAGTAAAATATAAAATTATCTATTAAAATTAGCAACCAGGTTTCTATTCCATCTCTTGGCTGTCAAAAATTACCAAATATATTTTATACTGCAATATACTGAATCAAACTCTTTTAGATGTGTATAGTTTTCAATATAAAAGAAAAAAAGATAAACGCAATGATTATACATACATTTACATATTGGATATCTAAAATACTAAAGTAAAAGTACAGAAAACCTCTTTCCAAGATGTATGCTATAGGTTTGATCTCACTAGACATTTTTAAAAATCAGTAATACCTTACAATAATTTCTTTCTTTTAGCAGGGAACAGTGATCCATCTACATGGCCCGTTAGGACAATATTTTAGGGGAACTTTATTGAAGACTACAGTTTGCAGATAAAGTAATATTGTCCTGTGCTGAGAAGGGATTTGATGGAACTCTTGTTCCAGCAAAAGAGCAGAAGGTCTCCATCAAACTTGAAAGTTGGGCCTTGAAAGTAGACTGCACTCTAGTTAGCCAGTCAGAATGTCATCTGCCTTGACTCCATTTCAGTGAAGCTGGAGGTTTCTTCTCAAAAGATATCTGGATAAAAGAATGGAAGCAATTGGTTTCTTTAGGATAGAGAGGTGATGTGTTGAGCCTGATCCAACTCCCACTGAATTCAGCAAGTTCACGCCTTAAATGAAGGAAATATTTTATTTTGACCTATTTGTATGAGAGCTATTGGGTAAATCAGTAAAGGTTTCAGATACTCCCAACTGCTCACTTTTCATGAGTACTACATTTATGTCATAGCTAGAAACTAATGCCAACTCATTTGATCTTCCCTGACTGCAGCTGCTGCTGAAGATAAGGCAGATTTTATTCCCTTAACCAGCTGAACAGGGGGGGAAAGGGGCATTTCCAGAAGGCTAAGGGGAAATGCAACTTTTGTCTGTCCACCTTAGGCCCAGTGATCCCTGGCTAATTTGGCTCAGTTTGTCTCAGGCAGGAGCTCACTGTCAGTAAATGCAAAAACCCCACCAGTATGCACATGTAATTAAGCCTTAAATGTTTTCTTTCGTTTGTCTTTTTGCTGCTGCTTATGGTAAAATGTGGAGGGGAAACATAACTGTTAATGTTGTATGTGAGCTCAGGCACAGTGTTAATGGATTAACTTTTCACATCTGGGGATTTCGTTGTAACTTCTTTCTAGACCCCAAATGAAAACGAATGGTTTAGTCTGAAGTTGGTCCCCATCACAGAATCACCAGACCCTTTAGTAACATTAGCAAGCAATCACTGGTAGGGAGACCAAGGGTCTCAATAGCTGGAGTGCAGCAGGGCACAACTGAGGCACGTTGGCAGAGCTGTGTAAATATTAGGGCTGATCAAAAAAATTTCGCCAAAGCTGTTTTTGACAGAAAATTTCGTTTTTAACTAAATTAAATTTTCTGTGAAAAGTGTCCACTTTCCACAAAAAAAATCAATTTTTATTTAACATCTGAAAGCCAAAACCCAAAATATTTTGGCAGAAAACAGAAATATTTTGATTCTGAAATGCCGCCACAGTGCCTCATGAGAATTGTAGTTCTGGTGCCTCATGCTCCAGTTCTTTTCTATGGGCCAGGGTCACTGGATGAATTTAATCTCCCATGATGCACTACTGCCATGCGGCTACCATGATACACTGCCTCCCATCACCAAGAACTGAGACCATGGTGCTTCATGTGGAAAGATGTCGTTTGACCAGGGAACCGGGCACACAGAGGAGAAAGGGAATATGAGGCACCCAAACTACAACTCCCATGAGGCAGGACTGGAATATTTCAGTTTTTGGCTGAAAACTTGATATTTTCTTTCAGGGGGAGGATTCCATTTTCTGACTAGCTCTAGTAAATGTGTTTACCCATACTATGATTGGATCTGTCCAGCATGAAAAATTATTCACTCCCGGGAGGACCAGATATACTCATGGTAACAGAAAATATTGGATAACCCAGAGTTTATTTGTTATACGCAATTTGTCAGGAACTGGTCCAGGTTTAACAGGAGAAATGGGGTCAGGACTGCTTTTTTTTTTTTTTTTCCTTAGAAGAAGGAAAGCAATTAATAAAAATGCTACAAAAATGGGAACTGGCTGGCTGACTGAAGATGGGCCTTGATCTCTCTCTCAGATTCTGCAGGTGTAAAATGGGATGATAATTAAGGCTACGATTCTGTCACAGAGGTCATAGATTCCATGACTTTCCAGGATCTCTGTGACTACTTCTGGGGCAGGTCTGGAGCAGCTGTCAGCCCCAGGGCTGCTAAAGCAGTGGCTGTCAAAACAGCTGGCCAGCAGCCAGCCCTGGGGCCGCCAGAACAACAGCTGGGGCTGGGTCAGCCCCACTGGGGCTGGAGCAGCAGCCGTCAGCCCCTGCCACAGGAGTAGCGTCGGGAGCAGCTGCAAGCCCCAGCTGAACTTTGTTTGCCCCCCCCCTCACCTCCCCGGGTATTTTTAGTAAAAGTTAGGGACAGGTCGTGGGCTTCTATGAATTTTTATTCATTGCCCGTGACCTGTCCGTGTCTTTTACTAAAAATACCCTTGACGGAATCTTAGCCTTAATGATAATGCTTATCCACCTTGTCAAACTGCCTTGAGATAAATGGATGAAATATGCTATACAAGTAGTAAGTATTAGTATTTATTAAGGGGGAGAAAATAGAAGACTTGGGGGAGATCTCACTGCTGATTATGGAGGTATCTGATTAGCTTTCTACACTAACCACCAAATAGTCTGTCAGATTTTTATTCATGTGTATAAATACTGTTTGCTAGGATAGTTACTCATCGCCTCTTTTTAAAAAATTAAAAAATACATAAAAGTGGGGGAGGGGGAGAGAAACTATCTTATAGATGAATTTTGTTGTAAGATATAAGCATGGTTTCTGTTTTTTTGCCCATAGGCTTTCATGCAGCCCCACTTGCTGGGTAACGAGTTCACACATTTAGAGTTTCCAAGGAGGGTGCAGCGTAAGGAAGTTGGGAAGAGGATGCTCTACAGGGACTTTAACATGACTGGCTGGTAAGAACATGCCGTTTCTGAGCATTGAAAGGGGGGGAAAAATAATGCATGCATTCTTGATTAGCATAAATCTGTCTACATCAAAACAGCAGTGTGTGTGTGTGTGTGTGTGTTGTGAAAGGGGATCTCCCTCTATCCAACTTTTTATTCTTTTTAGAAAACAAAATCTTAAATAAATCAGAGATTGTCTAGAGTTATGACCTTGGCTCATTCTTGGTGTGAGAAGTCATAGTGAGGCAAGACCCTCAAAGGACATATCATGCGACTTTCATGTGTTTGAAATCATTCTGTTTTATAAATATTGTAGTCTCTGGTTTAACATAAATTCATTTTCTTTAATAATGTGCTTGAAGAACTCTTCAATAATGTGCCACTGAAGTGGTTGTAGGGTAGATACCCCTAGACTTTCAAAAGGACTTGGACAAGGTCCCTCACAAGAAGCTACTAAAGAAAGTAAGTAGTCATTGGGTGAGGGGCAAAGTATTAAAAACTGGCTAGGAGAAGGGAAGCAAAGAGGAGGAATAAATGGTCAAATTTCCTTTTGGCAAAGAATTAACAGCAGGGTGACTCAAGATTCTGTAACAGTTATCGCATTGTTTAATATATTTATCAGTTCTCTGGAAAGGGGAATGAGCAATGAGGTAGCGAGATTTGCAGATAACACAGTCATTTAGGTTAGTCAGGAGCAGAGAATAATGGGAGGAACTTCAGAGACCTAAACAAGCTGGGTGAATGGGCAACACAATGGCAAATGAAATTCAGTGTTGATAAATGCAAAGTAATCCACATGGGAGGGAAAAATTCCAACTACTCAAACACCTTCTAAATTCTAAATTAACTGTATTGACTCAGGCAAAACCTGGGCATCATTGTGAACTGCTCAATGGAGCTGTGCAGCTGTGGTCAAAAAGGCAAACACTGTCAGGATGAATAAGGAATGGGATGGTGAATAATACAGATGATAATATAATGCCATTATATAAATCAATTATATGTCCTATTTCAGTCATCCCAGCTAAAAAAAGAACTTTTGTAAAATTAAAGGTGTGTTTAAGGAAGGGCAACAAGAATGATCAAAGGCCTGGAAACACATTCATATGAGGAGATTGGGGGGATGGTATTTTTAAATAGCTTTAAAAAGGAGATGAGTAAGAGAGGACAAACATTTGCATAGCGTTTACACTACAGTTTACAATCCTGTTAGTTAACATGTCTTAAACCATGACTAAAAATTCACCTATAAGTACACCACGGGTGTACTGACAGTTGAAGAACAAGGGCATGGAAAGAGCCACAAAAATGCAAGTGGAAGATGATGCCACGTCTTCCCTCTAGTCCCTGAATTTATAATGTGAGCAAAGAAGGGGGGACCACTTTTGTACTGGAGTCGTTGGTCAGCAGTTGAGTATCTTGTAGCCATTTTCTCAGACTAAGTCCGGTGCTGGCGTATCAGCAGTCTCTCTTGTTTCTCTGCTTCAGAGATGAAAACAATCTAATGGTGAAGGGACTGCTATGTCCTCGTGAAGCTTAGCTGATCAGATAAGGGTGCCATTTCCATTTTAAATGTGCTTGGTCAAGGAAGTTGTGCTTCCCACTACCTGTGTGTTCTTATGTAATAATCTTCTAGGCAGGAGTCTTCTGTTTAGCTCATAAAACAGGCCCCTGAGTTCAACGTTTGGAATCCTTTTAATGGCTAAAAATATGGTTAAGATGTTAGATTTCTAACATACCTACAGGCTCAGTGATTATTTCATGATGATGATTTCTCTCCTCTGGTTACTTACTTCTCCCTTTCCCTCCTTGAGTTAAGGTAGCTATTATAGAGTTTAAACCAGCATATATTTCCTTACCTTCTCCACAGGACTCACTATAGTATAACCTGGTGTACTAAGCCACTGCCAAACCTAGACCTCTTCATGCCAAATTTGAAGAGAGAGAGGGGCATGGGGGGAAGGGGATGAATTAATTCGCAAGATCTTTGATCGGCGAACCTCCTGCACAAGTGAGTAGATGTGTGGGTGGTTTTTGAAAGAGAAACGCTCACTCTCACACTTAATTATTGAATGCAAAGAAAATTAACAAAGTCCAGTGGTGTAAAACATAGCCCCCAGGGTTTCTCTTGAAAGAGGAACTGTGCTTGATTTTAAAATTCAGGGCGTTTTTCTGTGTTTTCTATTAGAAGCTATAGGGGTTTTTTTTCCCCTTCTACTGTGCTCTGGAGTTTTTCAGAGGCTCAACAATAGATTGGCTTGGCTAGCTTGTTTGGATTACAAAAGGTTATTGTCTCTGGAACTGTCATAATGCAGTTGGGCTTCTTTTTTCATTTTTTTTTCCCCTGTGAAGTTTCCACATTGGCTTTGTTTCAGCAGCTCACAGTGGTAGCAGAGCTGCCAAGCTTCCTCATAGCATAAGGACGGCCACCGATCCGGCAACATGCACTGCCTCACACTAGTCTAAGGCTGCCTGTAATTGCTTTGAGACCAACCCTTTCCCTTCTCCCCCAATCCTTACCCGACCCCCACCCCAACCTTGTCTCCTTTCTCTGTCTCGTGTGTTCAGATTTTGTGCCAAAAATTCCACTATAGCCTTTAGGTGGGAGCTTAATGCAAGTCACCCCCCTCGGCGTTGTGTTGAGCAGCCATCACGGGATATATATTGTAGCTGGCATTGTATCTTAAGAGCTCTGTCTCCTGCTGAACAAGCCTCTGGGCTATCTCAAGCTGCAATTTTCTGGCAGACGTCTGTATTACTAAGTTGAAAGAGCAGTTTCTCACAGCTGGATCTGTGGTACTGGGTTCCCAGGCCTATGGCTGGTAGAAGTTAAACCTTGTCATGAAGATGGCATGTTTGGTATCTTTCCACATGTCCTGCTGGGCTGTCCATGAGACAACAGATACACCAGTGATGTTTCTTCACTTGTGGCCATAAAGTCTAGCAGCTGCCAACGTTCCATTTCATGGCAGCTTGTGAGGTTTCAGAATTTATTTTCAATCTGTATGGGAACAAAACCCAAACCTTTGGAACATTTTCACAAAAACAGAATTGTGTTGAAATGGCTGGTTTGAAACTGATACCTGAGCTTTTTGATTCAGGAAGATTTTTTTTTGTGTGTGTCAGAAGTGACCAGAACCTTGGACAAAAAATCCTTCCTGGTGAAAACGTATGTCTCCGCAAAATATTTTGGCTTTGACGAAATTGCATTTTATTGAAAATGTTCCAACCAGCTGTAGTCCCAACTACATGTAAGGGATTAAAAACTAGGAATAAAGTGAATAGAAGTCATAAGCGGAATCTGAGCATTCTGTGTACCTAATGGTACAGCTGTTCCCAGATCATCTGTGTCTGTGAGGTTTTGTGGTTGTTGTATACAATTAGCCACCAATGGCCATCACGTTTTGGGGAGGGATCTCTGTGTGCGACTTATTCCATACCAAAAAGGCTGGTATCCTAGGACTAGCACTATACAAAAACCATTTTACTCTAGGGTCAATATTGTCCACCTCCTGGAATGCTGCCAACCTATTTAGTGCTCTCTCTTTCCTTTCTAACAGGGAAGATCTTTCAGCCTCTGATCATCTGATAAAATGAGTTTAAAGCGAAGTTGGTTTTTAAATTTTGTTTAGGATGGATGACCTTTGCTTTTATTGTGCAGCCTGCACTGGCGTCTGCAGCTCAGACTCCAGCTCTTAAAAATAAGGTCTCATTAATCACTTAACGGGGACCCAAAATCCCACACCAAGAGCCAATTGCGCATGTTTTGATTGGGAACACGCAAGTTGATTTGAACAATAATGTCAAGGTGGATGCTGTCCTATTCGTTATTGCTCTGTTCAATGTCCTCTGACAGCACATTCAGGTAGCCTGACAGAGAAGTGGATAACCAGATTGAGAAATGCCACAGAGTGCTTTATGAAGCAGACGCCAGCGCTGCACCCCTGTTTAATATAAATTGATTTATTGAATCAAGCACAGAAGCCTTGTTACAGAAACCTCAGGCTTTATCCTCTAGAGAACCACCTAATAAAACAGCCCCAACTGACACTCCTCATTAGCTTTCCCTCGGATCCCAAGGCAGTATTTAAAGTGGCAGTGTCCCTCTTTTAGGCCTGAATTTATCTGCTGGTCAATGCCTGTGGGTCTAATTAACTTAGCATTATTAGTCTTATTCAGATAAGCTGCATTTCCTAACAGCTTGACTCCAAGTTGTAAAGAGTAATTGGAAGTCTGCAAACCCTGCATCTTCACCCACTTGATTAGACCTTTTAGCCAAATTCATGTAATTTACAATAAAAAGTTCATATTTTTTATTAGTATTTTATGGGCTTTTTTGTCTAGTGGAACCCTGTGTGCTTCCTCTGTTGAAATTCTGACTGTATTGTTGTGCTTAGACCTCAGTCTCATATCCTTTGTAGAACTGCCAGGGAGAGATCAAATTTTAATTTCATAATTACTTCACAAGAAAGCAGCCTTTTCCTGGTCGTGCCTGGTATTAATTTCCTCCCAGCGACTTACATTTTCATAATTTAATGATTATGGCAACCTTGGCAGCTTTAGGCCTTTCTAGAGAACAGGGGGGTAGGATGTCATTTTTGCAGCAGGAACTGTAATCCAGAGCTACTAGCAAACAGAGCAAGAGGGAGAAAATAGCAAGGCGAATTAGCTGCTTGCAAAGCCCCTGTAACGGAGGGTTAGCACCTTCCATGTTAGGTTTTCAGTTTACTTGTGCACACCCATTCAACCTCATGACATGAAGATGACAGCTGAGAAAACTGAGGCATCAGCCGATTACAGCGAACGTTTTCAAAGACTGGTTAAAGTCAGACACCTATATCCATATATAGAGTCCTAACCAAGGTTCTGATCCAGAAAAAGCAAATAAGCATGTGCTTAAATTTAAGCACATATTTAAATACTTTTCTGGATCAGGGCCTGAGTTGCCTGATTTTCAAAGATAGTGTTCCTTAACCATACTAAACTATCACTCTTCTCCTTTGAAGGCATGGTAATAAGTGGCTAATTATTCTGGTTCAGTGACAGTAATCAAATATACTATATAGAGAACCAGTTCCTGTAGATTAATGATTTGAACACCCTTTATTCAAAGAATTAGTTCCAACCTTTGTTCCCCTTCTATCCAGAGACAGGTAAATAAGGGATCATTTCTAGTCAGTTTCATCTATATGTTGCTCAAGGATTAAAACCCCACTTTCTAGCTGTATGAGCTGGGAATGTTGGTTAGAGAGAAGTAGTGTGGGGGTATTGAGAACAGCTTGTGTTCTCAAACCTGTCTGGCTTTGTCTCTCAAACCTGTCTTAAAGGGATGCCCCTAGCCTTGTTATCACTGCAAACAGAACATGTCTGAAACTGCTGTCCTTTCTTTTTACTTAACATAAGTGGCTCGTGAAGTTGCGTGTCAAGCTATATCCCCTTGAAACCACGCCACGTGCCATTAACTGTTTCCATTGGGTTGTTTGTTCAGGTTTGTACTGGATGTCTCATTGGGGGGACTCAGCAGTGCAAGTAGGGCAGTACGGTCTGCTGTGCCGTACCAGCAAGATATTACAGCCAGTATGGCATACCAGAAAGAGACAGGAGGAGCAGAACGTGGGGCTGCCAGGAGGCCCCACGTCAGCAGCTCCTCTGGCGCAGCTGTACCACCTCCAGCCCTTACACTCAGGGTCTCTTCTGTCTGTACAGCAGCCCTGCCAGAGGTCAGGGCTGGGGGGCGGTACAGCAGCACCATAGGAGCTGCCTGCGTGGGGCTGCCCGCTGGCCCCACGTTCTGCTCCTTTCCCTGCTGCAGTTCCCAGGAGAGCTGCGTCTCTCTGGGATCTGTACAGCAGCCCCGCCAGAGGACAGGGCTGGGGGAGTGGGGCTGGGGGTGGTAGAGCTACGCCGGAGGAGCTGCCGGCGTTCTGCTCCTTTCCTGGCTGCGGTTCTGAAGTCTCCGACACACACAGCAGGAGGAGGACAGAGACCCCCGTCCCCCCAGGTAAGGGGAGTGTAGGGTGACCAGACAGCAAATGTGAAAAATCGGGACAAAAATCGGGTGGGGGGTAATAGGAGCCTATATAAGAAAAAGATCCAAAAAGCGGGACTGACCCTATAAAATCGGGACATCTGGTCACCCTAGGGGAGTGGCTTATGGGGAGGGGACGGGAAGAGTGTGGGGGCCCCGGGCTGGGGGAAGGATGGGGAGGAGTCACGTGAGGGGGTCACGTGCCCCCCCCGTTAGCTGCTCCTCCCTCTGCACCCGTACTGGTAAGAAATGGATTCCACTTGCACCACTGGAGGAACTTGCAATGGGCTCTGGCAACTTTGTAGTCAGTCTCAGTAGAAAAGGAAAGCATGGAATGGACGTGAAATCTGAACTACCCTCTCATCCGCAGAGCTGATCCTTCCCAGAGTAGGGCTGAGGCCTGTTAGCAGAACTGCAAGGATAGTTTGTGTTATCAGTGCCAATCTGTTCATGCCCAACGATGTCAATATGACACTTTTCACAAGTGATAAATTCACTCAATTTTCTTTTTAAATGAGTATATTTAAACAAAGTTGATTTAAAATACAACATATTTTTTCATGTTTTATAAAGCCAATTTAAAAATTGTGTATGTAGAAAACTAACAGATGAGACCAAACTCTATCCATATTTAGGCACTAACAGGTGTTTTTTTTTTTTTTTTTTTTTTTTTTCTTCTTCTTCTTCTTCAAAATTCAGCACCAAACGGTTCCCATTGATATCAATAGGATTCACTGGGCACGCAGGAATTTTGAAAACCAGACAGGTTCCTAAGTTTAGGTTCCTGTTTTTCAAAATCTGGGTCTTTGTGCCTAAAAGAGAAGATGTGGACATTCATAACCTTTTAGAGGATTTTAACTATCTAAAGAACACTTTGTGGTAGCTGCTGTCTTTATCAACGCATGGGAAGTTTGTTCCAGAGATTGCCCTGTGCAGGACATTTAGCAGTGTCCTCCTAATTTTCTGCAGTGTGCTTAGACCAGATTCCACTTAGCATATGAGTAACATCATCTAGGTCAGGGATGGGCAAACTTTTTGGCCCGAGGGCCACATCGGGGTTGCGAAATGGTATGGAGGGTCAGGTAGGGAAAGCTGTGCCTCCCCAAACAGCCTGGCTCCCTTCCACTTCCCACCCCCTGACTGCCCCCCTCAGAACCGCCGACCCATCCAACCCCCCCGCTCCTTGTCCCATAACCGCCCCTTCCCACTTCCCGCCCCCTGACTGTCCCCCTCAGAACCCCCGACCCATCCAATCCCCCCTGCTCTTTGTCCCCTAACCGCCCCCTCCCGGGACCTCCCACTGCTAACCGCCCCCCCCGGGACCCCACCCCCATCCAACCCCCCTGCTGCCAGTTCCCTGACTGTCCCCCTGACCCCTATCCACATCCCCGCCCCCGACAGGCCCCCGGGACTCCCACCCCCTATCCAACCCCCCTCCCTGGCCCCTGACTGCCCCCTCCTGGGACCCCACCCCCTAACTAACCCCCCCCTCCCTGTCCTCTGACCACCCCCTCCTGGGATCCTCTGCCCCTAACTGCCCCCCTGGAGCCCCTCCCCAGCTCCCTTTGGAATGTGGCCCTGCGAACATGGGCGGAGGACTCAGGAGGAACAGGGGTAGCCGCAGAGCCTGAGAGAAGCGGCAGTTTCCCCTTTAAAGTGCCACTTCTCTCCAGCCGGCTGCGCGGCCGCCCGATGCTCCTCCTGAGTCCTCCAGCCCGGGCTCGCAGCACTCCTGCCACCCGCACCGCCTGCCTGCTCCCCTGAGGCTGCGGGTGGGCCTCCCTCCCTGCTCTCCCCTGCCCCCACCCCCTGCAGGGGGTGCGCCGGTACTGAGCTGCCCGGCGGCAGGGTGAGCTGAGGCTGCAGAGGAGGGGGAACAGCAGGGGAGGGGCCAGGGGCTAGCCTCCTGGGCCAGGAGCTCAGGGGCCGGGCACGACAGTCCCGCGGGCCCGATGTAGCCCGCGGGCCATACTCTGCCCACCTCTGATCTAGATCTTGGTTGCTTCTAGTTTTGGCACTTCTTTTGGCTCCTGATGCAATTTGGCCCTGTTTTCCAAAATGTTGGTACTGAATCCAAATGTAACTTGTGGGTGGTGTGTATGCTAGGCCTTTACTGAGTATTTCTGGACTGCAACAGTCTTTCACAATTACTTTTTAAAAATGGAAAAAAAAAAAAAAGAC
This sequence comes from Terrapene triunguis, assembly GCF_002925995.2. Classification (NCBI taxonomy): domain Eukaryota; kingdom Metazoa; phylum Chordata; order Testudines; family Emydidae; genus Terrapene; species Terrapene triunguis. The sequence continues at coordinate 55,076,065 of NW_020664419.1, read as the reverse complement.
GAAACCAAATAAAAAATACCAGTTAGATCCATCCAAGTACATGCTACCCTTCTTTCTTTACTTTTTCCTTTTTCCCTTTTAAACCCAGTTTGTGATGGAGGCATTGACAGGATTTAAGGAGGCTCAGAGCAGTAAGCAATATCACAACCTTGCTTTTACTACTACTTTTGTCATGCTCTTGTGGCCATTGCTTTTTTCGGAGACATTGGTCAGGAAATTAAGGAGAAAACTGAAGGGCTGTGTCATGCGCTTCATATCTGGTACAAAATTGGCTACAGAGCTTGCTTATACACACCAGATGTGTTCATCGTGAGATCTTTTAATGCTCTGCTAGGTATGGCTGAGGTTCATTTGGATAAGGTAAACATTGTGCCACCTGAAAAGTATAATACAGTTCAGCATTCCATTCCATTCCATTTCCCCTTGCAAGTTCTACATTCCTGCCATTTACAATATTTACACTATCATGCTGTCTTTGAGGTTGAGCACATATCAGTCTGTCAAGTGTCTCTGAATCATACTTATTTTCTAATTATATGAACCAAATGTGTAATAACTTGGTCATTTGGCTCTCCATTAGTTGCAGCGACTGGCTGTGGTCAGTTTGAGTCATCATCGTCTTGTTCTGCGTCTGCCATCTGTAGAGTTTGTTCTGTTTGTTGTTCTTTCTGAGGAACAAACTGTAGATGTCAATGCTTTCTGCTGTATTCTCCACTGTCAGTCTCGATCACATATGATCTGGGTGCTGAATTCTTTTTCTTTACAACAGTTCGAGTTGTCCATCCTTTTCTCCATCCAGTTTGACATTAACACAGTCACCAGGCTCTAGACCTAGCAGTTCTCTGAGTGACATCTGTTTAAAAGTGTACATAAGCTCTTTGAGCCTTTTAATCCAATTTGGCTACTCTCCATGTGTGGCCACTTTGGAAACAGGTTCTTTTCCAAAGTTGGAACAGTAGTTCTGAGTTGTCTTCCCATCAGAAGTTGTGCTGGACTGTATCCTATAACTGCTGTGTGTTGATCTGTAACTCAGAAGAACAAGTAATGGATCTTTCTGCTGTAAGACTTTCTTGGGTGTCGGTACAGCTCTCTCAGCCTCTCCATTCGCTTGTGGCTAGTGTGAGCTGCTAACAATATGATCAAAGTCGTATTTCATTTGGAATGACTTAAATTCTGCTGCAGTGAATTATGGTCCATTGTCCATCACTAATTGTTCTGGAACACTAATATGAGCAAAAGCACACTTCAATTTCTCAAAAGCACTGTGACATGCTATGTCTTTTAAGTAAATTATTTCTATATACCTGGAAAAATAGTCCACTATGACCAGGTAAGGATGTCCTCTGACTTTGCATAAATCTGCAACTAGCCTCTTCCAAGGTCTGTCTGGTAGAGGTGTTTGTACAATATATGGTTCAGCCTTGTCTCTTAAGTTGATTTGTACTGGATCTCTTTTCAAAAGTCCAACATCGTCAAATCCTCTGTCAAGTTCTTCCACCTTTCTCCAAAGGCCCATTGTGACTGGCATGCTGTCTTTGATCCTTTGATCACATGCATTCTAAAAGTATTGCTTTTGTCTTTGTAATTTGTTTCTGTGGTGAACAAGCCCATGTGATTCAGAATACCTCCAGGGCTAATCAGAGCTGTGTCAGATGACTTCAGCTGTGGAAAGGGCTGACGGTGATTGTAAGTCCCTTCTGAGATGACTGTGACATCAGCTCCTGAGTCAATTTTAAAGTCAATAGTCCTGCCACGAATATTCAATTTAAGTGATAGATCCCAGAAACAATGGCTCTTGATTGTCTGTAATACGAGTCAATTCTCTGACTGCGTTGGTGAGGCAAACAGCTGCAAAATATCCATATTTCATGCATTTATTATACTCTGTGCTCTGGCTGGACATGCATCATTTCTTGGAATATGACTTTTTTCCACACCTTGTGTATGTAGGGAAGTTCTCTCTCCTTGCCTCAGGGGTTTTATGACGATGACTTTTAATGCATAAATGTCTTTTTACAATTTCTAAGCTAGTTTTAGGTTTTTTAAGTTTGTCAGATTTCTCTAGGTTTTGCTGTTTCACCAGTTCAGAGTGTTTTGCTATTTGAATAGCTGTGACTAGGGTTAAATCTGTCTTCAGTTGTAGCTTCTGGGAAGGGTTTTCATCTGCTAATCCAATAGCCAGCCTGTCTTTGATATTTTTATGTTTTGCATTCTGAAAATCAGTTTTCAGCCAATGTGTCCAGAGCTCTTATAAAACATTCAACATTTCCCCCTCGTTCTTCAATTCTCTGGTGAAAACATGCTCTTTCATAAACCACATTTCTCTGGGGTATAAAGTATGTATCAACATAGCCTGAACCCTTTAGCATAGACACCTTTGTGACTGTCTTCAGTAAAATCTAAGGCTTTAAAGAGATGCTCTGCCTGCATCCCCATAGCATAAATTAAAGAAGCTGAAGTTCTCTGGGGCATTGAAGAGTGGCATGTTGATGAGATCCTGCAACCTTCATTGCCATAGGTGCTGACTCCATGGGTGCTCCGGGGCTGGAACACCCACAGGGGAAAAAAAGTGGGTGCTCAGCACCCACTAGCCCTCTGCCAATCAGCCTTTTGGTGCCCCCTCTCCACCACCAATCAGCTGTTTGGCGGCAGGCAGGAAGTGGCAGGAAGAGGTGTAGTGAGGCCAGGGCACTGGAAGAGGGGGCGGAGCAGGGGCAGGAAGAGGCGGGGCAAGGGTGGGGCTTTGGGGGAAGGGGCAGAGTGGGTGCGGGGCTTTGGGGCAGAGTGGGCATGGAGCACCCACCCAGAAAAATGAAAGTCAACACCTGTGTTTATTGCTGTTTTCCTTCTTTCTGAAACCAGTGTTGTTTTGTTCCTTCTGTTTCTGTTCTTAATTTACTCCTGACACCATGTCATATACTTCTGTACCAGATGTGAACTGGCTACAGAGCTTGCTTATATACACCAAATGTGTTCATCATAAGATCCTTTGATGCTCTGCCAGGGACGGAAGAGGTTCATTTAAATAAAAAGCCACCTAGTGGCTGAACAGTATAATACAGTTTCTCATTTCATTACAAGTCGCAGCGAAACTGCATTTGTTTTGTTATCGAAGGGAGCTTAGGTTGAATTACATGGATGTTTCAAGAGGGCTTGTGCTGGCATTTTTTACAAAATGGAAGGTTGCTCTACCTCCGCATGCATCTGTTTTATGACATACCAATGGCCATATAGTATCTTTATATATACAGTGTTCTCTCTATAAACAACACAGGCAAGCGTAAATGCAACTTTATTTCTTAAAGTCAAGTGAAATAGCCCAGAAAGTTGTAGCCTATGTGAAATCAACAGTAGGTTTCACACAGTATAAATCAAAAGGAGCTTCACAGTTTCCTTCCTCCTCCCCAGTGGAATCACTAAACTGCTGGCTGAAAAGCTGTCCTTTATCATTCTCCTGCAGGTCTGAACTTCACTACACATGCTTCTCCCTCTGCGGAGAGGAAGAGAGACCAAACAACATTGCTTAATGTCCAACTGAAAGATTCTCAGTCATTATGGTGATGAATATATAACAAAATTAATGATGAATTAATAACAAAAGTTATTAATAATGTTATCTTATTTTAGCACCAACCGTGTGTCTAGCACTGTCCATGAAGGCATAAGGACAGACATGGTCCTTGCTCCAAGTAACTTACAGCATAGGGTACATTGGGAGAACCAGAGGCTTAAGCATTTTTAACTTTTCTGTAGTCTTGTGGCTCAAGATCAGGCTCAGTTTGTTATTAAAAAAGGAAATTGTCAGGGAGTTAGTGCCATGGCTTAGTGGTGTTTGCTATTTGAAATATATATATATATTTCAAGCCAAAATAAATAAAAAAATATATATATATATAACAAGCCAAAAATATTAGTTTAGAAATCTTTCATGGCTTGTTGGCCTTACTAGATTATGATATGAGAGCCATTTGGATCCATCCGGTATGTAATATTGAATCACATAACATCATTGTTACTTGGGGTCAGATTCTGACTGGCCATAATACAGCCATGCTGGGAAATGAAACCTCTCCAGTCCTCTTTGGGGCTTGCTTTGGGCTCCTCCCTGCATTTTGGGTTGAATTGGGGGTGGGGAAATGTGCTCCAGAGCAGGTGGGGAGTGAGTGGAGCTGTCGCAACCGTTCCCCTCAATATATCAGCCAAGTTGGGGGAAGGGGAGGAAGTAATCTGCATCCTTTTCAGGCTATAGTTAGTTACTTTCTACTGGAAACAAAATAGAGAGCAAGCGAGGAATTTGTGACTCTTAAGACCTTGCACCGGTTACCTAGGTTAAAGGCGCCCACCCTGTAGCTTTTTAACGGGGAATCCGGAAGCTGCCACTGTTTCCCTGTCAGCTCTGCTCAGACACAGTGGGAGAACTGAGCCCACCTTGTACAGTGGTGATAGGTGTTATAAGTCCTTCCCTGGGCTGCTCCTGGGCAGCACACCTACATATGGCTCCATATGCAGACGGGTCTCATGCTAGCCCTAAGGTTGCACATGAGGTGATCTATGACTCTTTTCCTTTCAGATTCTGGATCTGACCTGCTTCTATTCCCCATAGAAAACCCCAGGAAGACATCACTCAGATGCTTTCTCAACAGTACATTGCTGCTGTGCACTTCAGCTCAGTAGTCCCATGTGCTCTCCTCATTGAGTTGTTCGCCATGTATTAACCCTGTTCCTCCAGCTCTAGAGCATCCCCCGTTCATTCACTCCTGTAAAAAGACACCCTCTGGGCTGTCCCATCATGGAGACTCATGATGCCTGTTCTTCCACAGATTCTGCTAGTATCTCATCTTGGTTCTTTCTGCTGTACAACTGACTTTGTTCCTTCCATCAAGAAACTAGCTTTGCTTTTGAATTGAATCAGTGCACTAAGTTTACTTGGTGTGTCTAATAGAAAAATCTTTTTTTTCGGTTTGTTTAGGGTGTGAGTATCACATAATTTTTGTAATGGAGAGTTATTTCTCTCCAAGAAAGTGGAAGAACATCAACCCAAGAAATCATCCTTTGGCTGTACTAGCTCAATAGCTTAGAGCATAGAAAAGACTCAGTTGTGCTTCCTACAGCAGAGCCAGTATTTCCCCAGTTTGTAGCTGTATTTTTCAGTCTGTAGCACGAATGCCTTCTTTAACTGTAGTATCTGGGCAGTAGCAGCTACATAGATTTCACAAAAAAAAGTGGCTTTCATTGTATGATAGACTTTATCTGCTCCAGGAGCTGCATTCAATGCACAGGGTAAATATGCAATTATTATTATTATTTTCACTCAAATACATTTACCTAACTTTTTAATATGGAAACAAAAATTGAAAAAGCTAATTTTGACACCAGCTGACCATGCAAGGCAAGGTAAAGATGAGGCTTAAATATCATGCCTGTGTCACTGCCTCTTGATCATTACTTGCCCGTGCTGTGCCAAGGTAGTGCAGCACAGGTACTTACGTAATGTAACACCCTGTATTAATCCCAGCTCTATGCAATATTTCAGGGTAGCAGGCGGGGTTGTTACAGGCGGGTTTCAGCATAGGATTTCAGCCTTAAACTTTAATTTCCTGCCTTCTGCTGGTTTGTCTCACAACCTTAATGTTGTTTAAACCTAATTGCATTTGATTCCCATGACTTCAAACAACCAGTCCAGCTCCAGAGCTGAACATTAGGTGTTGAGGCTCTGGGTGAGACTGACAAGAGGGTGCGCTACTGTGCATTCTTTTTTCACACTCGTGCATTCCAGTTCAGTGCTGAATACTGATTTGTTCTCTCAGGTGATGTGTCTGAGGTAACTCAAATGGTGGGGAAGGGGAGAAAATAGCAAAGGGAAAAAAATGTTTGTCATATAGAGAAGGTGATGGAGATGAATCCTGTTGTCTGATGTTTCGGGCTACATACCTAAACCCAGCGAGCACCCCATTTCATTGATCTGAGAATATGTTCGGTAATACAAAAGGATTCTCAAGAGCTATAATAGTTACAACCTTCTATGTTTCTTAATTTCTCACCAGGAAAATTGCTAACCTTTTAACCCCATCAGTGCTAAAAATCAGTCGTGTAAAAGGTAGAGTATGCACACATGGAGTAAACACATTTAGAGGATGAACTCATTCTTCTCTCATCTCTCAGCCATTTGAAAGCTGTGGTGAAACACAGAATTTCTGGCAACCTTGAATGTCCTAGCCAAGGTCAAATGGGCTCTAAATATCTTCTCACGCCCTCCGCAATATGAAGCTTGCTTTGATATAAACAGCTCCTGAAAGTGAGAACTGGATCTGAGAACTGTTTCACACTTCAGCCATCTACAAACTCTGCTGTTTCTCACAGTTTCAGATTATTAATGTGAATCCAACTGCTCTTTATGGCAATGTATAATTGTACGGCTGATGCCATGCCCAGCAATATATCTCCCCTCCTACCCCCTTCGCTAATTAGGATGTTGTTCCAGTTTACCTGTACTTTCTTCTGCTTAATAGAAACAAGGACAGCTTGGTGTTAAATACTGCATGTTCTTTGGATTAGCTTTTCTTTTGTTCAAATAGCACAGTTCTGTAAGGAAAATCTCTACACAGAAAAAACAAAAACAAATTGGCAGCTTGCTGCAAAGATGGAGTCTCTAGGAAAAAATAATAAAAATATACACGGCTGCTTGTGTTAGGGCACTGGGTCACTAATTGAGTGCAAGCTTTAAAAAAAAATGTTGTTTATCCCCCCCACAGGGCATACAAAAGCATTGAAGAGGACGACTTGAAGTTTCCCCTTATATATGGAGAAGGCAAGAAGGTAGGCATGTGAGCTTTCCTTGAACCAAAGGGATAAAGAACTCTGTGCTGTTTACCACTCAGTGTAGCCTGTGGCAGTCCAATGTTTTCCACTCAGTATCTCTTTATTTTATCATTTTGACAGCTTGAAAGAATATTGTGTCTGACATAAATCAGTCTCTGCTGTCTTCAGGGAGGGAAAAGTGCAGTGTATTAAAAGGTAGTTTTATAACAAACTTAGTCATTTGTTGCTCAATTTACTTTTGTTTTCTTACATGCACGCAGCTTGTAAGAGTGTTTTGCATTGTTGCAAATAAGCTAAAATGAGACCATCTTAAATTGCTGTTCATGTGCAGATAGTTCTCATGGCATGGTTGTGAAATGCATTTTAAATGTGGATTGGTTGGGTGAAGAAGACAAAAATCTATCCACTTTGCTGAATAAAACAGCAGTTGTGTGTTTAACCATGATTTACAGTATATTGAGATAAGGAAGCTGTTGAAATTCTGACATAAGGGGAGGCATAGGTGGGTGTGATCTCAGGGAAAGGTAACACATTCGGAGTGATAAGAACTAAATTTTTTTTTTTAATGATAATTTCATCCAAGTGCCACTGTGTTACCAATTGCATGATTATGAACAGCAAGATTATTTGCTCTGATCCCAACAAGCCTAGCTAGACATAGCAATAGGATGAATATAAGGACACAGAGGTCTCAGTTTGCTGACATTAGTATGCTCACTGTGTTTCCAAACAGCATTTCCCCACTGTTTGGATTCTTATTTGAATACAGAAATATGCAATCTTCAGATATAATCTAGTTATGAAGGATTCAAACCTGCTGTAGCTTATCTGCAGGTTTGATGGGATTGGTTCTTTTGTTTGCAAAGTGTTTGTGCACCTGTTATTTTTTAATTTATTTTCTCTTTGTTTTGTGGATGTAGTGTTTTAATGTATAATGTTATTTAAAGTAATCTCGGTCACTAGCTGGCATCCATAGCATAAGCTTCCTGGTTCAGAGGTGGCCCCAGATTCCCATCCCCCTGACTGGAGGATGGTAGGAAGGTTGTTGGGAGAAGATGTTGGGTTCATTGCCCTGTGAGAGTATCTTGCTGGCTGCTCTGTGGCATGGTATTAGTTAAGGAAGACTCGGGAGTTTCTTGAGGGAATGGCTGATGTTTCAGGGGAAATGTGCTCTAGCAAGTAGGTGAGGTGTTTGAGGTAATTGAAGATCTTGTCTGTACTGGTTCTGCAGTCAGGAGAAGCACTTTGAAAGAGGGTATTGGGGAGTGAGGTGCATCTCTAAAACTATTGCTCTTCCCAGTAATGACCCTGTTCATATTATTGTCACATCAGCGATTTGAGTTTGCCTCATGGTTCTTGTCTTGCCAAAGGAAATATGTGGCAGCACTCCATTATGAAGAGACATCCTGCTGCCTTCGTTATTAAACCCCCAGGGTGGTTGTTTTTTTTATTTTTTATTAAGACAAAATTAAAATAAAATGTTAACATACTAAACCATATATTACTTTTTCAGGATCAGATTAATATTCAAAGAAACCAGCTAAAGATTTTGGTTTGCTGGTTGAGCAGCCCCCCTCCTCTGAGTATGCTAAAAAGAGTGCCAAGTGTCTAAATACCGATCTTCTTTTTGGCACTTCTCTTGTGTACATTCTTGGTGTGAAAGCTTTTCCATTACAAGAACCGTCCATATTTTATTACACAACAATTCTATAGGAGGAGGGGGTCACATTTTTCCAATAATGTGCAACACAAGGTCTAGCTGCTAACAAAAATGTAATTAATTTGTAGTTCTGCTTAAAAGGCCGAACCTTTACTTGAGCTTTAAGGAAGCAGATCAGGGGATCTCTAGGATGCCAGCATTTTGTCATAAAATGAATCTCTTTAATAATTGCCTCTGCAAACCATCTAAATCCTGGACACATCCAGCCTATGTGCAAGTATGTTTCCCTTTACCTGCAATCCCTTCAAAAGAGCTCTTCCCTAGTAGCAAAAATATTATGGATCTTAACTGGAGTCTAATGCCATCTATACAGTAATAATTTTTATAAATTATTAATCTTTTGAGCTACACATATTGAAGATGAATATCCCCTTTCCCACAGAGAGACCCACTCACCCGCATCAATTTCTTTGTCCAAATCCTTCTCCCATCTTTTCATCTGGATTGTTTTCTTATCAACATCTTTTTCAATCCAAATTGTATATGTTTTAGAAATTAAACCTTTTGTTTCAGCTTGCTCCTGGCTCAACTTTTCAAACGTGGTTAAAGGTCTAGATAGAGCCACCTCATATCCAGCTTTCACAATAAAATGTTTGACTTATGGGATATTGACAATATGGGATATTTGGTATGATGTCAAATCAGTACCGAGGAACAGCTGTCTGAATTGAATAAGCTCAGCTCTTACCCACAGTGGACAGCCACTTTGATACGTTCTAGGGATAAATTCCTGATTATTAATGAAAGTAGTTGAGGAAGAGGGTCTTGGTGACAGGAATTTAGAAAATTTGTCCAGAGCTGCTAAGGTGGTCTGGATAAATGACCACCTTTTATTTTTGGTGACGTATGTTTCTTTTTAACTCAACAATTACTATGAATAGCCATATTTGGGCTATAGTCTTGTTAGAATTTTACCATGTTTGGATGGTCTGTTGTTAGCCTAGATGACCCCATATTTTAATTGTGATGCATAATAATAATAAACCCAAATTAGGGAACGCTAGTCCACCCTACTTTTACGGAACTTAAAACTCACCCTTGGCCTTATGTTTCCATATGAATTTTAATAGTGCATTCTACCATGTTTCTGATGTCATGTCAGGGATACCAACAGAGATGTACTGAAAAAAAATTACTGGGAGGACATTCATCTTTACCAAGGCTACCCTACCTAGCCAAGTTATTTCTTATTCGTCCATTCTTCCAAGACTTTCGTCATTTTATTTCACATTGAAGGATCACTTGCCTTAAAATGATTTTTATGTTTCTCCACAGTATTTATTCTCAACTATTTTAAAGATTCCTTTACCCATTTAAGTTTATGTAGATGTGACAACAATTTGTTTTGACCTTTTTGGGAATATTAATTCCTAAAATTTCAGATTTATCATAGTTTATTTTGAAGCCTGATACTTGCCCAAATTCCAAAGCTCTATAATTTTTAATGAGGCTCCTGGCTCCTGCAGATATAACAAGATGTTGTCGGCATAAAAAGCTATTATGTGTTTAATCCAGAAGGCATTCTGATGCCTTTTACCATAGGACTGTTTCTCACACTCACTGCAAATGGCTCCATTGCCAAAGCAAAGCATAACAGCCATACTTGTCTGGTACTCCTAAACAAAATGAAAGGAGAGAGGCACCCTCAATATTTAACTTACCTGCCTTTTTTCAAAAGCTGCCTACCACTCAGCATCTCCCCTCTTCCCAGGTGGTCAGGGGGATGTTGCATATAGGAAATGACAATACTTCAAGAAAGAGCTATCAAAATATTCCGCTGACAGAGTGCTCTCATTGACTAACATGCTGAGTGCTTCATACACTTAATATAATTTAGTACTTCTAGTGCAAGTAGTACTTGAGGTCTCTTACAGAGAGATTACGGCTCCATTGTCCTAGACCCTGCACAAACAACTGTCCCAGAGAGCTCACAATCTAGGCTCTAGACAATGCATAAGTTAGAATAAACAGAAATGGGGAAATAGGGGAGGGGAAGGGAGAACAAGGAAGTGATAGAGAGAGGTGCATTAGGTATTTTTAAATTCCTGAAGACTTAGATTAATGAGAGAGAATTTTGATTCTGGTTGAGATTACACGTTTTTATTTTACTGACCTTTTTCTCACTTACACACACACACCATTCATTCATTCTCTTTCTCTCTGTGCTATATATAATTTTGAGACAGCAAGTATTTGCAGCATTCCCAAATTTCACAAACCACCTGAGGATGCAGTGGATGTTAAACCCACTCCTGAACTACTCAGGGGAATTTAATTTATGGTCTAGAATGATAGGCAGGTTTTTTCTTGGCCCTGCAGAAAGGGAGAAATTGAAGTCAGAGTGATCCTGGTGGGTAGTCTTTTCACTTCCACAATTTTAGCTACTTAAAGGTCACTGTCTATGTTAACTCCCCCGTATAGGGGAGGAGACATTGAAAAAGAGAGGTAATTCCTCCAAAAGCCCTAGCAGTTGTGTGGTGGGGTCAGTTTTTAATTCTCTACCACATTAACATTGTGTGTGGAATTGGCTTTGATACTAATGCGTTTCTCTTGTTTCCAGGCTCGTGTCATGGCAACTATTGGAGTAACTAGAGGACTTGGAGACCATGATCTGAAGGTGCATGACTCCAATATCTACATCAAACCTTTTCTGTCCTCATCTCCCGAGGTACGCCCTCCATGTTTTTGTTACATGATTTATGGGAGTGAAGGAAAATTAATTAAACTAAGCGCACTTTGTTCATCCTGAATTACCCTCAACTGTGGACAATGTCCAGAATGTTGTTTGATCACTTAAATAAATGTTTAAATGAAGGGTGGAAATAATGACAGGACTGATGCCATTCGCTACATAGTAATGTAGTTTTCATTCCTCTTCCTACTGCCCCAGGAATGTACACATCCCTGTCAGGACCCTGATGCCTTCCCGCCTTCTAAGTGTCATGGTTAATGTCCTTCTGCCCAAGGGGCACTAGATGTGACTCTGCAGCTGCTTCATGGTCAGCCCAAGGATTCACTATTCAGTGGCACAAGATGCTCTTCCCCCTACATTTCCCTTTCAGTGACTGAGCATGCTACTGACACAATTTAAAGCCCATGTCCGCTTCTGAAATAAGAGAATAGAACCTAGATACTGGAGTCTCTGATTTCTTGCATGGCAACTTGGAAACTACAGCTTGTACACAGGACAGAACCCCAATGTCTAAGGAGGAAAAATAGCCAGGGTACATCAAAATACACTGCACACCTGCCCTTGATCCACTTCCCTTGCACACCCAGTGCTTAATCTTTAAGACCTTCAGTCAGTTGGGACCTAACTTCAGAACATTTTCAGTTCATCACTATCCAATACATGGTAGCTGATGGTATTTGGAGTAAAGCACTTCAGAACAGGATGTAGGGCATTTTCAGTTGATGGTCCAGGATGTTGCAGTGGCCTACTGGAGGTTCTTAGAATGAGCCTGAGCCTGGCTGTCTTCATCGAAAACTCCTTTTTTGCATAAGCCACCCTGGAATAACAAAATATACAGAATCAATAATGAACATTATATTTAAAACAGTAAGCAAGACAGGTCAAGCCTACAGAGCTGAAGAGTAGAATCCACTGTGAACACATATGAATCTTAATTACCATGGGTCAAATCCTGAGAGTTCTGCACCTCCCGCTGGCTTCAGCAAATACTCAACAGTTGCCAACATTTAACCTAGTTGTTGAGACCTACATGCTATGGTGCTGAGTGCCCTAGTAAAGACGACGGAGAGGGAGCAAGCGAGCTTGCACACACTGAAACATAGTGTTGCTGCCAAACTAACAAGTCCTGACTAAAAAGTGCTTGCACTGAGGCTTGAAAAGACAGCTGCAGAGAGATTCTGGTCACTTAAAGAAAAGAAGTCTATTGATAGCACCCGTCATCCTTCCTCACTCTCATTCTGCTCCTTTCCCTGTTTTTTTTTTTCAGTGTATGCCATTTCTTACTTTTGTACCGTCTCTGCTGTCCCAAGCCAGGGAATCAGCATTTCTGCCCTCATGGTTGTAATAGATTTGTTTTGTGCCAGTGTAATGCTACAATTCTATCTCCTCTTTCTGGCACTCCAAGATCTGGCTCTAGTGTAGTATCTCGGCAGGACTGACCTTGCCAATTGCTGCAGTAACAGGTTTAATTTCCTAGACACTACAGTGCTAATAAGCGATGGTCACATAAACACCACCCTATACCGGAAACCTACTGTCCGCTATACTTACCTACATGCCTCTAGCTTCCATCCAGGACACACCACACGATCCATTGGCTGCAGTAACATTCATTCATGCAATATAAAGATCTTCTAGGCTTCTGCATCTTGTAGGTTTTTCCAATTTGTGTTTGAATTCCAAAACGTGGTGCGCACAACACATACTCTGAGTCTCAGACTCTGCAAGTGCCTGATCAAATGGCAGCAAAAAAGGTCCTTGTTTCCATAGTCTTTTGGCAGTTAAGGCTAGCAGAAATGTCGCAGGGGCCAGTAGCAGGAAATGAAGAATACCAGCCCTAGCAATCTTGAGATAGAGCCAGCAGAAATCAAATTCTATGAGAAAACAAATACATGTGCCAAAAAACCCCACACACTGAACAATGCTCTTGTCTCAAATATTGTCTATATATTGTCAGGAACCTGCAATACATCTTGCAGACAAAGCTATGTTAAGAAGCAATGCCTTGTGCTGCCATTTGGGGAACTTGCATTTGGAAGTAAGTTTAGTAGTAATAATACTTGCAACTTCTATAGCACTTGCTCATCAGTGGACCTCAAATAATTATATAAAGGTGGGGGGAAATAATTTCCATTTTACAGACTGAGAATCTGAGCCATAGAGAAGTTAGTCACACAGTGAGTCAGTGACAGGCTAGAACTACATCTTCTGACTTCAGGTCCTGTGCCATAGCCACTGCCCCCTTTCCCAGGCCAGGGGAGAACATGGCAAATTTGTTTCAAATCGTAAAACCAAAGCTATGATATAAGATTGCAACAGAAACGCATCTGAAATCATAGCCATATAAATATCTGAAGAAGCAGACTGAGTCTAAATCCAGAAGTGTAGGTTTAAGTAACTTTTGGATTAATCAAATTTTATTATAATAGACGTACCAACCCATGAGAGGAGCAGACCAGTATCCAAGTCTGACCATCAGCATTCAGTGATTCAGCTGGTATGAGACAAAATTTGGAAGACTTTCACAGCTCTAGAAAACTGAACCACTTATAATGAACTGGAGAAGCACAAAGCAGACTTACCAGAGCTGAGGCTATCTCAGTTGTATTACAGATCTATTTTTCATAGTGAAATAATCGTTTGACAAATCTTAATATGAAATTCTGGCATTAGAATTCAATAGGAATCTTGTCCCTGTATCTGGGAAGTAAGGTTTGGTTTTAAGATTCTTCAAATGATTACTCACCCATTCGTTGGAAGAGGCATGCATCCGATGGCGCCATTTGGCCCTTGTTACTTCATCTGATCACTCGTCTGACTGAATGATGGGGAGGTGGAGAACTGAAGAACCTTTTCCCATAAAGGCTGTGATAAAAGAGCTTGCTGAACACTTCACAGTATGTAAAAGGAAACCACACAATGTTAGACTGACATCAGTGTTTGGGAGAAAGCTTTAGGACTTCCATTTAAAGGAACAAATCGGGTAAATATTTGGAGAGGGACTGTTTGATTCAGGAGAATCGAGGTGATTTCAGGAATAGCAGGTCAAATCTGACTAGCTTGGAATTCTTTTAGGCTACTACTGCCAGGGAAGAAATGAAAAATGCAGTAGATGGTCTTACACAGCGCTTGGATTTCTCAGAAAGCATTTGAGAAAATGTTCTGCCTCGTAGGTTAATATAAAGGACAGCCAGGGAGTAAGTGGAAAGTTGGCACAGTACACTGGGAATTGGCTAAAGGGCAGGAAACAAAAGGTAGCAGTAAAAAGCTAAAAGGAGGTTAATTGGTGAGTGCTGCAGGGAACAGTGTTGGGACCAGCTTTTCATTATTTACATATAAATTACTTGGAAGATGGTATTGAAAGAGATTTCCATGTTTGCCAATGAAACTGCATTGGATGACGCTGCATGTAGAAGGAACAATACAATTAAGAAAGGATTTAATTTATTGAAGTAGCTGTGCTGATTGATAGTAAAGGCAGCTGAATATAGAGTGTTGCCCCTCTTGGCTTGAATTCCACTGGGCCAGGCTGGTTCAGGAGCGTCTCAGGTGGCTGCAGGCTCACGTGTCCATTTGCTACGGATAGTTTTCAAGCCAGAGTTGGCTGGCTCGCTTAAGAACATGAATGGGATACCAGATCAGGTGTGGCTCTTTCACAAGCCTAACATTTTGCAGGTGAGTGCATAAGAACGGCCCTACTAGGTTAGACCAATAGTCCATCTAGCCCAGTATCCTATCTTACAACAGTGGCCAATGCCAGGTGCCCCAGAGGGAATGAACAGAACAGGTAATCATCAGGTGATCCATCCCCTGTCACCCATTCCCAGCTTCTGGCAAACAGAGGTTAGGGACACCATCCCTGCCCATCCTGGCTAATAGCCATTGATGGACCTATCCTCCATGAATTTATCTAGTTCATTTTTGAACCCTGTTATAGTCTTGGCCTTCACAACATCCTCGGGCAAAGAGTTCCACAGGTTGACAGTGCGCTGTGTGAAGAAATGCTTCCTTTTGTTTGTTTTAAATCTGCTGCCTATTAATTTCATTTGATGACCCCTAGTTCTTGTGTTATGAGAAGGAATAAATAACATTTCCTTATTACTTTCTCCACACCAGTCATGATTTTATAGACCTCTATCATATCCCCCTTTAGTTGTCTCTTTTCCAAGCTGAAAAGTCCCAAGGTATGTCTACACTACAAAATTAGGTCAAATTTATAGAAGTCGGTTGTTTAGAAATCATTTTTATAAAGTCAATTTTGTGTGTGTCCCCACACAAAATGCTCTAAGTGCATTAAGTCGGCGGACTGCGTCCACAGTACCGAGGCTAGCGTCGACTTCCGGAGCGTTGCACTGTGGGTAGCTATCCCACAGTTCCCGCAGTCTCCTCCACCCATTGGAATTCTGGGTTGAGATCCCAATGTCTGATGGGGCAGAAACAGTGTCGCGGGTGATTCTGGGTACATGTCGTCAAGCCCCCACTCCCTCCCTTCCTCCATGAAAGCAACGGCAGACAATCGTTTCGCGCCTTTTTTCAGCCCAGACGCCATAGCACTGGGATCATGGAGCCCACTCAGATCACCGCGGCAATTATGAGCACTGTAACCAATACGCGCATTATCCTGGAGTATATGCGGAACCAGAACCTGCCAAAGCAAAACCAGGCGAGGAGGCGACGGCAGCACGGTGACGAGAGTGATGAGGAAATAGACATGGACATAGACTTCTCACAAAGTATGGGCCCCGGCAATGTGCACATCATGGTGTTAATAGGGCAGGTTCATGCCTTGGAATGCCGATTCTGGGCCCGGGAAACAAGCACAGACTGGTGGGACTGCATAGTGTTGCAGGTCTGGGATCATTCCCATTGGCTGCGAAACTTTTGCATGCATAAGGGCACTTTCATGGAACTTTGTGACTTGCTTTCCCCTGATCTGAAGCGCCAGAATGAGAGCAGCCCTCACAGTTGAGAAGCGAGTGGCGATAGCCCTGTGGAAACTTGCAACGCCAGACAGCTACCGGTCAATTGGGAATCAATTTGGAGTGGGCAAATCCACTGTGGGGGCTGCTGTGATCCAAGTAGCCAATGCAATCAAAGAGCTGCTGCTATCAAGGGTAGTGACTCTGGGAAATGTGCAGGTCATAGTGGATGGCTTTGCTGCAATGGGATTCCCTAACTGTGGTGGGGCGATAGACGGAACCCATATCCCTATCTTGGCACCGGAGCACCAAGCCAGCGAGTACATAAACCGAAAGGGGTACTTTTCAATGCTGCTGCAAGCACTGGTGGATCACAAGGGATGTTTCGCCAACATCAACATGGGATGGCCGGGAAAGGTACATGACGCTCGTGTCTTCAGAAACTCTGGTCTGTTTCAAAAGCTGCAGGAAGGGACTTTCTTCCCAGACCAGAAAAGAACCACTGGGGATGTTGAAATGCCTATAGTTGTCCTTGGGGACCCAGCCTACCCCTTAATGCCATGGCTCATGAAACCATACACAGGCAGCCTGGACAGTAGTCAGGACCTGTTCAACTATAGGCTGAGCAAGTGCAGAATGGTGGTAGAATGTGCATTTGGACATTTAAAAGCACGCTGGTGCAGTTTACTGACTCGGATAGACCTCAACGAAACCAATATTCCCATTGTTATTACTGCTTGCTGTGCGCTCCACAATATCTGTGCAAGTAAGGAGGAGACATTTATGGCGGGGTGGGAGGTTGAGGCAAATCACCTGGCCACTGATTATGCGCAGCCAGACACCAGGGTGGTTAGAAGAGCACAGCAGGGTGTGGTGCGCATCAGAGAAGCTTTGAAAACCAGTTTCATGACTGGCCAGGCTACGGTGTGAAAGTTCTGTTTGTTTCTCCTTGATGAAACCTTCCCCCCCACCCCCGGTTCACTCTACTTCCCTGTAAGCTAGCCACCCTCCCCTCCCCCCTTCGATCACCGCTTTCAGAGGCAATAAAGTCATTGTTACTTCACATTCATGCATTCTTTATTAATTCATCACACAAATAGGGGGATAACTGCCAAGGTAGCCAGGGAGGGGTGCGGGAGGAGGGAAGCGCCGGGTGGGGTGGGGTGGGGTGGGGGAGGAGGGAAGGACAAGGCCACACTGCAATTTAAAACTTATTGAAGGCCAGCCTGCTGTTGCTTGGGCAATCCTCTGGGGTGGAGTGGCTGGGTGGCCAGACGCCCCCCCCCACCGCGTTCTTGGGTGTCTGGGTGAGGAGGCTATGGAACTTGGGGAGGAGGGCTGTTGGTTACACAGGGGCCGTAACAGCGGTCTGCGCTCCTTCTGCCTTTCCTGTAGCTCAACCATACGCTGGAGCATATCAGTTTGCTCCAGCAGTCGGAGCATCGACTCTTGCCTTCTGTCAGCAATCTGACGCCACCTATCCTCTTCAGCCCGCCACCTCTCCTTGCGTTCATATTGTGCTTTCCTGCACTCTGACACTGTCTGCCTCCACGCATTCTGTTGTGCTCTGTCAACGTGGGAGGACATCTGGAGCTCCGAGAACATGTCATCCCGAGTGCATTTTTTTCGCCTTCTAATCTTCGCTAGCCTCTGCAAAGGAGAAACATTTGCAGCTGGTGGGGGAAAAGGGAGATTGGTAGTTAAAAAGACACATTTTAGAGAACAATAGGATCACTCTTTCCCGTTAAACCTTGCTGTTCACATTACACAGCACATGTGCCTTCATTACAAGGTCGCATTTTGCCTCTTATTTATATTGAGGGCCTGCCAGTTTGGTGTGTGAGATCACTCACGCATTGCCAGGCAACAGAATTCGGCTTGCAGGCAGCCATGGTAAGCCACAGTCTTTTGGCTTCTTTAACCTTCATAACATGTGGGGATGGTTTCAAACAGCATCGCCCTCATTTCCCATACCAAGCGGCCCTTGGGGTGGCCATTTAAAATGGGTTGGCAATTTAAATGGAGGGGCTGCGGTTTGCCGGTTAGCGTATAGCACAAACCCAAATAACCCCCCCACACACACACATGCAATTCTCTGGGATGATCACTTCACCCCTCCCCCCACCGCGTGGCTAACAGCAGGGAACATTTCTGTTCAGCCGCACAGCCGAGCAGGAACGGGCACCTCTGAATGTCCCCTTAATAAAATCGCCCCATTTCAACCAGGTGACCGTGAATGATATCACTCTCCTGAGGATAACAAAGAGCGATAAGGAATGGATGTTGTCTGCATGCCAGCAAACACCGGGACCATACGCTGCCATGCTTTGTTATGCAATGATTCCAGACTACGTGCTACTGGCCTGGCGTGGTAAAGTGTCCTACCATGGCGGACGGAATAAGGCAGCCCTCCCCAGAAACCTTTTGCAAAGGCTTTGGGAGTACATCCAGGAGAGCTTTATGGAGATGTCCCTGGAGGATTTCCGCTCCTTCCCAATACACGTTAACAGACTTTTCCAGTAGCTGTACTGGCCGTGAATGCCAGGGCAAATTAATCATTAAACACACTTTCTTTTAAACCACATCTAATATTTACAAAGGTACACTCACCAGAGGTCCCTTGTCCGCCCTCGGGCCGGGAGCACGCCTTGGTTGGGGTCGGGGGTTACTGGCTCCAGGTCCAGGGTGAAAAACGTATCCTGGCTGTTGGGGAAACTGGTTTCTCTGCTTCCTTGCTGTGAGCTATCTTCAATCTCTTCATCATCATCTTCCTCATCCCCAAAACCCGCTTCCATGTTGCGTGATTCTCCATTGACGGAGTCAAAGCACAGGGTTGGGGTAGTGGTGGCTGCACCCCTAGCATGGCGTGCAGCTCAGCGTAGAAGCCGCATGTCTGTGGCTCTGACCCAGAGTTTGCCTCTCTGGTTTTGTGGTAGGCTTGCCTTAGCTCCTTAATTTTCACGCGGCACTGCTGTGCGTCCCTGTTATGGCCTCTGTCCTTCATGCCCTTTGAGACTTTTTCTAATGTTTTGGCATTTCGTTTACTGGAACAGAGTTCAGCTAGCACGGATTCGTCTCCCCATATGGCGAGCAGATCCTGTACCTCCCGTTCCGTCCATGCTGGAGCTCTTTTGCGATCCTGGGACTCCATCATGGTCACCTCTGCTGATGAGATCTGCACTCACCTGCACCTTTCCACGCTGGCCAAACAGGAAATGAGATTCAAAAGTTCGCGGGCCTTTTCCTGTCTACCTGGCCAGTGCATCTGAGTTGAGAGCGCTGTCCAGAGCGGTCACAATGGAGCACTCTGGGATAGCTCCCGGAGGCCAATACAGTCGAATTACGTCCACACTACCCCAAATTCAACCCAGCAAGACCGATTTCAGTGCTAATCCCCTCGTCGGAGGAGAAGTAAAGAAATCGATTTAAAGAGCCCTTTAAGTTTAAAAAAAAAAAGGGGGGGGGGGGCTTTGTTGTGTGGACGGGTCCAGGCTTAAATCGAGGTAACGCTGCTAAATTCGACCTAAAATCGTAGTGTAGACCAGGTCCCAGTCTTATTAATTTCTCCTCAAATGGAAGCTGTTCCATGCCCCTAATAATTTTTGTTGCCCTTTTCTGAACCTTTTCCATTTCCAGTATATCTTTTTTGAGACCACATCTGCACGCCGTATTCAAGATGTGGGCGTACCATGGATTTATAAAGAAGCAATATGATATTTTCTGTCTTATTATCTATCCCTTTCTTAATGATTACCAGCGTTCTGTTAGCTCTTTTGACTGCTGCTGCCCACTGAGTGGATGTTTTCTGAGTACTATCCACGATGACGCCAAGATCTTTCTTGAATGATAACAGCTAATTTAGATCCCATCATTGTATATGTGTAGTTGGGATTATGTATGTATGGTAGATCCTGTTGTGATGTAAACACAAACCTGACCCATCCTTTGTATCACCGATCCAGGATTTGGTGCTGGTGTATTTCCTCCGCACACATTAAGAGCTTTGCTGAATAACAGAATGCACAATCCATATCCAGATAGAGAGAGTGCATAACTGTGAGCTGTAGTACAGAGCATCCACTGCTAAAAGTTAGCAGAGGTCTGAAGACCCCAGTCATGGTGTAATTCATCTTGACCCGCCCTCTCCTTGCTGGCTGGCTATGCAGAAGTGACGCTACTTCTTTGTTGCTAGCTTTAAACATTCCTACTCTTAGATATGAAGTTGCGTTATGGGCTAATTAAGACAGACCACGAGGTAAATCCCAAATTGTCCATCCTTCCTGATGACCATTGGAGGTGGACAGAGGGTTTCCTAAATGCATAGAGGGAGCAGGGGGAGTTTAGGAAGTAAGAGGGAGTGGAAGCCATACAGAGAGTCCGTCTGGATTGGGAAAATGGCTTTTGCCCAGGTTGCCTGGTGGTCTGGCTGGCCAGCCACCCACGTCTGTGTGAGCTGGAGAGTTCTGTATCCATTTGAAGCGCATGCAAGTTTGAGTGATTTGTGTCACAGCCGTAACATCATTTAAATCTCATATCTGCTGAATTTCCTGAATTATTATTGAGGAAGGGCAGCAAGCAGGGGGTAGCTCAGGGGTTTGGAGAAAATGGCTTGTGAGCTGGAGTTGATAAGTAGCTCTCGGCCACATAAAATGCCTGTAATGCCATACGTATGCCACATGAGCATGCTAGTGTCGTGCTACTCCACTGTAAAATCGCAAATAACTAATACAAGACGATAGTATTAAAAATGAGAACTGGAACAGCTCCACTAAGTGGGAATGCATCTGGGCAAGACAGCCTGCCTCTGAAATATTGTGATTCTATGAACAGCTCTAAATTAACTCATTTCTATTAGTGTTCGTAGCTACCCGTAGATATATTTTAGAAAACTGAAGGGAGAAAGAAATATTGTGGCCACCCTTAAATACTTTACTTTGCGACCAGGTGACATCACCGGGACATGGGACATGTCCTCTGCTTGGTATAGGAAATAATATGAATACTGTAATATCCTACCTATCTACAAAAGTTTGGAAAGTTTATAAAGGTGACTACTTTATTACAGTAAGTAGATGTGATAATCATTCTTTGGGTGAGAGCCACATCTGACAACTAACCCAATCTCCTTCCATAACTTCACATTGTTATTTTCCTTGAACTGCATACTAGTCAAATAGCCAGTTCTTTGTTCACGCCATTGCCCATCCCCCTTAACTACTGTGCATCATTAGGTGTCTGTCAGTATCCATCTCCTTGCCATCTCTTTTCAGGATTGAACATGTCAAGCTTAGTCTTTCCTCATAAGAAATAGCCACTAGTTCCCAAATTAGTCATATCATCTTTGCCTGAGTTTTCCCCAAAACCTGAATTTCAAAATAGTCTCTCTTCTCAGTAATGTACACTAGAGTTTGCAGAAATATACATGTTGGGTCCTTCATCTGCTGCATCAGCTATAGTTTTGACAGGATTCTATTGCCTTGAAGCTGCAGCCATAGGCTCCAATCTTGCTCCATACACATCAATGGGAGATCTGCTATTGACTTCAGTACGAGCAAGATCTGGCCGATAACATTTTCCCCCAGTGCTAGCAGGAGGAGATCTGTTACTTTAATTTGAACTTTCTTTATCTAGGTGAGGGAGATGGGGCAGAGATGGATTTTAGAAGTCTGCTGATTTACATGTTGTTTTGTTCTGAGTGATTCACTGCTAAGTGGATAATTAACATTTAAGTATCTTACTATCTGTATAAAAGTAGCTGACATCCAAGAGATCTGACTTCCAAACGTGTTTTTGTGTGATGACCATCATCTCGGCCAATACACTGGGAGTTGAGCTGCTGACCTCAACAAACAAAAGCATGGACTGCTACATTTTGCACTAAAGAGCCAAGGTTCTATAGTGTGGGGGCTGCAAACACTCGTATCCTCTGTGGATTGGCACAGAAGTGTACCTGTAACACTCAGTCTCCATAGACTAAATTTGCTGCTCTGGAGTTGTATTCCTGATAGATTTGAATCAGGAGGTAAAGACAGATGGGAGTGTTTTAGGTTGACTTTTGGGGGGGGGGGGAGGCTCATCTCAAGAGTCCTCACTCAGATAGACCTTAAATAATAAAGCAATTGATACATTTTACAAATGACCCTCTCTCCCTTTAGAGCAAAAGGAAAAAATGGTGAGAATTAGCACTGAGATCAACATGATTGTTTCTCCTATCCTGGTTGCAATCCCATAAAATTCACAATTAAGTTGAAAGGTCCAAGCATTTTATGTGCATTTCCTGCTCCTTGGCTCCTAACGAGAGAGTGCGCCAAGAGAGAATGAAATAACTCCCCGTCTTCTAGCTGTGCCAAGTACATGTCCGAACAAATTTGTGGAACACCAATGCTGCTATTGAAGCACAAGGATAAAGCAGCATGTGTGACCAGGTGCACTATTCCCAAATTCTATTACAGATCATCATTTCTTCTTGTCTACCTTGCCAAGGTTGTCACACGTCTTTCAAATTACAGTCATTGCTGGCGTAATTAAAGTGCTCTGTGAGTAGTTCCCGAGGATTCCAAGTTTTAGTTTGGGGAATTAAAGGAGCAGGCGGTTTGACAGTTGGAATGCAGGGCAGGCTGGAAGAAGACTTACATCCAACAAAAGACTCATTTGAAAAACTTGCATTGACCTTTGTTCATGTGCTGACTCAGTTAACCCCCTGATTTCATGGTTTAGACAGCTCAGTCAAGCAGGGGGTTACGGGAGGCCATTTTAAACATTGGGTGTCAGATTCTTCAGCATCAGGGGCCAGATTGAGAAGTCAGTTCAGTTTTTGGCTATATGACTGCAGCCTTAAGTAACAAAACCTATGGGCATTTTAGGGAAATAGCCTAGTATGGAAGAACCTTTTCCACTGGTATTTTATATGGTTCCTTAAATTGGCCCCAGTCCCTCAAATCACTTAAGAATATGATCTATTCACTTCAATGGAACCACTCACATGCTTAAAGTTAAGCATATTCTTAAGTTCTTTGCTGGATCAGGACTATAGAAAAGACTTTAGGTAGCAAATCCTTATACAATGCACTAAGCACTTCAGAACACGTGCAATTTATTGGGCATAGTTAATGGGTTCTGGGCAAATAGTGAAAACAGTTATTAAAAATTCATCAAATAAATTATTAAATTCTTATTTGACCAGCTATCCTGATGATGGAGAATAGCCAAAATGCAGAGCATGGCCGCAAGAGGAGAAGGGAGAGGAATAGGTTTGATTGTTTTGATCACCGCTGTCAGCACTACATAAATGCATTAGAACCCTGATTCAAGAACACTCAAGTCTGTTCCTATTCAGGTCAACACTTAAGCACCTGATTAAGCGCCATCCAACAGTAGGATATGCTATTTTGAATCAGGGCCTAAGAGAGATTGCCAGCTCGATGAAGAAGTTGCCCTACTGGGGGTGGGGAGGGTAGAGCAAAAGTGCTACATGTGGGAGTTATTTGAGCGCCCCTGTCTAAGTTGCTAACTCAAGACCAGCATCAGCAGATTTTCACAAGAATTGGAATATTTCCTCCTTCATGTGACTGAATCTCTTGTTTTGTGATTGTAGGTGAGAGTCTACAATCTTCTGCAGTATGAGCACGGACCAGAGGATGTGCTGATCTTAGCTACCGATGGACTCTGGGATGTATTATTAAATGAAGAAGTGGCAGAAGCTGTCACAAACTTCCTACCAAACTGTGACCCTGATGATCCCCACAGGTTTGTGCTCTTACCTGACTGTTAGAATTCCTCTGCTGCAGCAAGCCTGGGGTTTGTAACTCATTTGTTTCGAGAGAGTAACATGAAGTGAATGAACCTTCTCTTGTAAGTTCTTCTGTATCTTTATGGATAGGTTTGCAGCTTGGAGGCTCTCAAAGTGGGAATTATCAAAGATGTTAAAAACCTGCTGACTGTACGGGGATAGGCTGGGCAGTATCTTGGCACGGGTTCTATTTTTCCCACCGCACTAAAGCTGTGTGGAGACCTCAGCTTCTCCCAGTGAAGGACATGGCATATTTGTTTGTCTGGCTGATCATTTCCCTCTGGGAAGCCATTTCCCACTTAAGAATAACTTTCTCTTTCCCCTGAGGAATTTAGCAGCTGCAGTGCCACAGCACCAACCCAGTAGGCGTTGTTGCTAGGCAGTGCTGGAAGGAAAGGTAGTTTGCCCACCTTGCCCCTACAGGTTCTGAGCATCTTTTCCTCAGTGCAGTCATGTGGTGCAGGAGCCTTGAGGCTACATGTGGTTTTTGAATGTGGGGCTCCCGTACCATTGCTCATTGTGCGGTCACTTTACTGGTCATATTATGTTCTTAAAACCAGTCTTTAATAGCACATACCCAGAGTGCCAACGGCTGGATAAGTTGAGTGAGAACAAGAGATTAAAAGTTTGATTGCAGCCTCTTTCATCAATAATATTTGCTATTTTCCTGGCTTTATCTCCTCTTCCTGGTCAACATTGCTCTTCCCAGCATCCTATTATCTAGCAATACAAACGTTCCCAAAGAGCTAAATGTCACATGTTCTCCCTTGAGCGAGTGGGTCAGTCTGTTTTATTGTGAATTAAAATATCAGAGTGAAGGGGGCCTCATTGTTGCTTCCCAACTTCAGGCCCCGTGGTTTCTGTGCCCAGCCACCCCTTTCTCCTGAGCCATCCCCTCTCCTGGGTTGCATTTTTCCTGTTATGAAAACTCCCACTCGAATACACCAGAGAATAGAGCTTTTTAAACATTTTGTTCCCATTTCCCTTGGGAGGGTAGCCCAGTGTCAGACACACAATCTGGGATATTTTGGCACCCAAATGAAAATGTGTGGAAAAATCCATAGAGCTCTAGTTACATTAGTCTGTTGATGGCAGTTGGTGTGGGAAAGAGGACAGCAAGTCTGAAAATGCTTCATGTGTTTGTTTCTGAATCATCATCTTTTCAGGCTTAGCCCTGTACTACCACACAAAGGGAAAACGGGGAAGATAACCATGGGCAAAGGCACTCTGACAGCCACTTGGGTTTTTAAGTGACAGCCATTCTAGAGAAAATTGCAAACAGTATTTTCTTATACTGACACTTACAAACATGGAATGTAAAATAGCATTTCACTGCAAGTGCTGGATTGTCAGGTGAATGGATGATTAGCGTGAAGCTGCAGCTGTGACATTCTGACCTTCACAATCTCCTCTCTGAGAGATGTGGTAGAAATGAGAGAGCTGGGCTGCTTGACTTCCCTACAGCTTATTAGTCCCTTTGCTAAGATAGGTAGATAAATAAATACTAGGTTTTGCAGGAGAGGCCAGGGCTATGGCATCATACAGCCCGCCCAAGAGAAGAGAAGCAGCAGCAGCATATGTATATGCTGAACAGCCAACACAAAATGGTGCTTTCATTTAAAAAAACAACAACGAAGTCTAGGGATGTGCCAGCAGGATTGGGAAAACCCATCCCCCTTTCTCCTGCCCTGTTCCCAAAGAGGTAGATACCAGCCAAACCAAGTGCTAAAAGGCTCCCCTAATACTGTAGTGACTGTTTGTCTCTTCTATAAATAAGTTGTTTGAAGGGTTGCTTCCTGGAACCTCCCCACCTCTCTGGGACTTCATTCACCCAACTGTTGCTTCCTCTCTCTCCCTGTGCACACCTGCCACACCCACCTGCCCCCCCAAAAGGGAGAGTCTCACAAGAACTGTCCACAAAACCTGGTGCTGCCCTTCTTATCTTGGTTGCTTCTTGCTCACTACTAGTACGTGCACATAGTACTACTGAGTGCTGACTCCAACTTGCCACCGCAATGAGAGGAATCTGAAAGCCATGATGGAGGCAACAGCTGGTCATGTGGACATCCAACCCACCATCCTGGGTTGGGAGGAAGAGAGGCTGGGTAGGTGAATAGTGCCTAGGAACAGGGCCTAAAAAATAGGCACTGATTACTTAAGAATATGCACACAATGTTAAACTAATGGCCATACATGGGGTTGGGAAGGAATTTCCCTCTGTGTCAGATTGGCAGTGACTTTGAGGGGATGTGCGTTGGCTTCTTCTGCGGCATGGGGCACTTGCCAGGATCATCTGGGTATTTCTCACTTAATTCCATGCCTTTACCGGGGCCTTGGCCACTGGTGCACCACAGTCCCTCCTGTTCTCTACCTATGGCACACTATAGTTTAGTCTTCCTAGGGCTATAATATTTTGGTCTAATTCTGGGTGTTGGCCTCGGTGTGGAGGTGGCTGAGTGGTGTTTAGTTGCCTGTGATATGCAGGAGGTCAGACTGGATGATCTGGTGGTCTCTTCTGGCCTTGAACTCTATGACAAACACTTGTAGCTCCCAGGACAGCTGCCTACAATCACCCCATTCATTCCCTATTAGGCACAATGACTTTCTCTTGGAAAATCTGAGGCACAGTTGTCTCTAGGTGGGTAGCAAGGACTACCTTAGCAAGCAGTTAGAAGAAGGGGCTGTCTGCAAAGCTTAAAGTGAGCTTGGTGACTCAGCCAGTCAGAAAGCATAGAGAACCCCAGGGAAAGTCCTTTGCTGATGAGAACGTACGGCTCATCTGAGTCTGAAGTAGTGCTCCACGGTGGACAGACAGAGAGCAGTGTTGACCATCCCCCATCCTAGAGAATTTTCCTGTAATTTTTCTCCTCTTTTCAGGACATGATTCTACTTGCAACAGTGCAGGAATATGCCCGGGGGAATGGAGAGCTGGGTTTTGTGTGCCGTTCAGCTTAGAAACAAGTTGCTTGACTGTTGATTTCCCGGTTTTGGCATGGCCGCCATCTTTATTTAAACAAGCTTTCCCAAAACTTTTGTTACAAACTAATGAAATCCTATCATCAGTTAGTAGCAGACCCAGAACTTCTCTAAGCTCCGGTGAGGGAAGTAGTGGAAAGAGGAGGAGAAACTAGTCAGGAATCAGTTAGGAACAGAGGGATCCTCAGCATGTTAGGCGATGGCAGAGGAAGAATGGTCAGAACTTTGAGGTGCCTCACCTGGTTGATAATGTGGGGGGGGGGAGTCGCCAAACAATATATTATTTAAAACTTTATCCGGGGAATCTCAGTTTATCCGAGTTGACATCAGCAATGCTATCCAAGGACATACACGTACCTGGAATCGTGAATAGCTTATTGTAAATTAACAGTGGAGAGGAAGCATGGTCGTGAGGGTAAGTCACTGCACAGAGATCAGATTTAATTCCTGGCTCTGCCACAGACTTCCTGTGTGAACTTGGGCAAGTCACTGCATCTCTCTGTGCCTCTGTTCCCCATATGTGAAATGGGGGTGATGATACTCCCTTCCTCCCACTCTGCTGGCCTTATCTATTCAGATTTCAATAGATTCTGGGCAGAGACCGTCTCCTGCTACATTAGTGTACAGCAGCTAGACCAATAGGATCTTGATCTCTCTGGGGTCTGCTACCACAATACAAATAATAGTGTCTACCTATTCAGCAGCTAACCATTTACAATAGGTCTAATCTTTCAATCATTCAGAAGTTGATAACTTTATTTTTATTTCAGAGTGGTAGTCGTGGTAGTCTGTATCAGCAAAAACAAGGAGTCCTTGTGGCACCTTAGAGACTAACAAATTTATTTGGGCATAAGCTTTCGAAAGCTTATGCCCAGATAAATTTGTTAGTCTCTAAGGTGCCACAAGGACTCCTCGTTGTTTATTACCATAGTGCAGAGGTGGGCAAACTACGGCCCGTGGCCACATCCAGCCCACGGGACCCTCCTGCCCAGCCCCTGAGCTCCTGGCCTGGGAGGCTACCCCTAGCCCCTCCCTGCTGTTCCTGTTCCCCCTCCCCCGCAGCCTCTGCTCACTGCACCACCGGCACAATGCTCTGGATGGCCAGGCAGCGCAGCTGCAGAGCCGCGGCCTGAGCTGGTGCTCTGGGCAGCGCGGCTGTAGCGCAGCCAGCCACCGGTGCTCCAGGCAGCGTGGTAAGAGGGCTGGGGAGTTCAGGGTGGTGGTCAGGGGGCGGGGGTGTGGATAGAGGGCGGGGCAGTCAGAGGGCTGGGGGCAGAGGTCCCGGGGGGCAGTCAGGAAGGAGGGGGGGTTGGATAGGGTGCCGGGAGGCAGTCAGGGACGTGGGGTCCGGGAGCGGTCAGGGGACAGGGAGCAAGGGGTGGTGGATGGGGCAGGAGTCCCAGGGGGACCGACAGGGAACGGGGGGGTTGGATGGGGCAGGAGTCCCCAGAGGGGCTGTCAGGGGGTGAGAAGCAGGGGGGTCAGATAGGGGTTGGGGGCTGGGCCACACCTGGCTGTTTGGGGAGGCACAGCCTCCCCTAACCGGCCCCCCATTCAATTTTGGAAACCCAATGTGGCCCTCAGGCCAAAAAGTTTGCCCGCCCCTGCCATAGTGCCTAGGGGCCCTACTCATAGATCTGCACCCCATCTGTGGCAGGTCTGTACACTCAGAACAAAAAAGGTAACGGTCCCTGCCTCAAGGGGTTTACGGTCTAAATATAAGACAAGATACACCAGATGATGGATTAGACAGTTGGGGGAGTACAAGTAAACCATGAAACATAATTGGTCTGCATGGTAGGCACTGGTCTGTGCATGCCAGCAGCCTAATCACTGTCAAGTTTTTTGTAGGTATCATGGCAAAGGAGAGTTTTGAGGTGGGATACGAAGGCGGATAATGAGGTAGCTTTGCCACACATTTCTTGCACTAAGAATGAAGATTCTTTGTTAAATGTCACCAATGAGTTAGCTGAACTAATTAGTAGAGGTTATTATACAGTATACAAAAGATTAGGAATCCTAAAAGGAAAAGCAGATTTTCTGGGTCTCATTCTGATCCATCTAACATTGGTTTAACTCCATTAAATTTAGTGAGGTTACTCCTGATCTATTCCAGTGTAAGTCACACCAGAATCAGGACCTTCTTTACTTAAGTCTCAGAACAAACACATTTATTAGTGTTTGACCTGGTGTTCTATGAATGGACATCTGAAGTGAATGTTAATTTGTTCTTTTAAGTAATTTTGTGCCAGATCATTTAGGGACTTATAAATAATAGTGGCAAGGCATTTTTCATGCCAGCTTGCAAGAGGTAATTAGAACAGTCTTTCATGTGGCTTACAATGATATTTATGAAAATTACCTTGCAGAATTGCTCTTGCTGCTTGGTTATAAAGAATATTTAAAGGGTTTAAAGTACTGTGTGAAAGATTTTACCTAATTACCTCACAGTAGTCCAAATGAAGTATAGCTAATGGATTTATGATTGTATAGCAGTCCTGACTATGAAACAGTGTCCCATTCTTCGGAGTAGTCAGTTAAGCAGAGATCTTACGTATTGATCACTTTGCAAATATGTTTAAAATAATGTTGTCCAGCAAAATTCCAACTTGTTTGATAAGTTTAGTAACACACTCTACGGTAAATTTATCAACTTGAATTTTTAAATGACGGGGAATGTGGAAATGACCCATGGGAGAAATTGTATGGATCCTGTAATACCTTCCACATTGTGGTCATAATAAGAACTTCCATGTTGGATGAGATTAGTGGTCCATCTAGCCCAGTTTCCAACAGTAACCAATAGTAGAAGCTTTAGAGGAAGATGCAAGAAACACTAGAGTAGGCAGTTATGGAATCATCTGTCCACAGGAATGGTTTCTTACTAACACCCATTAATTAATGCTCTGACACATGACAGTTTACATCCCTTCCAAAACTCTTGGGGCTTTTGTTAGTTTGTTAATTCTTAGTATTGGAACTCTGGAAGTTCTCTGTTATCTATATGAATTCTTTGTTGAATCCTAAAGATGGGCCCAAACTGCAAAATACCTATGTGCACTCTTCCTAAAATGAAGCCGTATTCAGATTCAGGTTCTAGTTCATCCCATTACAAAAATGGAACCTCAAATCCAAGCTTTCCTGTGTTTCAGGCATAGTTTGATATGAGGTTTTGGTTCTATCTCCTCTTTTAAAAACTATGGCGGTGCAATCACATGGAAAACACGGTGGATTCATGAGATAAACTGCAGAAGTTTTGCATTGTCGTGGTACCTGCCACATTGTGGTCGTCATCTGGAATGTCTTCCAAGCTGTGTGGCTGAATCTGAAGGCTTCATTTTTTACTTCAAGTGTCCATTAGAGCACTAGCACAGTGTCTTCATCCTGATCCCACTGTAATATAGGCCACTGGGCTCTAACAGAGGTCACCTCCTATATGTAAATATAAACCTGCTGATATTCTGCTGTCCTCCGACTTGCCATGCAAGTGAAATTACACAACAGTGTTACTAATTTTAAACATAGTGAAGTGATGATGGGAAGGCCCTTATGTGGCAAAAGGGAAGGAAAAGAGAAACAACAGAGGACAGTGAGACATAAGACTACACTTCAGGATTATTACGTGTTATAGCTGATGCTCTGCGTCTCCCCAAAACAGATGACATGATTCCTGCCCCAAGGAACTTGCACAATGAGACGTGAAGGAACAAGACAGTAGGGAGGGTTGATCACTTTGTGGTTTCCCAGTGCGGGCTAACCAGTGGCGTGGTGGGGGGTTAATATTTACACAAAATGGACATCCTAGCTGGCTAATTTCTTGTAGGTGTTGTGGCAAGAATGGACCTTAAAGGGGAACATGAATGATGATTGGAAGGTGGCCTTGCAGATCAATTCAGGAAGTGCAGTCCATACATAAGGAGCGGTGAAAAAGCATAAATGAAGAAGACAATGAAGGAGCATCAGTATCATGCTGTTTCCTCGTATGAGGCTGATATAGCTCAGGCATTGCAGCTGTGCTCCCTGATTGCTCCTTCAAAAATCTTTCCTTCTCACCTTTCCCCATGTCCTGTCCCCACTCTCAGGCTGTGGGGGATAGGTAGGAGGTTCTGGGGAGTCTCTGTACCTCCTTTGTGCTTGGGAGGCTGGGAAGCAGCCCAAAAAGGCCATACAGTCTGCCAAGAGGGTATTTCCCCCACTGCAGCAATTTCTCTTTGCAGTACTCCGCTGATCAATACTGAAAGCTTCAGTGGGAGGAAAAAAATACTCTCAAATCACAAAAGTTGCATTCCAGTGCAGCTAGTCATTGGGGAAGAAGTACTTTAAGACTACTTCAGCAGTTCTCTAATGCTATCTTGACAGTGAATCCCAAGTTCACAGCATTAGTGGATAAAGCATTCAATAATGGACTGCTGCTGCTATTCATCGCCAAGTGCCAGAAATTCACCCCATTTCCTCTGATGCCCAGCTGAACAGCAGTGCTCTAATTCAACTCTGCATTGGAAGAGGAATATGTTCCCTCTCTACTGTCTTTACCTCCTCTGTTTTCTTAGCTTCAACATCCTCGTTTTCTTGTGTTTTTCATATTCTGTCTTTGTGAGAATCTCTGGCTTATTGAAGGCTTTTGTAATCTTGTCATTTCAGAACACCAGTTTAAACAGGAAAGCCCTTCAGCTTTTATACAGCAGCTTAAAAGCAATAGTGACTCCATTGTGTTCTTGAATTGTGGGAAGCTCTTGTAAATTAGGAACAGGTGAAAGATAAACTTTCCCTTTCACTGGCTTGCTGGCATTTTCTTCTCCTAAATTCTGACAAAAATTGAGAAATCCTTGAAAATATGCTCTTAGCTGCAACTCTCGTTGATTGTTTTTATTCACCGCATGTCTGATACAAGCTCTGGGTGTGCCATGCGGAATTTGTGTGTTCTTTAGCCTCGCATTGGATGTTGGTATATGGAAGCTGAGGCGTATCAATGTGTATTTCTTTAGAAAATGAAATTTCATTTTGTATTAGGGCAAGAGGGTCAGTGCTTCTTGTTATCTTCTCTCCCTGTTCTTCAGGATCTTTGCTATAGAACAGACCTTGGCAACTGCAGCGTGTGTGTGTCTAAGAGAGAGTTTGTGCCTATGTCATTACCTCTTCACTTGTGTAAAATGACCCTTAGACCCCTTTCTTAGCACAGAGAGGAAATCCCTTGTTAAAACTAGTGAGGCCTAGAAAATCTTACCAGTTTCTCACTGCATCGCCAAAACACACCATTCTCTGCTTTTAATCCGTTATTTGCATTTGACATTGACCCTTCCTTTACATTCCGATTTTCAATCTCCATTTACTGTGCAGTGAAGTTTACATTGTATTTTAAAAATCCCTTCCAACTGCTGAGTCGTTGTGTAGTGTGTCTTAATATTTCGTGGAGGGCTGAGACACCAACAAGTGTTAAAATGAAAAACAGTAATAATGACCACCGTCATACTGTTTCTTGAGTATTCATCTTCGCCAGTTACATACAATCTTTTCTGATTCAAGCTTTGTGCCATTAAATAATGCATTCTCAGCTTATTCTAACCTCAAATCCTGTAGTAACCATCTCTTGCATAATGAGCGCCCTGCCATTTATGATCATTTGAAGTGTCTGCTCTTTGTCCTTAGATGAGTTCTGGTGCAGGTCACTTCCTCCAAATCCCTGGAGTGCTGCCCTTAGAACTGGTTTTGGGGCCTTGTCCCTTGTACTTTGTGTTGTTCTAGGAAGGGATCCCTCACAGTTGGTGGGGCGACCTACCTGACGTCTATGGGGTTTGCCATGATGCCAGAGTCTTTGGTTCCTGTTCCCTGTATATTTGGGCCAGTGTTTGGCACTGATTTTATTATACAGCCCCTGGATACCTTCCCACCCCCAAAACACACACACTCATCCTGCTGCCCCTTTCCAGGCAGAAGCAGCCAGGCACTGGGAAAACAGAGATGACAATGATTATCAGCATTGAGATAGCCTTGTGATGGGTGAAAATGTACTTTGTCATGGAAGCGTGGATCCAGCTAATGCAACTAGGATTATGTGGGATATTCTTCATGGTAAATATTGCATTGGCACCAGAGGTAGAGTTGAGCAAGGACTCGTGCTGTAAAAATAACACTACTAAGCAGCTGATCTTTCAGACTGAGGGCTAAGTATCTGAGAAGTTGTAAGTGAGCTGCTTTCTCTTGGAAACAGAAGTGTCCTGCACTGATGCTCCAGTGCCATTGTGATCAGTTTTGTCATAATCTTCTGGAAGGTAGAATCAATCCTGTCAAAATCACAAGTTAGCCATTTAGGGATTTGTTGTTGTGATCATTCCTCTAAATGTCCTGCAAATATGTTTTAGTGTAGTGCAAAACTGCAGGCCTCTGTAGCTGAGCATATGGTCATTGAACTGACAACATTTCAGTTATGTACAGGGTTGTTGTAGCCATGTCGGTCCCAGGATATTACAGAGGCAAGGTAGGTGGGGTAATATCTTTTATTGGACCAACTTCTGTTGGACAGAGAGACAAGCTACACAGAGCTCTTCCTGCTTTGGGATCTGAAGAAGAGCTTTGTGTGGCTCGAAAGCTTGTCTCTCTCTCTCCAACAAAGTGTCTCTAACATTTCAGTTATACATATTGGCCCTGACTGAGTTCTGCTAAAGAATCATGCAGAACAAGAGCTGGGCAGGGTCCAAGGTTGGCTATGTGCCACCTTTGTGCTTCTGGCCCCCAGAGCAGTGTCCATTGTTTCTCAGCTGTTTCATGAAGCTGGGGGACAACAAATATCTGCAATAAATACAATGCAGCTCAGCTCAATGGAGTGCTGCTCTGTTTCACAGTTTTGTAACTTAATGAAATGGCTAGCAAATATTTCCAATACAGTAAGCACCTGACATGTCAGTTTGGAATGGTCTTCACTGAATTAATAAATTTAAAGAGAGTGCTGATTTCATTAATCTGACTATATAACCTCTATGTATTTTGTCAGTTTTAAAATAATTGTAATGGTTTAAAAAATAGGATACTGTTTCAGTGGAAACTGACAATTCATCCTTTTGGTGTAAGATATAAATTGAAGTAAAGATCAGGGAGTTCCTGGATTTTATTTTTGGCTTTGTAACCAACTCACTATGCGTCGCTCACCCTCTTTGCCATAGTGTATCAATCTATGAAATGGGTATACTACTATTTAACTTTCTTTAAAGAGGTGTTTGACGCTGAAGGTCAAGGTTTTCAAAAGGGGTTTAGTGATTTTTTGGGGTGCTTCATATAAGACCCCTTACAAAGGCCTAATTTTCTGAGGGATGTTCAGCACTTTCTGCAAATCGGGCGACCTTAAGGTGTCTCGAGTTGGGCACCCAAAATCGCTAGCCGCTTGTGAAAAACTTGACCTAATGCTTTAAAATTTGTAAAATGCTTAGAGATCCTCAGGTGCTAAATAATTTTTACTAGTAGTCAACACTTGTTCTTTGAACGGATCTGACAGCTTGTCTTTGTATCTCACAAATGTAAATCTCATGAGCTGTGAAAACACATTCTTCATAATACTAGCAACCGTGATCTCTGCATGCTCTATTTCTGCAATGTAACTGTGTTCCTCCTCCTCCACAGATACACGCTAGCAGCTCAGGACCTGGTGATGCGAGCCAGGGGAGTGCTGAAGGACAGGGGCTGGAGAATATCCAATGACAGACTGGGCTCAGGAGACGACATTTCTGTCTATGTCATTCCTTTAATACATGGAAACAACTTGTCATGAAAGTAGCACCGACAATGATAATGGGAGGGTGGTCTTTTTAGGAAGAGCCTTTGAAAAGACATGATCAGATCTGACCAGGACAGTTCTGATTGATGTAATTTAATCTAAACTCATGCTGGAAGGTGATGTTTCTGCCCAAAAGGTAGGGCTCTGCACATATCCTGTACACGATTAAAGGTATCTCTTAAGGTTACAGCTTCCCTATATTAATGGTTTTTGGTGCTTAACAGGAATGGAACTTAAATGCTGCTAATATATTATGGATTGATGGTTCCCTGTATTGTCCCTCCAAGTGAGTACCCCATTGTGACCTGAAACAGGACTTAACCTTTTTCAGTTTACCATGTGGCTTGAAACAGCCATTTTCAGTTTTGAAAATAGAAACGGGGATTGAAAACCAGTGAGGCTCTCAACATCCCCAAGATGACTGAAGTCATGGCCTTGGGATGGGTCATTTAAAAAAAAAAAAGTTAAAACTTGATCTGACACTTGACGTTATTGGTCATTACGAGTAATTGTCATTCTTTTTCCATGAAGACCTTCCAAAAATTGTACATGTATGATTGAATTCTCATTTTTCCCACTTAAACCCCCTTCAGAACACTCTGGAGACTTTACAGCTCCTTATTTCACATGTTTTGGTGGCAAAACCAAGACTGTCCTTGTGACTTGGTCTAGCTCACCACAGCCAAGCCATCTGCAAAAATTGCCCTGGAGAGTAGGGCACATTGTGTCGATACAAGAATAAATCTTGCAACAGGAATTTTGTCAAGATTTCCTTTGATATGACCATGATGTACCAGATCTTGACTTGATGCAGAGTTCCTCTGGAAGCCAAGGTTTCTTTGGGTCGGGCTACCCTGCAGCTCAGGTAGACTGACTCATGCTAGCGGGGCTCGAGGTAGTGCACTAAAAATAGCAGGATCGACATTTCAGCTCAGGCTGGAGCTTGGGCTCTCAAGTCTAAGAAGTCCATGGGCTTGAGAGGCTGAGCTCCAGCCTGAGCCGCAATGTCCACATTCCTATTTTTAGCACTCGAGGAGGCTTGCTCCTCGCTGGAGAGTAGACGTACTGTTTGGGACCTAGGATTGTCATTCTTTGGCTGGGTCTGTCTGCTTTATGATGCATCCTGTTGAAAAGATCACTGGACATACAGCTTAGCGATCAGTGTTCAGTAAATGTATTTTGTCTTCTGAGTTTGGGTTTAATTGGGTGTCTATGATAAATGTTATTGTTCTAGTTATTAACCCAGAAACACAGATAGCAACCTTATTGAAAAGCCTTTCACTTCTGTCTCCCTTATTATTCATCATAAAAGCCCTCTGCCCTGCCCCCATCATCAGAGTCCCATGCTCAGAAGGTGGCAACTCACTCATAACTCTGCACCTTTTGGTACCAGGGGTCGAGGATTAACGCGTTAGTGGAAGTCCTTGGCTTGCTTGGTCTCCTCTGCCAGTTGCACTCACTTGATGTTAAGAAAAATCTCTCTAAATAAGATACCAGCGTAGAAGCAACAGTGCAACAGGAAACCATTCAGGCAAAATGCAGCGCAGACATAGCCAGTATAGTGCAGTAATTGGAGGTGTGATTTGCAGTTCAGGTAGCCATACCCGCGCTAGCCTTAATCTAACTAATCTGGCTAAAAACAGCAGTGAGCTTCAGCGTGGGCTAGCAATGCCAGGGTGTGCCCAGAGTCCCGGGGAGCTTGGACAGCCTCTGCTGACACCCACACTGCTGCGTCTTCACTGTTATTGGGACCTGGGGTAGCTAGATGGTTATGGCTCCACAGACCGCAAAGCACAGCTCGGATTGCAATGCAGACATAACTGCAGTTACTGGTCTATAAACATAGAACTCTCTTCGCTGCCAGTGATTTCAATCCTTTTTTCAGAATCTGCTAACAGATAGCTAGGTCATCATGCCTAGCGAGCCCCCTAACCTGCTGGAGCTGCTGATCCCGGTTTGTAAATAAAATTGGCTAGCTAGGAGAAATGCAGTTGACATAATCCTAGAAATATGGGAGAGCTAACTAGACACCTCACAAATGGTAAGTTTGTCCCAAAGGAGAAAGTGCCAGCTTTAACAAGTGGATGCCGCGTCCTTTGCATTCCCTGAGGTGGTCACATTTTCTTCTGAATAGGACAGGCCTGGAGCCTTCCAACTGAGTAATTTATTATGTGCTACGTAAACAAGGTACCATGTGTTTTCAGTGAAGCTCAACAGGTGTTTAGTTCAATCCGTGGCACTACAAGGGCTGCTATGCCACTTTGATGTGCAAGTACAACAATCCCAGTGCACCAGACTTAAAAGCCCCTCCCTGTCAATAGTAGCAGGAGTTCCAAGCTGAAACGAGGCAGTGCTGTGTGGATAATTTGGCTCAAACGTGTCCCAAGTGTATGATTGTAGCCTGCAAACTGTTCCATGGATTCCACAGTGCCTGCGTGTGATAGCACCGCAGAAAACACAGCTGGTTCACAATCCAGAGCCTACATAAATCAGCAGCATATCTGCTTATGTATTGCTGTGCTTTACCTTTTTTGCCCTTACCCCTTTTTCTTTATGCAAATGGAAAGAGAGATGCAGATTTGAAATCTCACTGAGTCTAGAACATTTTCCACATAATCTCTCATACGTTTTATAGTTCAAGCAAGAGCTTTTTCCTCATGCACCTATTTATTTTTTCTTTGTTTGGCCTAGTAAACTTATCCATGTACTTTTTCATGGGTTTTGTAGCTGTGTAGTCCTCAATGATTCAGTTCACTTAAATCAGGAGGGAAACAATGGCAAATCCTTTTGAGCGGTACTAACAGGAGGGAGCACTGGTACATCTCAAGATAATGCCTATGGTACTCGCTGTGAGCCTGATTGATACAAATCCAATGCCAGTGTGTTATCCTTGATTTTAGTTAGAAGCATGGTGTCTACAGCTGCCATCATTCA
This sequence comes from Terrapene triunguis, assembly GCF_002925995.2. NCBI lineage: Eukaryota > Metazoa > Chordata > Testudines > Emydidae > Terrapene > Terrapene triunguis. The sequence goes on along the minus strand of NW_020664419.1, from coordinate 55,038,451 downwards.
GAAGACAGGAAGAAGAAAGATCTTTTAATTGAAACTCATTCATCTGCAGTGCAATATGTGACTCTGCATTACAGCAAGATTTAGAATATTACTGTCCTTAAACTGCAATGGAAAATAAACCTTCCCATTTAACAACCTTTTTAAAAGTAACCTTAAAAGTGTTTGGCACCAACAGTGAGGTGCATAAATCAAAAGTAGCAAAATGACTCTTAGCAAAATCTTCCCAGCATTGCTATTGCTTTGTGAATTGAGCTCAGTAGGTTTTCTTGTTTTTTCATTCAGACTTCCACCACAATTCACCTCATCCCTTTGCAGCTAGCATGTCTAGATCATGGTGTTGGCTTCCAGAGCACTTCCTGGAAAAGCCAAAAGCACGTCACTCAGAACACTGAGAGAGAAAACAGAGACTCTCGAATTCTGTGCAAACTGAATTGCAGTCAAGTCCTTGTTCTAATGAGCTCTGAGGATGTTCTAGTTTAATAAAAAGCTTCCCAGTCAAACATAAGTTTACTGTAATTGTGCTGGTGTTTTTTGTTTTGCTTTTCATTCAAAACCTCTTAGGCATGCACATGCTTTCCTTGTGAGAAATGTCTGCCCAATATAACTTCCTCTGATACAATGCTGTCGTAGCCTGGCTTTTAGTATAAATACCTTCTTACCACCTCTGTATAGCATTCCATACTTTTCTCCAAAACGTGATGCTTTTAGGAGGCAGGAGAATATTTGGGGGTGGGGGGGAAATTATTGAAAAGATATTCAAGTACATCTTGTTTTATCATAGACTCTTGCTTCCTTTTGTAGATTTCAGCATATTATGGGTCACAGCAGCAAACATTTCTGAAGGCAAGTAGAAAGCTTTGAAAATTTTCTTCCCACCTATGACCACTGTTGTGTGCATGCCATTTTCCAGCAAGAAGATTTTGTGCCTTAAAGGCACTACTTCAGTAATAAGGCACATTCCATTGGGACAGCAAATCTCAGTCCCTGCGCTCCCAATACACACATGCGCCCATAAGGGATCAGCACATAGAAAAGCTCTCATTTTGATAGGATATTTGACATGCAGGAATTGCCTAGGAATGATCAACTATGGTAATAATCCTGCTGTGCCAATCAATATTGCTGCTTCACAATGCTATCCCCCTCCAATCAAGCAGTACTATTTACAAAATCAGGCAAGTCATCAAATCATAGACTAATAAAAATTATATATGGAAAATGACTAATAAACCATCTAGTCTATCTCTTCTGCAAATGCTGGATAACTCCCTAAAGCTTTTTTTCCAAGTGCTTGCTCCTGTCTTATTTTAAACATCCCAAGCAAAGTGACTTCCTCTATTCTCCTATGAATACTATTCCGTACGCTAATACAGCTGCCTCTCAAACTTTCTCCTGCCTATGCGGCCAAAAATTTCTCTTGCTTAATTTAATGGAAAGCTGAGATATTTCATTAGGTAACCAACAGAGTTACATTCTCTGAGTGAATACATAATCATACCACCTGAGAGAGCTCGTTGTCAATAGCCCCTGCACCAGAAAAGAGAGAAATTTCCTAATAAAAAAAATTGAAAAGCAACAAGGCTGACTGTGTAAAGCAAACGTGGTTTTTAGGCCACGGGACTGACAAGAAATTATTTACATGCTCAAATGCGACTAAAGGGGTCTCTGAATTACTGTAGTAGCTATGCCCTGTCTCCTTGCTGATTTGAAGCACAACACTTACAATATCTGGACAGGTTTTGGCTTTGAACTGTACTTGTACATAGACTTGGTTTTAAAGGACACTACGCAACCCAGCCAACTCTGTCATATTTGTTCTTGCCTTTTTTTGCACACATGACATCTTGGCTTGTATCTAACATGAATTCCAGACTCTGGTCATTTCTTTCCACAACATTCTAGATGTGTAAATAACTTTTTGTTCTATCTGGCTCTTAGATGTAGATCTATTAATGTGGCTATCATATAGACAGTGACCAAACAATGCTGTAACTGTGCTGCTGTTTTCTACCTGTGATGTACTTGAAGGAGGCTCCCTTGTCAACCTCCACCTTTTTTGTTCTTCCAGGGGTACTTTATTTTGCTACTTTTTTTGTTTCTTAAATTTGGTAGCCGCCACTTTCCTCTTTCCGTCATTAGCATATTTTGAGGAACGTTTGATTGTCTAAACTTTGTATAGCCCAAACAAAGAAGAATCTGTTAGATGAAGATGTTTTGGACCAATGTACTTTTGCTTTGTGACTGTGAAATGTTACCTTTTTTGTAACCCGAGAACAAAAAATGTTTAGTAAAGGGATATATTTTGTGGGGGGGTTTGAAACTTTTAAGTGCAATGAAAAAAAAGGAGGATGTTGAAGAAATGTATGCGCAAAGAAGTTTTAAAATAAAAAAATAAATTATATATATATAAACACTTTATTTTGATTGTCATTGTCATGGAGATTGCTGTCCCAAATTCCTTTACTGTGGAGTTGATGATTGGCTAGTAATGACTATTGTTAACATGCTGTGTCTTACAAGAGATGGGATGATTCACTGCCAAATAGTCTCACATCTCAAAGGAATTTAGGGAGCTCTTGTGAAGCAATGGCATGGTCACTGGCTTCTATGAGAGACAATCTGATCTCTCAGCCTCAATGGATCTCTAAGTCGTGGTCAGTGGGCCACAGCCTGACACAGAGGATGATCCTGCAAAGTGCTCAATCATCAACTCAGTTTATGGCAAATGCAAAATGGTAGCAAGTGAATATGAAAATTAGACATGAAGTGACTTTTGAAAAGTGTGATGTACTTCCCCAGGGGGGCAACCTGGAACTGGGTACCACTGAGCCCTCTGTCTCACCAGCCTGGGCTCCCTCACTCACTGTGATGCTGTGACAAGCTGCAGTCCTCTCCTGGACTTGCACCTACACAGCCATACACAGGCAGAGACACACCCAGCTGCAGTTACATGAATGCTTTCACTAGCCACTTAGGAACCAACAATAGAGGTTTCAGCCAGTTTCCCTCCAGTTCCCCAGCCTAGGAATTCAGAACTATACCATCTATACCAAAAGCCTGACCCGTGTGTATGTTTATTATACAGTCCACCCCTTCCTCAATGTGGAGAGGACAATGCACCATTCCTGAGCAGATTTCCCTTTTGCTTTTCAAACACCACTCTGTTTTAGGTGGAAAAAAATAAAAGATTTATTAACTACAGAAAGATCGATTTTAAGTGATTATAAGTAATGTGTACAGATCAAAGTTAGTTACCTAGAAAACAAAACAAAATCACAATCTAATTTCTATAAACTAGACAGGATTTGAATTAAGCAGTCTCTCACCCAGATGGTACAAGCCGTTTGCAGATCTTTCATACACAGGCTGGGATTCCTTCTTTCCCGCCTGGGACCACTCTCCCCCATTCAAAGTCTTTTCTTGCAGATGTGTTTCTAGGTGTTGTGTTGTACGGGGAGTGAGGCCCTGTAATTATGTCACTTTTATAGCTTCTTCCATGTGGCAGGAACTGCATTGTTCCAAGCAAAGTCCCCATCACAGTTTGTGGAAAAATACATGGAGTCCAGTATTACATGATCTAGTCACTTATCCTTGCATGCTTTGATGCATCATAGCAGCCATTACTTATATTCTGGCTGAAGCATCCACAGGAAAACCCATCAGGCGAGGATAAGCTGCTTCTATGGCCTATTGTGTTTCTTAATGGGCCATTACTTTGAATGGTTCATCCACAATGTGCTGGCTAGACTGGATGTAAACTGCCTTGTGGTGTCACTCAAGGAGGAAATACATTTGAAATACTGGTACATAGTCAATATTCATAACTTCAGATACAATGACAGCACATACAATCCAACAGGCTATTAATGTTTAACAGATGAAGACTTTTAGAATGATACCTTACAAGGCATACTGTGCACAAAACATATCATAATCATATCACCATGGTAAATATGGGGGTGCCAGGGTATTGCTTTGGGGCAGAGACTGTCACAAAAAGTTCACATATCTTCAGGAAGGGTCACTTTCTTAGGACGCATGGGCTTACATTCTCAAGCTACATAATCATAAATCCAGACATAATTCTGATGAGTCCACCAAGCTAAACAAATGTATACTTGAGTCATAGAAGTGAAGAAGCATCTGTAAGGTGCACTAGATACATGTAGTAATGCCTGCCTCTTTGAATCATAGCAGCCCAGGGCAATATTCCTGCAGGATACCACGTATCATAGAACTCCAGCACTTCATTAAAAAGCTGGAATTGCATCTCTCTGTCAGCTTCAGAAACATTTCCCAGCAATCAACCCATACATTGTTTACATGTGTGAAGAAAATACCCCCAGAAAGCTTACTAAATTAATGCTATTTTTTCATTTCCCTACTCCTCCTCCAGTATATTAATTACACTAAAATATAACTCAGGGTTTCCTTATCCATACAATGTAGGGTTTTATGTAGTTTAATGACATTGGATTGTTTATTTTACTCTTTAACTGTAATACTTTAACACGTACAATCCCTGTTCAACCTGAGGGTGATTTCTAAAACCACAAATGAGCATTATATGCCAAGCTACTGGTTACACTTTTCAAAATCTTCTCCTCACACCACAGCTCTTCAATCTAATATTTCCTTTTAAAAAAAACACACACACACACACGTTCTGTATAGTCACAATTAATTAGTTTCTTTTAAAAAAAAAATTAAACCAGTGACCATAATGGTCACTTACCATACTGGGAAGTGCGCAGCTGTGTGATTTTTGATTACTTTTACTCTTGCTTTTCCTCAGTATATGCCCCATTGTTTACTGCTGAGTCATGCCTATTGGGGGCAAAGATTGTAGCTCCTTTCTTTGCTCTGGAATGTGCCTAGCATGCTTGGAAACTGCAGAAACAAGGGTCTAGATCGGGATGGCCAAATGTACTGACCCCCCCAAGCCAATCTTCAGATGGTCAAGAGCCACGGTGGACCTGCTGGGGCTCGGGGCTTGAGCCTCGGGGGTGGGGGGAGGGGTGTCTTGGGGCTTCAGCCCCATTGGAGGTGCCTGCCAGGGCTTGAGGCTGAAGCCTTGCTCCTGCTGAAGCCCTGAGCCTTGGCAGGTGTGCTCTGCAGGGCTAAAAACCCGAGACCCCACCCCCGCTGGGCCGAAGCCAGAGGCAACGTGTGTGGGGTAGGTGCTGGAGCAGACAAGCTGGGCACTGCAGCCGTGGGGCAATACAGTGGCAAACAACTGGGAGCTTCAGGGAGAACCGCTGCTACCTCCCTGTGGTGCCTAAACAGCCGCCCCTCCCTGCAGTTCCCAGCTATTTGCCACTGTCTCGCCATGCAGAGCTAATACCTGGGAGCTGCAGGGAGGGGCTGGTGAGGGTAATGGGCAGGGCATGCTGGGGGGGGGGGCAGAGGTGTGCCTCAAGCTGTTGTGGGAGCTGAACCTTTAAATTGTGCACTCCCACTCTCAGCAGGTACCAGTCATCTCTAGCAGAAGCCCCTAGCCCTGCTACCCTGCTGCAGGGTAGAAACCCTGAACTCCGCCCCCTCCCCCAGTCTGGTAGGCAGAGAAGAGGGGGCATGTGAAGAGGGGGCCCCGTGAGCCACACTTTAACTGTAAAAGCGCTGCATGCAGCTTGCTCACTGCAGTTTGGCCACCTCTGATCTATAGTATGTAATGACAGGGAACTAAAGAATATCAAAGCCTTTTTTAACCTATAATCGGTGCCCTTCCAAGTACAACATTCGTAATGACTAGACCTAGAGTGGTTCTACTGCTCTCCCCTCAGATACAGTCTAAACCAGGGGTTGGCAGGACAAATTTTTTTCGTGGCCTCAGAGTGTAGCCACCATCTCTTGCTAGTGGCCCCACTCACACTTTTTCCTAAAATACTTAATTCGCTTTAGGAAAAACAAATAAGCACATATAGCTGTTTAAATCATTGTAATTTATGTATTGCTAGCTAGTGAGTCTTGTGAAAAGTGATATTAACAAGCATACAAGTATCACTTTTCACAGCAGATTTACTCAAGCCTGGGGACAAATTAAGCCCTGGATGGGGGGGTCGGGGGAGGCAGCGGGGGCTAGGGGCAATGGGGGTAGGTGGGGAGCTGGTGCCCAAAGCCCTGTGGCCAGAGCCTGCCACCCCGCTCTCCTGCCAACCCTGGGCTGCTGAAGCCCAAAGCCTGAACCCCACCCCCCGTGGGAAGGTGGGAAACTCATCAGCTGCCTGGTCCTCCAACATTGTGCCCCAGGTGTCTCCACAGGGGAAGCAGGGCCAAACCATTACTGGCAGCCCCAGCAACCAACACCAAAGCGGTGCATCCAGGAGTAACAGGGAGGGGGCCATTACTTTGCCCGCCCCCCCGCCCATAACAGTCCAGGACGCTGTGGCCACAAAAAAAAGCCCCTGGTGACTGCATGTGGCCACGGTGGTCGCATTTGAGAAATGCAGGTCTAAACTATGCATGAGAGTGGCTACTGTACTGTACTTGCTATTTTCATTCCTTAGGAATTAAAAGTAACATTCACAACACAGACCCAAAGTAACAATTGCTCTCTATATAGTAAACTAATGGTTGGCACCATAATTTATGCTTGCTACTTTTACAGGATGGCGTTAATTAACTAAACATCATAGAGGAATGATGCAAGTTGTAGCATTTTACTGTGTTTTGCCTAATTACTGAAAAGCTGTTAATGGCCTGAAAAATGATATCGTCTTAAACACATTCCTGTGCTAGCTGCTCAACGTTTCTAGCATATGAGCCTAGATTGCAACGTTTACTGATTCCAGGTCTACTCTAGAACTGTGGCGGGAAGAGTGTATAAGCTAAAGTTATTGCACATCCTGCTTTTATGGGGAATGACAAAGATGGATTTTTTTTTTAAGTGTTCTACTTTGCAAAACAACGGAAGGACAACTGAAATGATTAGAGGCATGGAAAGCCCTAAGGAGGAGACTGAAAGAACAACTATGTAGTTCTAAAGCAAGATGAATAAGAGGGAACATAACAAAGGTATAAAAAATAATGGTGCAGAAGCGGTCAGTTGGGGGGCTCTTCTTTACCCTATTTAGCAATACAAGAACAAGACTCATCCAATGAAATTAAGAAGGGCCACATTTAAACATGATCTAAGGAAATATATTTTTACTCACTGCATAATGAGACTGCAGATCTAATCTGTGCTGCCACCAGATATGAGGCAAAGAACTAAAGTAGGATTTCAAAAGGATTAGGTATTTGTATGAATGACCAGGCTAGCTACAGATACATTAAATAAGACAAAAAAAAATATGCAGATAATAAACAGTCATGTTTATGGCCATAAACCAACTAACAGTCTGGGATTAGACCTGGAGAAGACCTCTTTGTAAGCTTGAAAACTTGTCTCTTTCACCAGCAGAAATTGGTCCTGTAAAAGATATTACCTCACCCACCTTGTCTCTTGGATTAGCGAGCCATTTTCCTCTATGGGGATGTTAAAACATAATTGTCCAGTCTTTAAAGATACCAAATGTGCCTGATTTTTCACTCCCCAATGTTTGTTCCCTAAAGCAAGACAGTCAGAACTCCCTTAAGATTTTCTTAAGACTTGTTGTTTTTGGTGGTGTTCCCTAAAGGCAGCAGCACGAGCTAGGAATGCAAGGCCAATCCCCTTACTAATGGTCTCAGGCCTCTTCTGAACTTAAATGTTATACCTGGAATTATCCTGTCAGTTCTTCTTGAACAAGGGCAGAAAAAGAGCTCCCAGCAGGACCGATCCAGCTCTTCAGGCGACGCAGCACCTATTCTGCTTCACTATCGTTTCAAGTGTTCCCATCTCCGTTCCTGTTGGGGCTGGTTCTTTGCTTGTTTTATTTTGGTGATCCCACTGCATATTCAGGGGCACCAGCAGGGTACCAGACCTCAGAGGCACTTTGGTTCAGTGACCTTGGGCCATCTCTTTGGTGCTACCATAGCTTTTGCCTCAGCACTTCTGTTTTGGTGCCTTTTTGGTTTGGTGTTTTGAAGTCTCGTCTATGAGATGTGTCTCTGTGCTCTAGGGTTCTTCCAGTGTTGAAGCTGCTACTCCTGAGGGGATAACACAGCAGACAATATCAAGCAGTATCAATACAGAAGAAAGACGTGCTCATCCATGCTGGACATTCGCTGCAACCTCTGTCAGATCTGTCATCGCAAGCACTCAAATGTTGTGGTGCTCACCTCCAGCCCCACCCACGAAAAGCCAGCATGAGGTAAAGTGTAAGTCTGTCCACCTCAACCACTGAGTGCTGGCACTGTGGGGCAGCACCTCCCATAGCAGTGCAGACCCAACATCTCTCAGCCAGGTACTTCACCACACGCCAGGTCCACAGGACCCTCGAGAGCGCAATGCTTGAAGTCACTTGTACTTAGCAGTAGTGTAGATCACTGATCAGGCATTGTCTCCACATAAGCAACATCTACAGGCAGCACCAAGAGAGCCAGCCACCCTCCAAATTATCACTGCCAAAGTCCTTGACATTAAGCAGCTGAGTACCCTGACCAGTGGGCTATCGGGATTCTGTTGGACTATTGGGGTGTATACATTTACCCTAATTGTGAGCTTCATTGTAACAAGCGAGTGAAGTGTCATAAAATGTTGCATAGCAACAAATGTTGATGGAAAAAGGTGCAAAAGGGAGACAGACTGAAATAGTCCAAACAAAAGGCCGACTGATATAGTTCAAGGACTGTGTAAAAATCATGTCGGATAATTAAGAGACATGTGGGACCAGAAATCAATGAACCAGCATCAGCGAGTCAGAAATTAGGCCCAAATAGGTGGAAAAAATAATGAGGTGATGGGCCTATTCCATCCATTGCTCCCTTTTGGGGGGGAATCGAGCGCAAGCACAATTGCTGATTGAAAGAAGGGAAAGGAGTGAGCATCACCATCATGGCTATCATTGCCCCAGTCTTCTGGGAGCCTGGGCTCCACCAGGACATCTTTGGGTCTTCATCATGTTCTTCTGATCCTGAGACATGTCCTGACCACAACAGTCCAAGAGAGGACTCCAGAGGACACCACCATCTTCACTGGCTCCAGCTAAATTCCAAATACCACCCAGGATGTCAGACTGGCTCCCTCCCCATGTGTCCTTTTCCTTCCCCACCTCATTTCTTCACTTTTCTAGCCCTCTCCTTTTCCATAGAATCATAGAATATCAGGGTTGGAAGGGACCTCAGGAGGTCATCTAGTCCAACCCCCGGCTCAAAGCAGGACCAATTCCCAACTAAATCATCCCAGCCAGGGCTTTGTCAAGCCTGGCCTTAAAAACCTCCAAGGAAGGAGACTCCACCACCTCCCTAGGTAACGCATTCCAGTGCTTCACCACCCTCCTAGTGAAATAGTGTTTCCTAATATCCAACCTAGACCTCCCCCACTGCAACTTGAGACCATTGCTCCTTGTTCTGTCATCTGCCACCACTGAGAACAGCTGAGCTCCATCCTCTTTGGAACCCCCCCTCAGGTAGTTGAAAGCAGCTATCAAATCCCCTCTCATTCTTCTCTTCTGGAGACTAAACAATCCCAGTTCCCTCAGCCTCTCCTCATAAGTCATGTGCTCCAGCCCCCTAATCATTTTTGTTGCCCTCTGCTGGACTCTTTCCAATTTTTCCACATCCTTCTTGTAGTGTGGGGCCCAAAACTGGACACAGTACTCCAGATGAGGCCTCACCAATGTCGAATAAAGGGGAACGATCACGTTCCTCGATCTGCTGGCAATGCCCCCACTTATACGGCCCAAAATGCCGTTAGCCTTCTTGGCAACAAGAGCACACTGTTGACTCATATCCAGCTTCTCGTCCACTGTGACCCCTAGATCCTTTTCTGCAGAACTGCTACCTAGCCATTCGGTCCTCCTGTTTAATGAGTGCCTGTTTTAGCCAGCCAAGACTGTATATTATGCAGCACTGTGCTGAGCCTGTCACCAAAGATGGAGCTAAAAGCAATGTCCTAAACAGCCCAATGCTGGTACAAGTTTGCCAGGTCCTGGAGTGACTGCTAAAACCATGTACCATGCCTGTGTTTTTCCAGCAGAGATTGCAAATGAACATCACCACCAGCAACAGAGGCTACATTTTCTATCTTTGCTTGTCTTTTCTCTGCCCTCTTCAGTGCATTTATCTTGTTTGATTCTTCTAGGAAACAGGCTCGGCCAGTAACAGCAACAATGACAGCTCCAGCCCATCTCAACAAACTCTTTCTTTCCCCAAAAGGCCAGTTGTTGCCATCTTTAATGCCATCTAAAAGATTGTCAACGGGGGGGATGAAGGCATTATAAAAACTCTCCAGCTAAAGGGAAAAGAAACAAGTGTAATGGTTAAAATGAAAGCCTTATTTAATACTTTACATTTCAAATGCTTTAACTCCTTTTCTTTTCCTTTATCTTTAATAAAAGGTTTTAAAGCTTTTTAATGTGTGTTTGCCATGGTATGAAGCAGGCTGAAGTCTCTGTACACGAACCCCTCAACCCTTGTTTAAAACTGTTTAATGTTGGCCAGTTTCAGGCTTGTGTTAACACCTTTGGCTCTTTGGGCTCATATATACCATCTAAATTAATACAGCAGACCTCTCCCAAGCTCTCCTGTTCAAGCTGTTCCACATGGTATAAAATATTTAAATATTCATTGCGGATGAAACAGAAAATGAGTCCATAGCCTAGGGGTTAGGGGTGACATTACCCAGGGTACATTCTGGCTCGATGAACAGCTGTCTCCCCTTAGTTTGCCACCCTGCGGTTCCTTTTATATGGCTTTGCTATAAGAGCAACCACTCCTAGTCTGCTCACACCACGCCTCCCGCATGTAAGTTACTCCCAGTTATATTGTATGAGTGCTATAGCCAGCCACTCATGAATTACATTGCAGCACAACACCAGCAAATTCCCAGTCCCAGACTTTCCCCAGAAATGTACGCCTTGTTCTGCTCCGCTCTCTCATATAAGCTCATATAAAGTCTGTCATTTTATTAATAGAAAATGATATGCACAAATCCTGTTAGCCCAAATGGAGTTTCCCAAACACACTGGTTTAGATCATTTCAGGAGTCTGCTCTCCCTTATAGGTCTTTCTCTTCTTTGCAATCCTCTCCACCTGCGGTTCAGGAGACAGAAAGTATGTGTGCCTCAGAACCCCAAGCTGCTTCATTGTCAAGATTATTTTGCTCCTGCCAAAAAAGAGCCCTCTAACCAGGTGATGGTCCATTTGCTTTTGTTGACACGTGGTTGAGGCATCGACTAGCCTTTTGTCTCTAGGGAACTAGTTTGTGACTGCTCCCCAGATTTGGAACATGTCTTAGTAATATCATAGAACTGGAAGGCAACTCGCGAGACCTTCTAGTCCAGTCCCCTGCACTCAAGGCAGGTCTAAGTATTATCAAGACCAGCGGTTCTCAACTGGGGGTCTGCAGCCCCCTGGGGTGCTCTGAGCCATTTCAGGGGGACTGTGGGGCCCTGGGGCTGAAGACCCAAGCCCCAGTGCCCCCGTGGGGCTGAACCTGGGAGCTGCTGGGCTGAAGCCACGAGCCCCAGTGCACCTGTGGGGCTAAAGCAGGGAACTGCGTGGCTGAACCCCGGAGCCCCGGTGCCCTGATCCACGGTGCTCCCACAGGTCTAAAGCTGGGAGCTGTGGTGATCCCTATGGGGCTGAAGCCCTGGTGCCCCCACCCCCAAGGGGCAAAAGCCCCAAGCCCTGGTGAGCCCTGTGGGGCTAAAGCCCTGAGGCCAGGAGTAATGTTGGGTGGGGTGACATTGTCTCTTCCTCCCCCGCCACCGAAACTGCAGCACCTTACCCAGAGCAGGGCTGTCCTGGGGTCAACTCCATACCCTCCCTCCACCTCCTTCTCACACACACAACCCCCCGCCAGGTCGGAGGCAGGAAGCCGGATCCAGGCAGTGTGGGGAGGCTGCTGTTCTGGCTTGTGCCATGGAGCTGGCAGCCGCAGAGCTCCCCCGTCTCCTGCTGCTAGTGCCCAGGGTTGCGGCTGCTCCTCAGTTCCCAGCCCCCTTTGACTGCTCGGGCAGCCTGTAAGAGTCACCCGGGGGGGGGGGCTGGCTCCTAGGTGGCAGAGCCCTCAGGGAGCAGCAACCACAGGGAGGGAGGGGAGAGGCCACCCCAGCTCCTAGTACACAGCCTCTAGCTATCCCTCTCCCTGCGCCTGAGCGATGCCCCCGCCTGTATGCAGCCCCTAGCTAGCCCCCTCTGCCAACGCCCTGAGCTACTCTCCTCGCTGCACCCTGCGTTACGCCCCTCACTGCACACAGTTCCTAGCTACCCCCTGCCTGCACCCTGCACTATACCCCTCTCTGCACACCATTCCTAGCTAACCCCCCACCCTGTTTCAAACTTTTTTATCGGAGCCCCTCCCCCTCCAATAACCCAGTCAGGCTGGGTGGCCCACTGAGGTGAGTCACGAGGTGGAGGTGGTGCGCCCTCCCCAGGCCCCACCGTGCAGAGCTGGCCTGGGCCCTGCCCTCCCCCGCCCCCCCCAATAGACATTAAACTACACCGATGCCTGAGGGCCCCCTCTGCCTGGTGGCCAGAGGCTCAAGCCCCCCACCCCACCTCACTGCTGGGCTCTTGAGTTTTTAAAAGCACATTGCAAGGGGTGGGGGGTCAGAAAGAAAAAGGTTGAGAACCCCTGATCTAGCCCATCCCTGACAGGTGTTTGTCTAACCAGCTCTTAAAAAAATCTCCAATTATTGAGATTTCACAACCTCCCTAGGCAATTTACTCCATGGCTTAACCACCATGACAGGAAGTTTTTCCTAATGTCCAACCTAAACTACCCTTGCTGCAATTTAAGCCCATTGCTTCTTGTCCTATGCTCAGGGGTTAACAAGAACAATTTTTCTCCCTCCTCCTTGTAACAACCTTTTATGTACCTGAAAACTGTTATCATGTCCCCTGTCAGTCATCGTTTCTCCAGACTAAACAAACCCAATTTTTTCAATCTTCCCTGACAGGTCATGTTTTCTAGACCTTTGATCATTTTTGTTGCTTTCCTCTGGGTTTTCTCCAATTTGCCCACATCTTTCCTAAAATGCGGCACCTAGAACTGGACACAATACTCCAGTTGAAGGCTAATCAGCGCGGACTAGAGGGGAAGAATCACTTCTCATGTCTTACTTACAACATTCCTGCTAATACATCCCAGAATGATGGTCGCTTTTTTTCCAACAGTGTTACACTGTTGAGTCATATCTAGCTTGTGGTCTACTATGACCCCCCAGATCCCTTCCCACAGTACTTCATCCTAGTCAATCATTTCCCATTTTGTATGTGTGCAACTGATTGTTCCTTCCTAAGTGGAGTACTTTGCATTTGTCCTTACTGAATTTCATCCTAGTTACTTCAGACCATTTCTCCAGTTTGTCCAGATCATTCTGAATTTTAATCCTATCCTCCAAAGCACTTGCAAGCCCTCCCAGCTTGCTATCAGCTGCAAACTTTATGCTCTATGTCATTAGCTAAATCATTGATGAAGATATTGAACACTACCGGACCCAGAACAGATCCCTGCGAGACCCCGCTTGATATGCCCTTTCAGCTTGACTGTGAACCACTGATAACCATTGGGACTGGTTTTCCAACAAGTTATGCACCCACTTTATAGTAGCTCCATCGAGGTTGTATTTTCCTAGTTTGTTTATGAGACAGTTATGCGAGACAGAATCAAGTCTTACTAAAGTCAAGCTATACCACATCTACCGCTTCCCCCCATCCACAAGGCTTGTTACCCTGTCAAAGAAAGCTATTAGGTTGGTTTGACATAATTTGTTCTTGACAAATTCATGCTGTCTGTTACCTATCATCTTATTATGTTCTAGGTATATGCAAATTGATTGCTTAATTAGTTGTTTCATTATCTCTCTGGGTACAGAAGTTAAGATGACTGGTCTGTAATTCCCCGGCTTGTCCTTATTCCCCCTTTTATAAATTGGTACTGTATTTGCCCTATTCCAGTTCTCTGGAATCTCTCCCATCTTCCATGACTTTTTGAAGTTAATTGCTAATGACTCAGCTATCTCCTCAGTCAGCTCCATGGGTGGCGGGTGACCCAGGCATTGGGGGAGGCTAGCCCTCACCCGCTCCCCTTGTGCCCAAGGCCCCACCCCCACCCTTTCTCCTCCCCTTCTGCATCCCTCCCCACAGGAGCCCAGAGCACCCCTGCCATGGCCCCCAGCCCCAGCGCCGGGCAGTGCAGCCACAGCTTCCCCAGCCCCAAGTGGCAGCGCCACCAGCCCTGGTGCACCGGGTGGCCAGCCCCAGAGCACTGGGCAGCAGCGCCCCAAGCCCCAGAGCACTGGGTGGCCGGACAGCGCAGTCTGAGCTCCGGGCAGGTAGTGCAGCCCCAACACCAGCCACCCCAGTAAATGGTCAGTAAATTATGAATTTTCAAATGATAACTCACAAGGCATATTTTGTATGAAATTTATCATAGTCCTGTAAAAGTGGGTGAACATAGGGGTACAGTCTGGCACATTAGTGAATTAACCTGTGATATGGATGACCCAAATTCAAGTCCCTATTTCAGTATTTTATACAAAGTGGAATTCCCCTGCATAGCAGGGCACCTAAAAGTTAGGCACTGAACTGCTCAACCTAAGTCCCCCTTGTGAATCTCACCCTTAGTGACCTCACACATTAGTTTAACAATACCATAATTTAATAACAGTTTAGAAGCAGAGCTGGGGGACTACAGCAAGAGAGTATTGCTCACATTTAAAAATGAATTTTCTTCAGTAGTGCTTTCACCCTGTTGTAGTTGTTTGCCACTTTAGTTCCTTGTCTACACTGCGACATTGTTGACAAAACTTTTGTCTTTCACGGGTACTTAAAAAAGCCCCCCCATGAAAGACAAAAGTTTTGCCGACACAAGCAGCAGTGTGAACACGGCTTTGTTGGCAGGAGCACTCTCCTGCCAACAAAGCTATGCCGCTCACGGGGCTGGAAATATTTTGTCGGCAAAAGTGCTGACAAAATACCAACAGAGAGTGTTCAGACATGCTGACTTTTAGTGACAAGGCTGTGACAGCCTTGTCGCTAAAAGCTGCGTAGTGTAGACAAGTCATAACATTAAAGCAATTCAGTTTTCCATACATGAATTTGGAATGTTATAGAGGATGGGATGTTAGTAGCTTAACATACCAAGGGCACAGTGTTCTTATAACGCCACAGAAGCAATTCAATGAACAGACAAGGATATAACCACGCCCGTCACAGCTAGATCTCAGGTCCACACACACTATGACTTTGTGTGCATGTGAGAATACTAAACTCTATGATCAGCCAATAAATCTTACAGGAGCTGGCATTTTTCTAAGAATGGTGCCTCAGGCAAGGCCTGTGTGGCCTAGAAAGGCAAATACTCTGATCCTGTTTATCTGTTACCTCTCCTAAGAGAGTTCCCTAGCTGTTGTTTCAATCTTTCCTTCCAATTATAGGAGCAGTGCTCATTCAAGTAGAAAACAGAAACACTACCACATAACTTTTGGGAACACTCCCAACTAGCCAGCACAAATAGAATATTGAGCACTGAATATGCCATAGCAAACTGTACGTGTTAAAAAAATTGTAATGTAACTTTGAACAGCAAGTAGAGTGTATGAAATCACAATCTGATTATAAATGTTCCAGGAGCTGAAAGAAAGAAAAATTATTGCAGTAACGTCTTCACTGTTAATTGCTCCCAGACCTGGAGCATGCTACTTTGCTTTACTCACTTAACATTATGCACATTAGTCAATGGGATTATTCAGGTACATGTGTAAGCTTTTACCGGATCAGAGCTTCATCTTCAAGCAAAGCTGGCCCCTTCTGGAAACCCCCAGAATTCCTTGGATCCGTTGATTCTGAGAAGAAGGCAAATATGCTAATGTTTGAGGAACTAACCAAAAATCATGCCCTAAATATCTCCACAATTACCAACATCAACAACAACTCGCTAATCAAAATTAGTTCTACAGGAACAGGAAAACTGTCTCCAGCAGGAACAAGGTGAATGATTTGGCCAAACTTCATTTGCAAGAGTTAAAGTGTTTGGATTGGACCTGCTGGCCTCCTTTCTAGGCTCCTCACCACAATTGCACTATTCTTTTTATTTCTAAATATTATAGCAATATATTCCATGGGAAAGGAAATAATAAATAGCATCTTAAACTTTGCAAAATTCTTTGGGAGAAAAATAAAGGGCACCCCCTTGATGCTGTCTCCTATGCCAGCTCCTTGCACTGGAGGGAAGATGGGGGATGGTCCTTCTGTTTTAGTGGTAACATCACAGCATCACAGCAGAGTGGGAGTCGGTTGGCCACTATGCAGGGGACCTTAATAGCAACAAACAAAAGTAAGTCTAAAATAAGTTCTGTGCACAGGCTTTCTCTCCTTTAGCGTTACCATTTGGAGGATTCCACAGATAATCTCACGAGTAATTCATCTAAAAAAAAAAAGCAACCTGCTTCCCAAGCCACTTTTAAAGTATTAGTTCAAACAGGAACAGGGACAAAAACCAAAACATTACCTATCCCAAGCATTCAGAAACCATGAGTCAGGCCTGTGAAAATCATGAGAGTGGCTAAGGGCTGGGCTACACTTAGATCGACCCAGCTATGTCGCTCAGGGGTGTGAAAAGACACACACACATACAGACACCCCCAACCCCCCACCCCACCCCAGCAATGTATTTAAGCTAACCTAAGTCCCTATGTAGACAGTGCTAGGTCAATGGGAGAATTTTTCTGTTGACCTAGCTACCCACTCTTGAGGAAGTGGATTACCTATGCCGATGGGAGAACTCCCGCCCTGCAGCATAGGTAGTGTCTACTCTGAAGTGATACAGCAGTAGCATTTCAAGTGTAGCCAAGGCCCTTAAAACCCATGACATTGAAAAGAAATAATGGTTTTTCGTCTTAAGTGTTAAGGTTTTTGAGCTTTTGGGGCCCAGGGCAGCACTGGGGGTGCCGCTCTGACAGAGCCGGCAGTGCCAGAGCTGGTTGCGCATGTGGGCGTATAGCCTCCTCCATGAGGTACTTGTGGTGGCAAAGTTCTCGAGCTGCTTGAGTTCTGGAGGGGAACGAACGGCAGATGGAGCAATGGGCGATGATGGCGGCTTTGCCAAGCCAGTAAAGGCAACAGTGGTGTTCGTTGCTGACAGAGAAGGTACGCGGACACGAAGCACAGTTGTTAAAACCAGCTTGCCTCAGCATACTCCCCTGGGTAAGGGCCCCGCAGGGATAAAAGTCAAAGGAAGACTTAACTAACTACAGTAACAGACAACTCTATACAACTAGAAACTATGTACAAAAAAGAAGCGGACAGCAGTTCTTTTAGCAGGCTCAGCGCATCAAGGCACAGGGGTTCCGATGCTGGCCATGCAGCTGTAAGAAGGAACTGGAGCGGCATCGACCCACACAGCCTCTTAAAGCCTTGGATGTGTCACGGGGCGCCGGTGATGCACATGCAGGTCAAAGGACACTACTATGAACAGTTCCAGCTCTGCCCGCGTTTGGAATCCGCATAGGGATCGTCTCTTGAAAAAGAAGCTGAGATTTTTCACCTAATCCCATAAAGGGAGCTTAAGACCAGCCCCAAGGAAAAGGGAAGCTAAAGTGGACCCTCCTTCCTCTCACTCAGCCGCCTAGGAAGAGGAAGCAGTGCGGTACCAACAACCAAGAAATAGCACCACCCTGGCATTTTTGTTTGGGTGCTTTATGTTGAAAGTATTTGCTCGGGCAGTAGCAGTGAGGTTGGGGATTTGGTTGCATCTTCTCATTGTTGTGCTCTCAGATGTGGCCACGCTGCAGCTGGCACTCAAGAACATTGTTCATTGTCTTAACGCAGCTAATCTGGATTTTGTTACTGTTAAGCAATCATATGTTGGTCCTGGAAACAGATGTTTTGAGGTTTCTGGCCAATATTTAAAAAAAAAAAAAACACCGCCAGGTCGATAGCTGCATTGTTGAATGGCAGGGCAGCCTTAGACAGCAAGAGCCAGTATCTTTCCTTTCTCTAAAAGAAGATAGTGCAATTTGTACAATCCAAGAGCTTACATTCAGGCAGATGATTAATTTCTAACTGAAGGGCAAATAATTTTTAGACCAAGTATTTTCAGGGCGTTGGTGCGGCTGTCTGTGCACTGCATCTGAGATGAAATAGAAACCTCTTCACTGCAGTTATATCCCAGGAAGTGTTCACGGGGGTGGGGGGGAGCATGAGTGGTTCTACTGTTTCACAAGAAAACAAACTCTAATAATAATTAAGGGAAAGGCATATCCAATTAATAAAGCAATAAAGATTTTTTTCCAAATTGGTGGCAAACAGTTATTTTTTTCTTGGAGAGCTCAGCTGACAAGGTTTCTTTCCTCCTTTGTCCCCCAATCTCTTTCAATAATCATTCTTCTTCATGCAAATATAGCTGGAAAGGGGAGAACAGTAAAAGGTTAAAATGGAAGCAGACTATCTTTCATCGACATGGTAATTTTGCTGCTTGGCTTAGCGCCAAATGTTCGCTGCAGCCACTAGCTGCCATTCCAACATGAGTGAAAGGATCTTTAATAAGAGTGTAAATAAAAGCCAGGCTGAGAAATGAGTTTTCCATCCCAGCAATCACTGGCCTAACCTCTGCTGTAAATAGTCTCTCAGAGCAGCACAGATGGAGTACCTGCACCTGGGGATCAAGGCAATCTCTGAGCAGTGCAATTTAAACAGCTGAGTACAATTGAAACATGAATTAGCTGGGATAGGCTGAGGAATTCCATTTTGTGTATTATGTAAAAACAAATAATTCAGTCATTTCTTTTTGCCTTTAAAAAAAGAAAAATATCTTTCCTGACATGATCTTGTGGGAGGTGCTCTTCACTGCAGCTGTTAAATTAATCTAACCATGAGAATTTACCACAAAGTGCTGTAAAAACAGGGGTCCTAATTTATTATCATTGATTTAACTGCTTGAGAGTGATTTATCTGATCCCTGTACAGATAGTGAAGACACCAGAAGAATACTCGGTCACTCTGGGCTTTGTGTGCTTTGGATTGGCCTTATTAATTCAGAGCAGAAGATCTGCTTCCATGTCTTACTGAGAGAGTCAAAAGCACTTGGTAACTGAACCATTTTAAAGACTTTTTTTAAGCATTACTAACACTGCTAAGTGCTAAGCATTTACAGAACACAAAACAAGTTCCTCATTAGCTAAGAAATGGCAAGGATTCATTTAGCACTGCTCACAAAAACCGGTTTTGGTCTTGCCATTGTAAGAGGTTTTTTTTAAAACACGGAGGTTTTTTTTTGGTTGTGTTGTTTTTTGGGGGATAGGAATCTATAGCATTTTGTGAGATCATGTGGGCTTACAAACACTAGGAAAACTAAAAATGTCTTTGGAAAAGGATAAAGGAGTTTGGTGCAGGAGATTACTGACTGCTACTTTTTTAAAGATAGATTTCATATCCACCTAAAAGCTTCACTTTCTGAACATCTCTTACCACTCTGTCCTCTGGTACATCATTACTAGTTATAGAGTCTATACATTATTGTGTAAATATGCTCAGACCTCATTTCAGCAGGATATTACTTTTGGTTACAATAGTGTATGGTACACTGTCATTTTAATGTCACAACTGAGTGATGCAATTGCATTGCATGAATAAGAGGGGAAAGGATGAAAGGCAGAAGAAAAGGTGGGTGGTCTATATACAGCTATAACAAGCATTTTTTAAAGGAATGTGAAATTGAATATAGATGTTTTAAATGGTTAGCTACATAATAAAGTCTGGGTACAGCCTCCTCCAGTCCTTCCTGTTAGGAACAACAGAACAAAGCACACGCACACACAAAAAATCACACAGGTGAAACCACAATCATTTCTTTTATTTATAGCCCTAACCAGAAAAATAGACAGGGAGCAGCTGAGTACCAATTTATTTTGCTGCCTGAACTGATGTGTTGTTGGGTTAAATGTCATTGAGTTGGAAGGTTATGCATTTCATTCACTGCCAGTTTATGCCCAGCTTTAAAGCAGATCTACAAGGATACCAGTAATTGTCTTGCCACCTTTCAAGGTGGGAGAAAGAAATCCTGCAGTCTAGAATTGGCAATATGTGCTTACAGTCATTTCATTGTTCCTATGAAATTCTATTTGAACTGAAACTAAGGTGGTCCATTGGATCCTGTTATAAGAAAGAGGGGAGCAGAAAGTAACTTCTCTCCCCTAAGAACTAACCAATAACAATTATTTTAAACAGTAGAAAGGTGACTTAGAACCAATTTCCAAGTATACAAAAAACAAAAGAATATTGAACAGATAGCCAAGGGAAACTGGAGGATAGATGCTCACACAGCTACCTACTTTATTACAAGGTTCTGAGGACATAATGTTAGGACTGCTTTGAATTTTTAATTAAATAAGAATTTTTAAAAATAGCTTATAGAAGAAAAGTGTCATAATTTAAACAATCTTTCTACATACTAGACAGACAAGGTGGGTGAGGTAATATCTTTTATTGGACCAACTTCTGTTGGTGAGAGAGACAAGTTTTCAAGTTACTCAGAGGTCTTCCTCAGGTCTTGGCCCAGACTATAGATGAGGGTGACCAGATGTCCCGATTTTATAGGGACCATTCTGATATTCGGGGCTTTATCTTATATAGGCACCCTATTACCTCCCACCCGCTGTCCCAATTTTTCACACTTGCTTTCTGGTCACCCTACTATAGATAGCCACTTTGATTCTAAAGAGGAGATGTCAGATGGAGTAAGAAAACGTCACCAAGTTTTCAGGCAACCAAAAAATCAAAAAGACACCTGTTGTACACAAGCAGGCAGGCTACAAATTTATAAAAAAAGAAGACCTTGTGATGAGTGGTAAAATGCGTGAGATCAGTGACCAATAAAAAGACATATTTCACAAATATATATATACAAAACTATATAAATCCACAACAATAAATGGTGTGGAGGACTGGATCATGTTGTTGTGTCAGCAGCCACCTATGCAGGGGCACCTATGCAAGGTTACCTACCTTCTCGTAACTGTTGTTCTTCAAGATGTGTTGCTCATGTCCATTCCAAGTAGGTGTGTGCATGCAGCATGCACAGTAGTTGGAAGGCTTTTCCCCTAGCAGTACCCATTGGGTCAGCCTGTGCGCCCCCCTGGAGTTGTGCCTTCATGGCACTGCATATAGGTCCCTGCCGACCCACCGCCTCCTCAATTCTTTCTTTCCACCAGTGACGGTCATCGGAGCTGAGTGTCTCTCTTGCTTCAGCAAGCGTTTCCCCTCGTGACTTCTGTATCTTCAGACCTGTAAATATGTAACCCTTCTGACAGTCAGAATTGGCAGCACCAAGGGCCGGGTTCAGTATCTAGGGGTTCCTTTTCAACACTACAACACAAAACCGGCTCAAGCCCCCACCCAGTGACCTGGGACAATTACACACCACCCCCTGGGCACCTCTAAGAGGCAATACTTCCCCTCTCGCAGGCACAGAGTCTGCAAAAACTTTTAATAAAAGTAACTCAGCATTAATTTGGGAAAACACTGCAACTAGGGTTCATAAACATAAACAATGAGCAAAAGACCCATCCCCAAATAAGTTGGCCAGTGTCCTTTTCGCCTCAAGTTCTTAAGTCCAGCAACCCAAAAGTCACTTTAACCTGCCCATCCCTTCTCTGCACCACACTCACAGTTGCTGTCCTTGGTCAGTGCAGCCCCAGAGTTCAGAGGTTCATCTGCAGAGTTCACCTCCCACCCTGGGTGGAAGGGGCATGGTAAGGAGACACTTTACATGCTCCACTTCCTGGGCATTCACTCGCCGCCCCGCTAGCCAATTGCCAGGCCTCTCTGGCCCTCTCTGCCAGCCACCCACTCACCAAGATGCCTTCAGGGCCCACCACTTAACAGAGCTCTCAGTGATTTCAGGTGTTAGTGGGGGACCCTCATGCTGGTGCACACTGTCCAGTAGTAGGTCCAATATTTAGATGTAGGTATCAGTGATTTCAGCTGTGCAGCATGTAATAGGACTCAATTGAGTCTAAATTAGCTCTGCTATTACACAGTGGAGAGAGAATGGTGTCTAGGAGCCTTAAAGAGTGCCCACACAACCAGGTACAAGTACCGATCCCCACCCTCTCTCTAATCATTGGGCTTTGGAACCCATGTCCCCTGCCTAGCTAGTGCCAAAGACAATACTTATAGCCAGTCCTATGGTAAACTAGCTAAGGATTTATTAACTAGGAAAAAGCAATGAGAGAGTTATTACAAGGTTAAAGTAGGCACCATATATATACAAATGAGTTACAGTCTATGGTTCCAAAAGGTGACAGTTGTAGGAATCTGTCAGCTCTGAATGTCTTTTAGAGCTAACCCAAGTTGACCCTGGGGAATCTCTGCTTCTGTTTTGTAACTCCAACCCTATATGTGTCCAACCAGCAAAAGAGATGAAAAATTTTCTTGTTCACTATCTTTATTTCTATCTTCCAGAATTCAAGCTGATGGGATGACCCCTTTTGCACGTAGCCTCTTCATCGGTGTGAAGGGGCAATTAACAATGTCTTTGCTTTGTGATGTCCCACAATGGCCCATTTCATTTTGCTAACCTTCTTAATGACCAGGAGACTATACATTCTGACGGGAAGGCAGTTTCAGGGCAAACATTTTTTTACAGTTATAAAGCAAAATCTTAAATATTACCTTATAGCATGTGTTACAAACTTTGTAAGTAGGATTAATGCATGCAGCAGCTTACAAGCATTTCATAAAGTCTAAACACTAAACACATTTTTATAAGGCCAAGACCCATCTTAATACACGTGAGCTGGACTGGTTTCCAGCAATGCATTTGTCAGTGTTTGGCTGAGGCCTAAAGCCCTGGCAAGAGCTGCCACCTGGTCTGCCAGCATCACACATCCCACTTTTAGTGTCACTAATATTGGCTAAGTCAGGTGACCTAATGAACAAATACAAAGATTATTTTATGGGTGAGGCAATGGTCTAGGGAGAACAAGTTTAAAGTGGACACTAACACACAACCCCAAAACCCAAGTTGCATTTTGAGACTGATTCGTTACAAATCTTAAAATCTGAAAACTTAGAGGGAGTTATCAAAATAGATGCTCCTATAGCATGGATCAATCCAATAGTAGTACTGTGGGAGAAATTACACAGAGAACAGTTAGTTCTGGAATCTGTTAGTCTTTAAGGTGCCACCAGACTGTTGTTTTTACAGAGAACAGTTGCAACTGTACCGAAACCTGTGAGTCCTCAACAAGGCAGCCAAGCAAATGTATTACCAGTGACTACATTTGTTGATTAAACGAGTAAATTAGCTAAGGTCTAGTTTTGTAGTATCCTGGTTGCCAGGTTCACTTACATTACCTAAAACTGCACCAAGAAACTACAATGCTAACCATGTTGAGTATTCCACAAGGGCGATGCAGATGCACCTATTCCTTTATGGGAATTTATGTAGTTCCAGAAAAGTTGCCAGACCAAATGAGCCACATTTGGGGGTCATTTGACCAAGGGACTTCCAAATTACAGGACCCACCCAAAAAAACAGTTTCTTCCTGCTGCCTTGTATGGTTAAACTGGGAGGTACTAATGACTGGCTGAATCACAGACCTCATTGAGATTAATGTCTGAAAAATGTCCCTTCAACTAACGTCAGAGGGATATGTTACTCACAAGCCCCTGCCTCCCAAAATAAAAGAAGTTTTTGACTCTCGCTGGTGGTGGCTAACATTTGAGAGTCACAGGTGGCAATTTTATTTTGCGGGAAAATACTCAAAGTATTTTGAGAGGGAATTAGATATGTGACTGCCTGATGGGAGAGAGATAGGTATTAGGGGGTAGAGGAGTGGGAAAATGGGGGGAGGGGAGTGGTTTGGGGCTCAGGAGCAAGGGGGAGGCAGATAAATGGTGATGGGTGGGAGTGGAGGGGAAAGAGGTTGGGGCTCAGGTGAGGGAGGGGTGGGACACTGGGAGGGGAGACATGGGGCAGGGTCACCAATCAGCCCCACATTCTCCCCAACTGTGCGTATGCCCAGATCTGAGGGGCTCTTGCTCCTCTACGGAGGTCTGAGGCCACCCTTCCCTCCCCTCACATAAAGCTGGGATATGGGGGAGCTTGCCCCTCTAGGGGTGTCTGAGCCCCTACTGGTGCCCCCGGTGTGTGCCTATGAAGAATCTCATCGGGTGGGGAGGGGACACACTTCAAAAAGGTACATTTCAAAGGTTTACTGGACTATAAGGGTATGTCTACACTCAGCCGCTAGTTCGGCGGCTGGGAATCGAAGTTCTGGGTTCGACTTATCGCGTCTTGTCTGGACGCGATAAGTCGAACCAGGAATTGCTCGCCGTCGACTGCGGTACTCCAACTAGACGAGAGGAGTACCGCGGAGTCGACGGGGGAGCCTGCCTGCCGCGTGTGGACCGAGGTAAGTTCGAACTAAGGTACTTCAAACTTCAGCTACGTTATTCACGTAGCTGAAGTTGCGTACCTTAGTTCGATTTGGGGGTTTAGTGTAGACCAAGCCTAAGTGGCAACAAGACATGTTTGTTATTCATCACTGCTGGCGCAAGAAGGACAGCACTTTTTGTATCCATGAAAGCTGGATCCTGGCCCCAGGGGCTGGTGATGTTGAGGTTGCTGAAGGTGAGTTGGATATTTCAGACAAAGACTTTACCCTCCTAAGGTTGTGTTTAGTCTCGTAGCAGCATGGTTTACTTTTGTTTCATTTGTAACTATAGCTGTTTCTACAACCCTTACTCAGTAGCACTTGAAGCTCTATCTTTGTGAATAACCTTTTCTCTGTTTTATCATCAGTAGAGCTGAGTGCTGTTAACATTAAGCAAAGTGTGAGCTCTTGAATCAAGTAAGCTGGTGTGTATACTGCTCTTTGGAGGGAGCAGACTTACTGTGAGTGTCCAGTGACTGCGGCTCGATACCACAGAGAAAGACTCTTCAAGGAGGTTCAGAGACTGGGGTGCACCAAATGTTACCTGCAAGACAAAGAAAGGACTGGCAGCGTCCTGAGAAGTTTGTCTGGCATGGCTAATAAACTCGGGTGACAGGGAGCTGTCACCCCGTTTAGTACCAGCAAATCTCTCTCTGACTGAGACAAGCACGTAACAAGGTAACCCACAGTCTTGGGTGCACTTAGAAAGCATCCCAGACTCCCTCCTCCCCCATAAATCAGCCTCTGGAGGGTGTTGTCTTTTTGGGAGAGTCCGAGAGTTCCTCACGGCCCCATACATGGGCAAGGTTTTGGGGAATGTCTTCAGTCCTGCCACTTTGGGTGGGGAGCTGAGAATGGGCTTACTTCATGCATAGCACAGGCTGTAAAGTGCTCGGGGGTGGGGGGCTGGGAACACCCACTGAGGTGAATGGAGCAGTTCCCATGTTTTACAGTTATTGTTTCAGGTTGCACTGGTTTCTGGGGGTGTTCTCTTGCCGCTGAGAACATCACAATGAGATGAATGGGCCACTTCACACCTTTCAGAGATTCCTATGCTACAGGTGGATGGATGGAGAAGCCCTTTTTCCCATCATCCCTCTATCCTTCCTGCTTGAAGGACAATACTTCTAAATGCTCTAAAATCCACATGCTGGCACATGAAATCTGCACTGCCTTGTGGGAGTGCAGAGTAAGATTAGTGTTCCGAATCTGGGGTCAGTTGAGCCAGGGGGTTTGGAGACATAGGAACCCCTCCCCCCCAAAATAATAGCTATTTTCAGGTGTTGCTTCCAAGGGTGGTTTTTATGTTTTGGTTGGTTGGTTTTCTTTGTGCAGAGCTAGATAAACTATTATGGCTCTTCAGGTCAAAATGGTCTTGATTAGCCACATTTTACCAAGGTAGAGCATGGCACCCACTGGGGCCCCAAACTGTGAAAACTATTAAAGAAAATACTCACTTATTTGTTTGCATAGATGTGATGTCTGGAAGGATTGCAGTGCACCAGTAAAGAAAAAACCCTGAGATCACTTCTATGTAGCCACTTTATGTTTGCCTGGGTAGTTTGAGGACTGTGCCAACATCATTAGCCCTGGTGAACACCCTGCCACTGTTATTTCCAGTCCGAATCTTTGTACACCTGTGCAATACACATTTAATAACTCATGTTGCCTGATACAAGTTGTCTCTGCTATAATGTGTTTTTATTTTATGGGGCGATTTATAGTGAACACAGCAGAACAGTCAGTGGACAGCCTAACCAAACATTTTGTTATATCGGGTAAGGAGGAGTAGGAAACAGAGGACCTGGTGTAGTGGGGAAAGGGGAGACAGGAAGGGGGTTTGCTTGCGGAGAGGGTGGGAAATGAGGATGGGTAGTAGGCAACCCTTGGACTGGTTGTTTGAGAAAATCTGTTTTACTAAGCCAGAGGGTGTGGGGTGGGAGAGACAATGTGGGACACAGAAATGGCTACTTCCTGATTTCAGGCAGATTAATGTTGATATTCCTAAAGCCACACAGCACCAAGGTTTAGAATGGACAGTGCAGGTACCTTGACTGCTGAGGGAAAAGAAATGTGTGTGATGCTACGGTTGCTAATGATTAATAGATTCTAAGGCCAAAAGGGAACATTATGATAATCTAGTCTGACCTCCTGTATAACAGAGGCCATAAAACTCCCCCCAAATAATTCCTAGAACAGATCTTTTAGGAAAACATCCAATCTTGATTTAAAAATGGTCAGTGATGGAGAATCCATCACAACCCTTGGCAAATAGTCCCAATGGTTAATTTTTCTGACCCTTAAACATTTACACCTTATTTCCACTCTGAATTTGTCTAGCTTCAACTTCCAGATGGTGGATAGTGTTATTTCCTTCTCTGCTGGACTAGAGAGTCCATTAAAAATTAGTTCCTGAGATAGGTATTTATAGACTATAATCAAGTCACCTCTTAACATTCTCTTTATTAAGCTAAATAGATTGAGCTCTTTGAGTCTATCACTATAAAGCATGCTTTCTAATCCTTTAATCATCCTTGTGGCTCTTCCCGGAACCCTCTCCAATGTATCAACATCCTTCTTGAATTGTGGGCACCAGAAGTGGACACAGTATTCCAGCAGTGATCACAGCAGTGTCAAATAGAGAGGTAAAATAACCTCTCTACCCCTACTTGAGATTCCCATTTATACATCCAAGGTTCGCATTAGCTCTTTTGGCCACAGTATCACAGTGGGAGCTCATGGTCAGCTGTTTATCTATCATGACCCCATTTTTTTTCAGCGTCACGGCTTCTCAGGTTCGAGTCCCCTATCATGTAAGTAGGGCCTACATTCTTTGTTCCTAGCTGTATATATTTACCTATGTTAAAATGCATATTGTTCGTTTGCACCCAGTTTACAAAGCTCTCCAGATCACAGTGACCTGTCCTCTTCATTATTTACCACTCTCCCAATTTTTGTGTCATCTGCAAACTTTATCAGTGATGATTTTTTGTTTTCTGCCAGGCCACTGATAAAAATGTGAAATAGCATAGTGCCAAGAACTGACCCCTACAGAACCACACTGGAAACAAACCGTCTCAATGACGATTCCCCATTTACAGTTACATTTTGAGACCTATTGGTTACCCAGTTTTTAATCCATGTAACATGTGCCATAGTAATTTTACATCATGCTAGTTGTTTAATCAAAATGTCATGCAGTACCAAGTTAAATGCCTTACAGAAGTATAAGTATATTACATCAACACTATTACCTTTATCAACCAAACTTATAATCTCATAAAAAATATCAAGTTAGTTTAACAGGATCTCTTTTCCATAAATCCATGTTGATTTGCACTAATTACATTACCTGCCTTTAGTTCTTTATTAATCAAGACCCATATCAGACACTCCTTTATTTTGTCTGGGCTTGTCAGGTTGACAAGCCTATAATTATCTAGGTTAACCTGTTTACCCTTTTAAAAAAATATCACATTAGCTTTCTTTCAGTACTCCAAGACTTACTGAAAAATCAACATTAATAGTCCAGTGATTTAAAACTCTGGGCCTGCTGATTTAAAAATGTCTAACTTTCATAGCTTCTGTTTATCATCCTCCAGCGATACTAGTGGAATGGAAAGAGTGCGATTATCAACATATGATAAGACTATATCATCTGTTTTTTCCCCAGAATACAGAACAGAAATAAATGTTGAACACTTCTTTTCTGCATTATTATTGATCATTCTACTTTCATCTAGTAATGGACCAATACCATTGTCAGGATTATTTAAAAAACTCCATCTTGAATTATGGGCGTCAGAAGTGGACACAATATTCCAGCAGTGGTCACAGCATATTTTAAAAACTCCTTATTGTCCTAGTATTGCTCTACTAATCATAGAATTCTTCTTGTGTCCCTTGACTTCCCTTATTAATTTTTTATAGTTCCTAACTTTGATTTATACTCATGATTATCATCCTCCCTTTTCTTCTATTTGTTATACATAACTTTTTTTTATTTATTATAGCTACCTTCACTTCCCCTCTAAACCAGGTCTGGTTTTTTAACTTGCACAGCATTCTTGTTATACTTATAAGAAGCACACGGGATCTTTATAGGGGAGAAGGCAAAAACGCTGTATTTATTGAGAATACAGCAGTTAGTATACGCTTTTCAAACACACACACACACACACACACACAGTGTCCTGCCAGTTGACGTTTATAGTTATCAGTCCAGAGTCCGGATCAATCTAGTGGCCAGCCAGATTTGTTGCAGAGGGGAGCCGGGCTCTGTCGGTTGTGATCTGATTCTCCTGGAGTAGTGGCAAGACGAACTCAAAGTCCCATGGCAAAGCACCCTGTTCTTATCGTCTTTTTTCTCTGTTGAAGTCTATAGATTTTGCTGTGTCAGTTTCTGACCGGTTACTTCTTAATTGGTGTTACCTTTTGATGTAAACATTCCAAAACATCTCCGAGGGGGTCATCCTGTCCCGGATTTGATTTAATCAATTGTCTTTAGGGGTGCCAGCCTTACCTCAGGGTCATCAATCTGCCCTTCCTTCATTATGGATGCGCGTCGATGATGTCGTTAAGTCTCTCCACTCCTTCTTCCTTGACCATTTGGCTATAACAATGGCCTTCACACCTTCTCTTTTCCTGATTAATGCATTCCTCATTCACACAAACAGTCTTTTACAGAGACCTTTGAGAATACAAACAGCCACATTTTATATTGAGCAAAAGACACTGTAAATTAAGCCTTCCTAAATCTTATAATCAAAACAATTCACACTGGGGCCCAGGCCTTCAATGTTCCTCTAATCTCCTTAACATAGACACAATACAAGATCCTGTCTCTTACTTACTAAACCTTAAAACAAATACATTTATATTTAACTAGAGTGCCTAATTTGTAATACATATAGGAAACCATATTAGACATTATAACTTATCCTAAAATGAAAGTGTGACCATAATCAGTCATAAGGATTGTTCTGGTCTGTCCCTGCCCAGGTCCAGTACAGACACTGGCAGTCTGTCAGATGCATTTCTACCAGTCCCAGAGGGTCATTCCTTTCTGCTGTTCAAAAAGGGTGGCTGGCAGGATAAAATCAAGACATACATTAGTATCTTTATTCTTATAGTACAATTATACAATCCTGCTCCTACATTCTCCCTTGAGTGCGGCTTTTTGGGTATCTAGTAAAGTGTTCTTAGATGATTCCCATTTTTCTGATTAAATTCTTCCTCCCAGCTGATCTGGCTCATAATTTTCAGCTTTGTGAAACTGGCCCTATTAAAATACCAAGTATATACATTACTGGTCTAAACTTTATTCTGCTTGCAGTTATAAATGTTATCAAGTCATGACCACTTGTACCTAAGCTACCATTAATTTTTAGTTCTGCAATCAGTTCCTCTTTATCTGTTAGAACAAAAAGATAGTATATAAACATGTGAATGCATGGGACTGGACTAGATGAACTATCAGTCCCTTCCAGTCCTATAATTCTATGATATATAACCATGCATCTGGAAAAAAAAATGCTGAATGCTTTATTTTCCTCTTTCCAGTCTTTTTTCTTTGTAGGGAGGACTAATTGCTGGTCATCACCATCCACATTTACTGTCAGATTTATTTAACTAGATTTCAATGCACAATTAAAGTATCTTTCCCATACAATATCTCTACTCCTAGTATTTCTACCACAACAATCATTGCTCATGGTCAGCATCAGGTCACTCTTCTGTCTTGTCTACGAGGAAAAGGTCCACCCATAGGCTTTCAAATCATCTTCCAATGAGAAGGCAAAAGTTTCCAAAATTAGAATTGCTATCATACTTTTTTCTTTATTCAAGCTGCTGGGGTTTTTGTTTGTTTGTTTATTTAATTCCCCAACTCCTATACACACACACACCTCGCTATAAAATATCTACATATATCACTACTGTCCCTAACTGCTCAAAACTGGATTGTTTGTAAGAAGAGTATTTCTCTGCATTATTTTTTCTGAGTTTCACCATGGCCTCTTTTTTATGAATAGCGGGATTAAGATCTTTTACACTGATTGTTACGATTATATATATATATATATATATATATATATATAAAATGTGTGTGTGTGTGTGTTTATATATATATAAAAAACCAGACCTGGTTTAGAGGGGAAGTGAAGGTAGCTATAATAAATAAAAAAAAGTTATGTATAACAAATAGAAGAAAAGGGAGGATGATATACACACACACACACACACACACACACACCATCCACCATTACTGAGTATTGCTAAAAACAAACAAACAAAAAACTATACTCTAGTTCTCAATAGAAGCTTAAGAAGCTACTTTCTCCCCTCAGGAAACAGGAGGTTTTCCTCTTAAACAGCCACTAAAAAAGAGTGAACGCATGTACCCTATTGCTTTAGTAAAGCTCTCTGCTCTTATATGTTCCTCTTTCATTATTCTTCTTGACCCCTTGTTCTCCACTTCTATCTCCATTTACATATTGCATTGTTTCCTGTTCTCTAGCTTTTCTCTCCCCATCCTAATTATGCTTTGGAGAACCTCCCCACAACTTCCCACCCTCAACTTCCTCTTATCAGAGAAATGGATGAAATTATGTTCCACACTCTGGTAGAACACACATCCATAACCTAAAATGTATAATTCTATAGGGAAACAGGTCTCCCTTTAGCCTCACCCACAAAATAGTGATTAAAAACAGCTAACTCTGAGGTTTCTGACAGGTTATATACCAGGTGTGGCCAAACCGGCATGTGGCTCTTTTAAAGTTAAAGTGTGGCTCGCGGAGTCTGGTGGGCAGGGGAACTCGGGGCTTCTGCCCTGCAGTGGGGTGGTGGGACTAGGGGCTTCTACTCTGCAGAGAAGGGGATCACGCAGAAGTGGATTTACCATGAAACAAACCATGCGGTGGCACAGGGCCCCCCACCACAGGGGGCCCCCCAAAATTCAGGACAAATCTCATTTGACAACTTGCCCCTGAGTCCCAGCCAGTGGTGCAGCAGGACTCAGGAAGGCAGGCTGCCTGCATGCCGTGGCCAGTGGCCCCAGGCCACTCCTGGAAGTGGCTGGCTGCTGGCACGTCTCTGCATGTCCCTGGCAGGGGGGAGATGGCTTTGCGCACTGCCCCCAACCTGGGCAGCGCACGGAGACCCAGTGCTCCCCTATCCTTAAGGGGCATGCAGAGATGTGCCAGCAGTAGGGCTAAAGCGGCTCCCGGCCCGCTCTGCCTCCCTCCCTCCACACTGCTCCTGGAAATGGCTGGCATGTCTCTGCGGCCCTGGGGGTGTCTCCGCATACTATCCCGGCCCGAAGGGCCCACTCTGCAGCTCCCATTGGGTGGGAACTACTGCCAATGGGAGCTGCGGGGGCAGCACCTGCGGGCAGTGGTGCATGGACACCCCCTGCCCTGCCTGGCCTAGAAGCTGCTGCCAGAGGGGTGTGTGTGCTGGTCGCTTTTGGAGTCGGGCCACCCAAGGTAAGTGTTGCCCCCCTGTCGCCCTCCCACATCCCTGCCCCAGCCCAGAGCCCACACCCAGTACCCAAACTCCCTCCCAGAGCCTGATCCCCACACCTCCTCCTGCACCCCAACCCCCTGCCCCAATCACGGTACTTCATTTTATTTTCATTTACTTCCCATTACTTATAATATAGGAAGAGGATTGTGGAAAGGATGAAGAAAAAAGAATAAAAAACAGGGGAGGGGGTGATAAGAGAGAATGTTCATTTTCTTGGCTGGGTCCCCGGGGGGGGGGGGCACCCTGAAAATGAAGCTGCGCACAGGGCCCTGCTAACTCTAAATCTGCCACTGGGGTCATGGGGCTTTAGCCCCTTGGAGGGGGGCATTAGAGCAGAAGCCCTGCCCCCCTGCAGGCACCACCCTGAGGGACAGGTTGTGTGCTTCTTGCGGCTCTCAAACTTCTGAAGATTATTGTATGGGGCTCAGAGGGTCAGTATGTTTGGCCACCCCTGTTATATACAACGAAGGTGTTAAACAAACCATTAACCAACGTTCAAGATTCCACAGCATTAGGTTCTCTTCCTCTTCTGTCACCTTTGCTAATTTGCATGGCTGCTTTGCTTTACAAAATTGGAGAGTGGGTGGGAGGGAAGCAGCTAATAGTTTTCCTCCGAGGATGGACTAAATGTGACAATTAAATCCCTATTTCCTAACACCTTGCTTTCCTATCTTCAAAAGTTTCAGTGAACAATTGCTGTTTTTACACAGAGAGGAAATCTCCTTCAATTTAAAAAGAGTATTTTAAGTTAACGATTCAAAATTCATCATAACCCTGGCTGCAAAGAACATCATTCATTGTACATAACAAACTAAGATCTGTCAAAGGCTACATTGTCTTGGCAAGTTCTGACGGTGCAAATCTTGACCCAATTTTGTAATAGAACTGGTGTTTATGTTTAAATGCATAAACTGTTTTGTCCATTTCTGCTACATGCCAGAATTATCATCATTCCTCCAGAGAAAAGTGAGCTTTCCATCTGGGTATATGGGTATCTTAGTATAAGTAATGTAGTATATATCTTGTGGATAGTTCTCCTTAAGTTGCCAAAATATTGACTATCATCATTTTAGAAATAATATCTTGAACAGCATTCCAGAAAAAGTGTTCCCCAAAATGTATTCCTACTTCCTTTTTGTGCACAGTTTCCTCAACAGGGAAAAAATAATTTATCAACTAAAACCAGCTGCAGTCAGTCTGATATGAAATACCCTTCCACCCAACTCCACCCAAATATCCACAGCATCCTCTACTGAATTTCCTTTTTCTATTGTAGAACATGCTGGTCTTAAAGAGACTTGCCACCTATTTAATATGTAACCAATCTATGACCTCATCACATTTTTTCTGCTTCTTTCCCAGCTGCAGGAGCCAAGCTATCAAGCCTTGATGAAGCACAATTTCAAAAATCTTGAATTGTCAAAGGTGTTCAATGAGATTAAATTATCAGATTTTTTTAAAGTCTGTTTTTTAGACTTAATTGAATTACTTGCATATTTTTCTTTTTGGTAATATAAAAATAATCTTATTGAAAATGTGTGTTGCATTAGGCAGCAAATTAAACTCACAGTAAAAGCAGGATTTGCCATGAAAATTCAAGGACAGCAAAAAGTGAAAGCAAAATTTTCTTTACAATTCTTACCATTGCATCTCCACAAGAGGTAGCCATAATTGTAGTGTTTGTGTAGACCAGCCATCATTTTAATGACTGTATCAGCCAACCCTGCTCAGATCAGGTCTAGGGGATAGTGCTGTCAAAATACCAACAGCTGGTCCTTACTAACAGTTCCACAGTGGAGATACACCTGGTGGAGCTGCACTGCTGGTGGTGGGAAATGTGCTTCATAAAAGAGGTGCACGTATAAGAAAAAAACAAAAGAACAAGTGGATCCACCACTTAAGACAGGCAGACCAATCTACTGATGACAAAAGACTGAAAATGTTTAGAAGCTACTTAGCTGCAGTCTTAAAAGCATAATAGTGGCAAGGTACAATGCAATAATGGTTAACAAAAGTCCTGAAGAAGAGCTCTGTGTAGCTAAAAAGCTCGTCTCTTTCACCAACAAGTTGGTCCAATAAAAGACATTACCTCACACACCTTGTCTTTCTAATATCCTGGGTCCAACATGACTACAACAACTTTGCAAACAAAAGGGGAGCAGTTATAAGGCAGGATCAAGAGAAACAGTTAGGCCTTGTCTATACTGGAAGCTTTTGTCGACAAAACAGTGTATGTTTACAAACTGCAATAAGACTTTTTGTGGCAAAAATACCCCGATGAGAAACATGAGTCTTTTTCCTCTAAATTTTTGTCAACAAAGTGCCAATGTAGACACCATGCTTGATTTTATCGCTTTAATTGGCCTCCAAGAGGTGTCCGACAATGCCCATCATATCTGCTCATATCAGCAGTTTGAACTCCACTGCCCTGCAGCCAGGTAAACAACCATCCGCCCCTCCCCCTTAGAAGGCCTGGGAATTTTTAAAACTCCATTTCTTGTTTCCTCAGCATGTAGAGGTCTCATTGCATCGTCCCAGGTGACCATGGCACGTTATTGCAGCAAATGCTCTCATGCTTGGACCACTGCGGAGCTGCTAGATCTGCTTAGTATATGGGGAGAAGAGGCTGTGCAGTCCCAGCTGTGCTTGAGCTGTAGGAATTGGGATATCTTCGGGCACATTTCTTGAGACTTGTGCAAAAAGGGCTATGATTGGGACACGCTGCAGTGCAGAGAGAAGATAAAGAGCTGAGGCAGGCATACCATAAGGCGAGGGAAGCAAACCACTCCCGTGTTGCACCTAAGACCTACTGGTTCTATAAGGAGCTGGACACTATCCTTGGTGGCAACCCCACTTCCACTGCCAAGAGCCCTGTGGATACTTCGGCAGGTGTGGAGGCAGTGGAAAGAGGACCTACCCCGGAGGATGAAGTCATTGACAAAGAGGTCAAGTTAGATGATGATGTAGCGCTCCCGGCGGGGTCGGCTGGTAGGACAGGCAGCCAGGAACTGTTCACCACTCCAGATGTGTCTAGCCTGTCTCAGCAGTTGCTCTCTGGCGAGCAAAAAGCAGGAGAGGAGACGCCTGGTAAGTGGCTGTGGTTTGTGTAGTGTGGACGTGGGTTCAGGGTATAGAAATGTAGAAGGCTGGCTGTGTTTCTGTGAGCTGGACATTTCCCTGTGTAGCTAATAAATACAGCAGAACAGGGTGTTGATGAATGCCGACATCTCACAGGAATCCTCCAGAGAGATCTCCAGGAAAGTTTCCTGGAGGTACTCGCCAATCCTCTGCTGAAGGTTCCTTGGCAAAGCAGCTTTGTTCCTCCCCCCATTGAAGGAACTTTCCCACGCCATTCAGCAATCACTTGTGCAGAGACCAAAGCAGCACACAGGTGAGCAGGATAGGGAGCCACAATCATGTAGCAGATGTACCTTGCTGACCTTAACAGTGAGATAGCTGCTAGAATGACCCCTGCCTGTGGAAAAGTGTGGGAGAATTTTAGAATTTTTCCCTAGTCAGCTGCACCAGAACCCTTATAGAGTGAGTGCTCTTTTCCCCATGTAGAGTGCCCAACCCCCCCGCCAACACTCACAATGCTTTAGGTATTTGCAGAGATGTGTGCTTGCCAAGTGAGAAGTGATTTCAGTAAAATACACATTTTGCAACATAATGTTTCAGTGCTGTGCATTAATTTAACAATCATGTTTCTGTGCATTGTTCCTTGTGCTTCAGATGTGACTTTCAGGAACACCCCACACACACCAGCCAAGCTTCTCCACGACTCCAGGGGGCGGGATCACATTCCCCCACAGATTTCTCTGGCTGCCTCTTGCGGAAACACCCACCAACAAGGAGGCAACAGCTCCCCCTGGTGGTGGCACTCACCATGTGTCTGTGCAGTGCGAGGAGGGAGGAAGCAACAGGGCGGCTGGCTGACCTTCCTTCTGATACATGGGGCTGCTTCCCCTTCCCTTGTATTCGAGTTCCAGCACTTCCCGCTGCCTGCTTCAAGACTGGGAAGAGGAGCTGTGACATGGAGCACCAGTCAGCTCAGGTGGAGCCCCATCCAGCCCGACAGCCCCAGGGATGAATGAGGGGAGCAAGTTAGGGGGGAAAGAGGGAAAAGGGGGTGAACCCTGCTGCTGCTTCAATGCAACCCCAGTAGCAGCTTGCCTCCAATGTGCCTATCAGGGAGAAGGCGATTTGGAAGTGTCATACTCCAACAAAAAGTAACTGATAATTCTCTAACTTCTTGTTGACTGAAATGATCTAGCCCTAAGCACCATCCCAACCTGGTATCATCCACCCTGATGGCGCATGGGGGACTGTGCATCCCAACTGTGTTGCCCTTTTTGCTGGTCTTGTTTTGAACACTTGCTAAATTGACTGAGAGTAGTTCAGATAGTGAGAGCTGCCTATAAGCTCTGCAAGGGGCTGGGCAGCCAGAGGACAGAAAGGAGGAGGAGGAAGTTGCTAGAGTATGCTGTCTACCTACATATCAAAGTTCAGTGGGTGGAGGCAGAGGCAACACGTGTTGTGGTCACGTGCCCCCACAGAACTTTTCAATTGTGCCCCTCCACTACCCACAGTTACATGTTGCATCTGCTGACACGACCTTCTAGTAGTAGGTGCAAATTCATCAGAAACCTAGATTGTAAACCTGGTGAACAAATGGAGGATGTACACCTTCAACTTAAGTGGTAAATTATTCTTGCTATATACTCTGGATACTTCTCTCAACCAATCAACATCACCTCTGTCTGATCTTTACTGGATCTCAGTCAGTTAGTTCTCATCCATGCCCCAATTCCACCCAAACACTAAACTAGTAGCTGACAGTTTTGCCTGGGTCAGAACAAACGGAGACAAACTGTGTCTTATCAGTATACTGAAACAACCTCAGCCCATGTCTCTTTAAATAACCTTCTAAATGGCCCCATATACACATTGAATAAGAGTGATTAGACATAGCAGGTACACCGTGCAGAACTCTTTGTGAGAGTTGCCTCAACGAGATGCTGCAATTTCCCACCACTAACTTTGGAGAGCACTCTGTAAGGAAGTTAATAGAGACACTCTAGGACAGCCCTATCCACCCCTGCTGAGACACAAGTCAACACCTCAGTATCAATAGTATCAGCTGACAGATTTAATATCAGCATGGATACCTAATCTTCATCCATTGTCAGGAGATCATTTATCAATGTGGCCTCTGTTCAGTACCCAACTCAGCAGCCAGACTAACAAGGATTGGAGAGAGATTTGAGACAACTAGATCCTGTGAGAGTTGTCTTGCCAAGACCTTTTTGGTACTCTTTACCAGAAATGGAAAATTGAACACAGGACAGCAGTTGTTCACGTTGCCACAGTCAAGTGAGAATTTCTTGAGCAGCACAGATGCTTCTTTATGTAAAGCAGGCAATAAACTCTCTTTCAAGGAGCCAATGACAGTCAAGAGTTGACTCAGTACTTCCCCACTGGCCTTCACAAGGCAGGAAGGACACAGGTCACAAGCAGATTGTTGCATCAAATGCTCCTAACACCTCCAGTAACTCAGAGAGCAACATCAGCTGAAAGTCAAGCACACAGAAGAGGGTGTTTGTCTCCCCAAAAACTTGCCCTGCACCCATGTAGGCAGATGATTCCAACTGAATATGAGTGATTTTATCTGCAAAGTAAAAACAAAGTCGCTCATAACAGGAGGTACTTGAATTAGCAACCAAGCAAGGCAACTTGGATTAATCAAGTTATTCATCACTCGAAACAACTTTACTTTTGAAATTTTGATGATAGAAGCAAAGAAACCTCTCTACAAAGCTACAACAGAAACACTAAAAAAACCCTTTATGATTCAATTAGACAACTTCAGCCCAAAACTTCTGCCACCAGCACTCTAAACACTTTCTCCCCTGCTTCAGTTGTCACAGGTGTTCCATTAACCAAAGTGACCTATAAGGCTAAACCCAGGGAAGAGGATATCTGGGGGTCACAATCACTTCGATGGATAAAGACAGAGTAGTATAAAATTCTACCAAACCATTGATAAGGTGAGCTAGCAAAGTAATTTTGAGTAATTCTCCCTCAAAGCCTTCTGAAAATGACCTGGGTTCCAATAATTTCCAAGGGCAGACCATGAAAACAGGTCCATTGTTCCAAGAGGAGATTTGTATCCCAACCAGAAGTTGAAGGGGATAACGTTCAATCCACAATTTCATTTCCAAATCCCCACTTCCAATCCTAAAGCAAACATTAGATCCAAATCATGGACAGATGCATAAGTAATACCATG
The DNA here is from genome assembly GCF_002925995.2 of Terrapene triunguis. Classification (NCBI taxonomy): domain Eukaryota; kingdom Metazoa; phylum Chordata; order Testudines; family Emydidae; genus Terrapene; species Terrapene triunguis. Next base: position 55,000,168 of record NW_020664419.1, on the reverse strand, counting down.
GTCATTATGGTGGCTGTAACCCTTGAGTGGTTTCAGAAAAATTGCCATTCATGTAGAATGTTGAAATCAACGAGCATCATCACCCTTGGCAACTCGGAATCAGCATAGCAAGGAAATCTTAACAGTCCACAGATGGATTTTGTAGAACCAATCCCATCTTCACTCTGGGATTCCCATACAAGATAAGCACATTGTATTTGATCCAATGTTGGCAATGGACACCGCCTACATTTTTGATTGGATGCAAAAAGGCACAGTCACACCAACACACTGTGGGGAAATAGAACAGGGGGGCCTTCTTTTTAATAGCCAGAGCTTTGAATCTGTGGGCCCCGAAATAAACCCTCCAACAGAGATCTGTTATGCTGATTGCCTTTACACAGAGTAACACAGGCCTTAAGCCTGAGCAAGACTGAACCACACGGTTCTCTGCCAAACTCGGTCAAGAGTAATGACCGGGGGGGGCGGGGGGGGGGAAAGAGAAAAACATAGAACAATGCTAAAAGCTACAGCAAGAAACTGCTTTAGCAACATAATAACCGCAAGTTTATGAAACCGCTCGAAAAATAGAATATCCGCTTACATTAAGAAATTGCTTTTGCAAAGAGTTAATCATCCTTGCTGTTCCAGCTATTAGCTGGAATTGGAAAATGTTGCAATCTGCAAATTAACCAATCATAGATCTTCTTTAAGCATCCCACGGTAACCCCCCTTAACCCTTCACCGAACCCCCCCGGAAAATAACATGTGCCTTGCCGAGAAATGTACCCAAACTGGTGCCAAGCGCCACCCCTGAGGAAAACCACCAAGCGCCCCTCTACCGAAATAAACACCTACTTCTCGGAAAATAATGAGGAAGGTGCCGGGGGGGGGGCTGACCCCAACCCCAGTTTCTCAACTCATGACGTATTGTTTGTACTTTGCTTGCGGTTTAATGAAATAAAAACCCGCCTGCGAGTGGTGCTCGGTGTGTCAGTTTTCGAACTGCACCCGAAACGCATTTGGTACGTATTGCAATAAAGGCCTCAGGCTCTGAGTCTGTGAACTAAAATTCAGTGCGTGGGTGATTCTTTCCACGACAATACCTATCCTTCCTTCAGTTCATGCTGCACCAATTGTGTCAAACAAGTCCTGGAATGTCACCTAGTCATGTCTAAGTTAGGGAACTCATCCTTTATCAAATCAGGAATTGTGGTTTCCTTTTTTGAACACTGACCTGCATTTATAAGCAGAAGCCTAAAGACCAGGATCTCTGTCTGCTGGTATCACATGAGATATTTAGAGATGAAACAAATGGTAACAAGATAAAACAGAGGCTGTCTTTTTGTTTTGTGTTTGTACAGCAGCTAGCATAGTGGGGTCCTGGTCCATGAATGGAGTTCCTAGGTGCTATGATAGTACATATAATAATTGTAAAACATCAGTTTGACTCATTCACATTACTTGATGTTTCTTCCTGCCATGTCTCCCTCTGCCCACCACCACAGAGACTAAGGGACCTAGTGGCCTATAACCAAGTCTCCCTCCCCTTCCTCAGGTCTCCAGCATACAGCAGCACTGCTTTAACCTGTCAGCTGTTCTAAGGTGCACATCAAAAAGGCACAGTCATCGACAGATCAGGAATCAAATAAAGACTTTTGGGGAAAGCTACAAACCTAAATAAAATCGCCACCTACTCCTAAACAATAAATATTCTCATCATCCAACCCCAGGATATCAACCACTCTTAAAAACTCACCCACCCAAACATTTCTTCATGGGACAGCCCTTTATAAAAAGGTCTCTTTACAACCAAAAACTGCATGTCATCCCTGGGTCTCACAAATCCTTTGTTATTATTATTATTAATCCAAGCAGTTATATACATATTTTGTTATGCCAGGCCTAAAAGGCAGAAAAAGTTTCTGCACTGTGGGACGAGTACCTGAAAAAAGTAGCTACTGATCATAATGAATAGGGCCCTACCAAATTCACGGCCATGAAAAACGCATCACAGACTGTGAAATCTGGTCTACCACAGGAAATCTGGTCTTTTGTGTGCTTTTACCCTATACTATATGGATTTCATGAGGGAGACCAGCATTTCTCAAATTGGGGGTCCTGACCCAAAAGGGAGTAGCAGGGGGTTACAAGGTTATTGTAGTGGGGTCACTGCCTTCAGAGCTGGGCGGCCAGAAAACACCCAGCTCTGAAGGCAGCACCCTGCTAGCAGCAGCGCAGAAGTAAGGGTGGCAATACCATACCATACCACCCTTACTTCTGTGCTGCTGCCTTCAGAGCTGGGTGGCCTGAGAGTGATGGCTGCTGACTGAGGTCCCAGTTCTGCATAGAGCAGCGCAGAAGGGTGGTGTGGTATGGTATAGTATTGCATACCATACCATGCCATCCTTACTTCTGCGCTACTGCTGGCGGTGGCTCTGCCTTCAGAGCTGGGTTCCTGGCCAACAGCTGCCATTCTTCAGCTGTCCCGCACTCAAGGCAGCGCTGTTGCCAACACCAGCACAGAAGAGTAGCAGTACTGCAACTGCCCCTACAATAACCTTGTGACACCCCCACCCACAACTCCTTTTTGGGTCAGGGCCCTTAGGATTACAACACCGTGAAATTTCAGATTTAAATAGCTGAAATCATGAAATTTATGATTTTTAAAATCCTACGACCATGGAATTGACCAAAATGGACCAGGAATTTGGTAGGGCCCTAATCATGATGCTATCACACAAACTGTAAAAACCACCTTCCAAAAGAACAAATGACTGAAAAGTAAACATGGATTTATTGCGACTTTCAGTCCATCAGTGTTGATGGCTTCTCGTCTGCTCTTGGCAATCTCCTTCCTGCCCTCTCTTCCCTTGATCTGATTGTTAATTATCTCAATGCTTCGCCCTCTTCCATCTTTGACTCTTCTGCTCCTCTTTCCCATCACAAGGTCTACTCTGCCAAACCCACCAACATCCGATTCCTCCATTCCTGCTCTGATGCTGCAGAGCGTTACTGGTGGAACTCCTGCTGACTTCCTCCACCACAAAGTTGTTCTTTTCTCTTTTAATTCTGCCAACTTCCTAGCTAAACAACATCTCCAATTTAATTAAATCCCACACATGCAATCCCAGCTGCCCTTCCACCACCTTTTTGACTCACTTCTGGAACCCTGCATTCCTGCCTTCACTTCACTCTCTGCACAGGACCTGATTTCTTTCAAGAGAAAATTGGCAAAACATGACATAAGCTTCCCCTACCCTCTGCTCATCTTCCCTTCTCCCTTCCCCTCTTACAACTCTCCTCTTCCCCCACCAGATGCAGAAGTTTCTCATCCAATCTCCTCCTCTAGCCCCGATCCCATCCCTTCTAACCTCCTGATCTCCCTCCCACTCACTTTCATCGCCTCCCTTACTTTTCTCCTTCACCTCTCCCTCTCTTCTGGCTTTTTCTCCTCACAATACAAGCATGCTTTAATCTCTCCCATTTTACAAAAAACCAAAACAACCCCTGCACACACACATTCCTAACCACACTTGACTCTCTAAACTACCCCCTGCCTCTCAGGGCTGGTCTACATTAAAGCTGTAAGTTGACCTAAGTTATGCTACTTCAGTTACATAACTGAAGTTGACGTAACTTAGGTTGACTTACAGCAGTGTCTACACCATGCTGTGTTGATGGGAGATGCTCTCCCACCGACTTACCTTCCGCCTTTCGGGGAGCTGGAGTACAGATGTCGACTTAGCTTGTCTTCATCAGACCCACTAAATCGACACCACTGCATCAATCACAGCAGTGCCAATTTAGCCATAAGTATAGACAAACCCTAGGTCTCTATTCTTCCTTTCATCTCCAAACTCATTTAACACACTGTTCATATTTACTGTCCAGAGTTTTGCTCCTCCAATTTCATCCTAGACCCTCTCCAATCTGGCTTCCATCCCTGGCACTCCACTGAAACCACTCTTGTCTGTCTCTACTGACATCTTCCTAGCTGAAGCTCAGAACCAGCACTTCATTCTCATCCTCCTTGACTTGTTAACTGACTCCATTGACCATGCTCGTCTTGAAATCTCCTCCTTTGGCCTTTGTAACTGTCCTCTCCGGGTTCTCCCTCTACCTTGCTAATTACTCCTTCATTGGAACCTTCTCATTGGCACCTGCTCATCCCCCCCTTCCTGCTTTCTGTGAGCAGGGCCAATTGGGGGGACGAGGGGAAAACCAGGGGGGCCATTTGGCCTGGGCCTCAAGCTCAAAGGGGGCCTCAAATGTAGACACTTGTTAATTTTTTGGCATTTGATAAGTTTCACAACTTGTTTTCATGTGCATCCGTATCAGACCAAAATGTGACACACACTCTCAGCTTAGAGCTGCAGATTTAAGCAAATAAGAGATGTGATTTGGTAAAAGACAATTTTTTTGTTAACTGATATAGATTTTGTCATATTAAAGAGTTAAAAATGTTCATAAATATTAATAAAAATATATCGGTTGTGATGGCACAAGATTAGACCATGATGATTGTGTCCTCTCAGATCAGCTGATTATATAAACAAACCACTACTAGTGGCTGGTGCTGGATCAAGTGTGTGTTTAAAAGGTAGAGAATGGTTACATTTTAGTGTCTTTATAGTTTTACATCTAGTTGACTAAGGAATTATTTGTGTGTGAGAATTCCTCATTATTATCGTCATATGGTAGCTAAAAAAGGTGACTGGTTGGTTGGTTCAGCCCTAGCTTTATAGCTTGGCCATCATCATAGGCTTTCATAGTTTATAGGCCCAGATTCAAGGTGAAAATTTGTGAGGACAATCTTGTACAGTGAGTTTTGTGAGGACACATGTTTGAAATGTTTGGACATTATCCCTCTGTCTGTATCCGTGTTTGTGTTTACTATATATGTCATTCCTTTGTCTTCAGCTCAGCCTGTTATATTATACCTTGCGTGCTTGAGTTTTAATTCAGTGATATGGATAATAACCTGTTTCATTTTGTGTTCTTAATTAGCATTCCTTCATTTTAAGTCTTTTCAGTATTTGTGTACCATTCAGTATTTGTATACATGTTTACAGTAGAATATTTCAAGCTACTTGTTTACAGCAGATTTCATTTGTGGATAAGCTACATATTGACCAGATAGATTACTATGAAGAGGAGATTTGAAAGTGGTGCAAGCAAGAGATGGCAAAAACAACTGAGTGAAGCAGCAGCTAAGAGCTCAAAGCCAGTAACTTCATTTCTCAAACCACTGGAAAAAACACCTTACCCAACAAACAATGCTACAGATAATGAAAACTCCGCAACTGCAACAGGTGACAGTTCAATGCCAATACCTGAAGATGAGGACAGTAGTCAAGGAGATGTGCCAACAGTAACAGATGCAGCAGAAGATCCTGTGTACGATCAAGAAACTCAACAGCAACAGGAGAATGTAGATCTTATGCAGCAAGAGCAATTCACGAGTACTACAGGTTTGACTGTGACTGACATTGGAATTATTGACAAGAGCAATGTTGACCAAATGCAATCTTTTCTTCAAATTAGTTGTTTTGAAATTCCAAGTAACATTCCACGAGATGCTGATAATCATGCTTTCCCTACTCACCTGCTGATAAAAACTCTTCCAAATGGTGAGACCTGCACAAGAAACTGGTTATGCTGGAGTACAGAAAAACAATCTCTGTACTGTGCACCCTGCTTCATATTGAACAAAAGTGCTGCAAATGCGTCAGTTCTCTCTGATCAATCAGGATGGAGCATCAACAGAGGTTGGAGGAAGTTGAAAGAGCAAATACCATCACAAGAGAGTTCTTCACACAAAGAAAACTATGTTGCACGGAAATCAGCCAGTAGGGCAGCATCAGCTGAAAGTTCAGTTGAGAATTTACTCTTGACTGAACTCTCTACAGAAACTAATAACTGGAAAAAACTTCAGCGCATCCTGAATGTCATCCTTTTTCTTTCTGAGTGGGGATTGGCTTTCTTTGGTTCCAGTCAAAGTATTGGTGATCATGCAAATGGAAACTTGCTGAGGAGCTCAACTATGCCTAGAAAATATGACCCACTTTTATCAGAGCATGTTAAACGTGTTCAAGAATCGCAAGAGAGTCAAAAGTGCATGCAAGTCCATTATCGCTCCCCATGCATAAAAACGAGTTTATTGAGCTACGTGGGTCATTCGTACAAACAACAATTCTTGATGAGATTCGAAATGCCAAGTATTTTTCAATCATTATTGATGCCACTCCAGATTGTTCTCACAAGGAACAGACTACTATGGTTATTTGATATGTTAAGATTGTAGACAGCTCAAAATTTGCAACTGAAGAAAGATTTATTTTGTTTGATAACTTCATGAGAAAAACTGGAAAAGAAATTGCTGCTTGAGCACTAGCAATTCTAGAAGGTTTTAAGTTAGATTTTCAAGTCTGCATTGGTCAAGCCTATGACAATGGATCTAATATGGCTGGGAAGTACAAAGGTGTACAAGCAGTTCTGCTTGAGCATAATTCAAACTGTATTTTCTCCAGCTGTGGAAACCACACACTAAACCTTGTAGGTGTTGACTGCTGAATCATGCAAGGAGGCAATTACTTACTTTGGAACTGTTCAGCAAATGTACAATCTCTTCAGTAGCAGTCCACAAAGGTGGGAAATTCTGAAGCAATATCTTCCTGTTTCACTGCATGGGATATCCAAAAATAGATGGTCTGCATGGACTGATGGTGTTCAACCAGTTGCTCAGCATTTGAATTCAGTGAGAAAGGTTTTAAATGAGCTTGAATCTCTCAATCTCACTGTACAGGCTCGAACTGAACTTCAGTCTATTCAGAAGCACACGTCCAAATTTGAATGCATTCTGATGTCATCTTTGTGGATGAAGCTACTTACAATGATCCACCAAACTAATCTGGTAATTGAGGCACACAATGCTACACTTGATGTTGAGAGGGATAACATTGAAAAAGTCTTATCAGTGACATTCAACAGATTCGTGAACAATGGGATGTGATCCTGAGTCCAAATTAGTAGCACAGAATATTGGCATTTCATCTGAGTTCTCCACCAATCACAACTTACCTACTGAATCCAATGTCGAGCAGCATTATAGGGTCAATGTCTTCCTTGTCATCATTGACTCTATTCAATCAGGTCTTACATGTCAATTTGAGTCACTGCGACCACTTTGTACCCTTTTGGGGTTTCTTTGGCAGTTCAACAGCCTGAGTAATGAAGATCTACTTTCTGCAGCTGAACAATTTCAGCAACAGTACAACAAAGAAATCTCAAAAGATCTCAGTGATGAGGTCAACTTCCTCAAACGAATATATTCCATGAATTTTAAATTGGATAGCAAGCCAAAGGAATTGCTTCAAGAAATACTCAAACTTGGACTCTGGGATGTTTCTTAATATCACAATTGCATTGCGTATTTTTGTCAGTTTTCCTGCATCAGTGGTTTCAGTTGAACACACCTTCAACGTGTTTAAGCAGGTAAAGAACTATCACTGTTCAACTATGGGACAAGAGCGTTTGAATGGGCTCGCCATGCTTAATATCAACTGTGACCTTGCACGAAAGCTAGATTTTCCCCTCAATAATTAGTGCATTTGCACAGAAAAAGGCTAGAAAAGCACTTGTTAAATAATAAAAAAAAAAATCATATTATATCTCCCTCTTTTTTTGGTGCCTTATTTTGTTTTCATGTGGCATCATTTTTTATTTTTATTGTGGTTAGGGGCCTCAAAAGCCGGAAGTGGCCCGGGCCTCTGAGAGGGCCTGCCTGTGAGGGCTCTGTCCTTGGTCCCTTTTTCATTTCCCTGTACACAATATCTCTGGGTAATCTCATCCACAAACATAAATTCAACTACCATCTCTATGCTGATGACTCACAGATGTATCACTCTATTCCAAACCTGTCTGTCTAATCTAAAATCTTAGTCTAACTCTGACGTCTCCTCATGGCACTCATGTAACCTATCAACAAACATACCTTTCCAGATTGTGGAAACTAACAGCTCAAGTGATGGCTGGGAATATATAAAGATCACCCCCAAATGAAGAAAGAAATTACAAAATAAACAGACCTGACAGTGATTGTGAACAGCACCTTCAATTAGCTTTTCTTCTTCAAATATTAATTTTGAATCTCACTTTTTAAATCTCTATATTAATCCACTAGAGAAATACCAGCCAGTATCAATATTGTATTATTTTTAATACTAATACTATATATTAATATTTTCTTAGTATCCTTGAATCTAAATGACTATCTATAGTTTTGCATCTTTGCCGAAAGATATGTTGACGTTTACTTTATATACCTAGCAGACAAAAGGGGCTTAACAAATAAAAGTAGTAAACTCTTAAATTATAGCAGATAACATGATAAATCACCATCAGAACTAGAAAATCACGCCCACCACTTCACATTAGATAGGGCACACATCTGAAGCCTTTTATCGTCATAACCCTACTGCATAGAAGCCCACCTCACTGGTCAAACCTATGGTTTGTAGAAACCCCAGTTGTCCAGAGTGATACAGTTTTTAATCCTACCTAAGCATAAAAAGCAACACTTCTGCATTCAAGTACTGAAAAACATTCCAAGTTTTGATCATAGCTAAGGATAACTACCTTTCAATTATATGAAATATTTTGACCTCACACAACCTTCCTTCCTCAAAGAAGTTGCTTTCCAACTGAAATTTTTTGTGCATGTTCCATGTGTGTACACTTATATATTGCCCCATCCGCACCCTACCACCCCAAAAAGAAGTGAATGTTATGTAAAAAGAACAGGAGTACTTGTGGCACCTTAGAGACTAACAACTTTATTAGAGCATAAGCTTTTGTGTAAGCTGTAGCCCACGAAAGCTTATGATCTAATAAAGTTGTTAGTCTCTAAGGTGCCACAAGTACTCCTGTTCTTTTTGCGGATACAGACTAACATGGCTGCTACTCTGAATGTTCTGTATTACATATTTTTATCTCTGGGAGAAAAATGTCTAATTTCATAAACAAACTTTGAGCAGCTAAAACAGTCCTATAATGAAAACTAAGCTTCAGCCTTAAACGTTGGAGCATGAGCCACAATTCTATAATAATAAAAAAATATTTTTTTTGGCACTTTCTGGGAATTTAGCTTTGAAAATGTAAATTGAGTGCAAGAGTTGAAAGTTTGTCATTTTTTTCTCTCTAAAAGATCATGGTCATTCTCTCTCTTCTCACCTGTGATCTTCACATCTTCTTTCCTGAAGAGGGGGTGTAATAGGACAGGAGTTTCAGCTCAAGGCTACTGGCATCAGAATTACACATCATTCCAGGACCCCAACTCACGATGGTATTTTTATATATGCCTTGTATTGTTGTCTATCAAGTAAGTGATTGCCACAGCAGTGGAACTGTGAAAATTTGTCAGCACCCCCAACTAGCCCTTTCATAGGGAGATGGACTGGATACTTTGTGTTACCCTTCCACTCTGATATTCTTGAAAGAGAATTGTGCATGGTGAATTTGGTGGCAGCGTCTTAACTCCCCTGCAAAAGAGGGTGGGAGCAGAATTTTCACACATCTTAAGGGTGGGGGAGAGGCAGAAATTCTTAATTCCCTTTTTGGAACAAAAACATGAGGCAACAGCATTTCACCTTGGAAGATTTTAAAAACAGAAAAAACTTGTGATCAAGGAAAAAGGTGGAAAAACAATCCACTGTTCCACAAGCACACACTAATGCCAGACTGATGGCATTCAGGATTTAAATCATTACCTTAGTACAGCTTAATGTGGGGACTGAGGCGGCAGCAGAACCATATCAAGAGTCCAACACAGGCAGGAAAGCTCCAACTTCTATTGAGAGGTAATGGGCAATGCAGGACTTGGGAAGTATTGGAGGGCAGGTAAGCACAAGCTGATAGGAAACATGAGCAAGGAGTAAAGGTACACAGAAAATTGAAAGAAAGATAGGCAGAGTGGCAAGCAGGCTTTGGGGAGAGAGACTGGAAGGCCAGAGAAAGAAGGCCTTCTCTTCAGCAATCATAATCCTGAATGGGAATAAGGAATGGCAGTTTATGTCCAGCCTTCATATTCATCTCCCAGGATACATGTGCCAGCATCCCTCATTCTGATGTAACACTTACCACACCAGAGTGCAGACACAGCCTCCAGCCAATTCCCATCAGGTGTAAGCCTTTCATTCAGTTCTACTAACTCCCAATTAGAGAACACTTTCAGTGACCCATCTCCCTATTCACTCTCCAAGTGCAACCTTTTTCAGTAATCCATTCACACAGAGACTGTGAAGTCTGTAAATCCACCAGCTGAACTGGGAAGGCTGAAAGTTTAAAAAAATAAAGATAAAAGCACTGAAATAAAAAAGATTTAAATATTTTCTAAAAACAAAGGGACTTCCTGAATCTGTCAGGTAAGGTGTAAGTGCATATTGGCAGACTGAAAAAACTACAATATTCTAACCCAAATACATAAGCCACAACATTCAGAAATTAAGTTTCCCCAAACCTCTCTTTTCCTATACCTCATATATATTTAAATGATCACACTTGTAGCTCATTTACAAAAAGATAAGAACCCTTCCTTTGCACCCATCTGCAGTTCACAACAAAATATGATCTCACCTCTTATCAATGTGCAGTACAAAAACACACTCTCCATCTATCATTTCACTAGGAGTATCCATTTTAACAGATTGGCTGAAGATGCAAGAGTAGCATCACTTCTGAGATGAACTAAGAGGGTCAGAGTAAAGGTTCTGCATACAACTTTCTCTGAATTTCCTAGTTTTCAACTGCTTTTTAAAAGCAATATTTGAATGCTTTAATGCATATTTATAGCCTTAACTATATATGAATTCATACTTTACTCATCCAGTACACTAAATAACTATATGGGTGAAATGAGACACTCACACAGAAAAATGATAAAAGACAAAAAACACTGTATCACCTATGGGTGAGCACTTTTCACAAAGCCATCACTATCTGATCTCAATCCTCATCCTCAAATAAAACCTGCACAATACCTTCAAAAGACAAGCCTGAGAGCTTAAATTCGTAACTTTGCTACACACTAAAGATCATGGACTAAATAAACCCACTTATTACAACAATCTATAACCCACTAAATCCCACCCTCCCCACAGTCCTTTTCCCCCCTCCTTTCCCCTCTATGGAGAGGTCTTAACTGGCTATTTCATATAGAATGGTCTCTTGAAATATGTGTTAACCACTTATGCTAAACAATCTGTTCCACCTTGCATTTAGCTGTGACACCCCAAGGCCTGGTCTACACTAGGAAATTAGGTTGATATATCGCTCAGGGGTGTGAAAAATCCACATCCCAAATCAATGCATTTAAACCAACCTAACCCTTGCTGTAGGCAGCAGTAGGTCAACAGGAGACTTCAACATGGACGTAGCTACTGCCTCTTGGAAAGTAGAGCACCCACACTAATGGAAGAAACCCTCCCACCAGCATAGGTAGCATGTTCACTGAAGCACTACAGTGGCACAGCTGCAGCATTTTAAGTGTAGACAAGTCTTGGGTACATTTCCCAGACCTAAAGAAAAGCTCTATGTAAGCTCAAAAGCTTGTCTCTCTCACTAACAGAAGTTGGTCTAATAAAAGATACTACCTCATCCCCCTTCTCTCTCTCTAATATCCTGGGACCGACAACAACGCTGCATACTTTACTCTTGATATTTTTGAAGGTCTTTCTCCAAATTGCACATGGGATGTTTTGTTCATCATATGCCTTACACTGATCTTTTTTTTTTTTAAACACTCTAGCAATTTTGAGTTTTTAAGTATCAGTTCTGCTAGTATGGGGACTGGGCCTTCTCCTTGGTGACAGAAAGGGCAACTGCACCCTCCAGGGAAACAACTGTCATTAGTACAAGGTTTTAGGTTGATGTGTGCCAGTCTCTTTGGAACAGGCATTGACACACCATAGCTGGAGGGGAGAGCAGCTGCTGCCTGTTCTCAAAATAGGTAAGACAACAGTGCAGAAGGGCATTAGATCACGGAAAAAGAGCATCTAAAGCTTAATCGACTATGCTGTGACTCTCAATGCATTTTTATCATTTAGTGACACAAAAGTGCTCAAAGCTACATAAGAACTTTTCTTGCATTACTTTCTCACTCAGCAAACACAATAGGGATACTATATCCATAAACTAAATGCCTTCACACATGGAACCCATCAACTCAGTCATGTGCCTATTTTAACTTTTCCATAGGGAATTCACATAAAGGATATTAGTTGAAACCCCTTGCAGTTAATATAAAAAAGAAAATGTTGTATATAGTGACAATAATACAACATTTGAACCAGTAGGATGCATTTTAAGTTTTTTGTCTCTGAATATTGATTTGAGTCAAGTCCTGTAAAGGATCATTAAATTTGTAAAACACTGACTCTGTACTCAGTGTACCTTCCATCTGGCAATCACAAGTCACTTTCAGAAACAACAGTAAATTTAACTTCACAGTACCTGTAAGATGGGCATTATCCCCATTTTGCAGAGAAGAAAAACTGAGGCAGAGACTAAAGGGCTGATCCTGCAGCCCTTATTCATATGAACAGCTGCACTGAAGTCAAAAGCTGGCCAATCAGGCTCTAAGTAACTTGCCCAAGGTCATGCACAAGTCCATGGCAGACCTAGGAATAGAACTTAAATCCCCTTACTCATTCATGTACCTTAAAGACTAAATGAGAAATTCGGGCATTATACCACCATTGAAAGGGCCAAACTGACATCTTGCTAAAGTGGTCCTTGGGAGGTAGGGAAAGCTCACAATATGGGTACTGGAATCATACTTATTATAGACGCTTCAACTATATATTAAGAACGAAAGAACAACCCCATGTGCCAGAAAAAGCAGCTCTCTTCGGCTAGTCCCCATAGGTACAATTTTTTTAATGCCACACCAATAAAGTTATTAAACATTTATTATAATATGGGATCCCTCCATCTACATGAACATTCTAAATTTATTCTTTATAATCAACCACTAGAACACAACACATTTGAGGGTAAATTTGTTCCAATTAACTAACATCTAAAGTGAAGCTCTAGGTATTTACATACAACTAGAATTCAAGGCTCTCCACATTGGAGGTCAGTGTTAGAACACCTTATAAAATCCCAGTGGTAAGTAAGTGAGAATATATTCTCCATACTATAGAGTCACGGGTAGAACCATCTACTCACAGGAAAAACAAAAGGCATTTTACTTTAGATCATTGTCCTGGGAGTGATTGAAAACTTAGCACACGCTAACTTCAAATGTGACTTAATGGACGACTTTGTTTGGTAAAGCAGCGTAATTCGTTATATGTTTGCATATCTCAGTCACTTCCATTTTGGATTTCTGGGTATTTTTATGCATTTTGTCCTTTTAAGTAGTATTATAACAGAATTTATTATCTACATTTAAATAAAATACTTTGACACAACCATTCTTCATTCATCAAGCTGCAAAATCATTTAAAGTTTCTTAGTGAGAGAGAATGAAAATCATATTTACTTTTTAAAGATGAAATTATATTACAAACGGCTAGTACTGCACTAGGTAGGGTACCTACCAATGTACAAAAAGACTACATTGCTGGGTGAAATGATAGATGTAAAGTATTATTACAGGATTCAGAAAATCTTGCATGTTCAACTTGTACCCAAAATAATTAAAAAAAAAAATCTTTAAAGCTACAGAATATATTTTTATTATATTATTTCAGTCTGATTTGGAAACAAAAGATGTATTTGCTCATTGGTAAGTTGAAACATTAAGACCCCCCCCTTATTTATGAGATACATCTTGCCAACTCTATCCCCAATTTACTAAATATAATGTATTTGTGAGAGATGGCTAGTGCTAAGGCATTAGCCTTATTTAAAAAAATTAGTCATAGCTCTGACAATTTTTTCTGATGTGTCAAATGAAATTAGAATAGCAAACATGCAGAAATAATGTAAATTCAGTGTTATAGGACATATCCTTGAAGAACTAAATTCTCAATACAAGACAAAGTAATGTACATTTATTGTAAGCATATTAATACATTTTAAATTCACACCATACTAATGTGTGGTAAACATACTAAAATTCACAAAAAGTATCTCTCAACCATCACTCTAATAAAAAATGCCAGCATTATGAATTTACGCCATCCATACTTCTTGGGTTCATTTGCTTTACTGTAAAATAATCAAAATGTACACCAGACATTTTAAAGATTCACCTAAAACAGAACAAGAAATTTGTAAATGTTAAGCAAAATAAAATTAATGAGCTTGTATTGTACAAATATTGTCTTCCCAATAAGCAATGAAGTGCTCTTCATACATATTGGCTTTTCCCAAACAGACAATATCCATAGTTTTTCAGTATATGTATATACCTGTGATTTTATATATACTTGTGTTTTTAAATACAAATACAACATTTGAAGCAATACATATTCAAAATACACAGAAATAGTCAGTTATTGACCCGTATGTCTTCAGAAAATATCAGATCCATCCCCTTCAAAAGGTGGCAGGCAAAGATAACCTTAAGCATTAAAAGAAGCAGATACTGTACTGGCTCTTCAGCCAAAATTCCAAAAGACAATGTAAAAAGCCCCCAAAACTAACGGTCTTCCATCCAGCTGCACCAACAGAGCAATATCTCCCTGGTGTAAAAAGGAATCACTCACATTTCAGTAGCCAAGGAAAGGCTCAATTTCTGCAGGAGGAAGAGGGGGAAGAATTGTTTGCCACCCCATCAGCATGCAATCCCGGGAAAACAAAGGGGATTCCCATTGTCATTGTCTTCATCTGTAGCCGATCATCACCAGCACTAGCAAGGCAGTAGCTTGCGCAGTTATCTCCACAGCGGGCAATGTCACAACCCGACCAACAGCACAAACTACTACCTCAGCCAGGGCCATGGTGCACCCGACCCATCCTGAAGAGGAAAATAAGCAGACGGGCACGTTGGACAATAAATGAAATTACAGAGAAACAAGAGCGGAGATACAAGGGTTCTTGGTCCTTTGATGATCCTCGTCTCCTCTATCTGCCGCAGACATCAGCCAGACTCGCCTTGCCTGGCTGTGAAAAGCAGAGAGAAACCCCGCCCAGCTCCCTGCTCGGCTTTGCCCTGTTCCTGGCATGACCTGAAAGTGACGCGCGGGCGCCCCGCATTCACAGCCACACTGCAGCCGCCAGCCGGCCCAAAGCGCGGGTTTAGCTGAGAGCAGCCCCAGCACCGCCCGCCTCCGGGCGGGCGGGGCGAGATCCCTCCTGCGCGGCACCGTCTTCCCCAGGCCCGCTCGGGCAGGGGCCAGGACCCGCGTCCCGCGCTGCCAGTGCAGCCGGTCACTATGTCTGCGCCTGCCCGGTGACCGGCACTGACCTGCCGCCGCTGCCCGCCTCCTCCCCCGGGAACCCGGCGCTGCCCGCCGGCATCTCCCCGCGGTGGCTAGCTGGGACACGGGCGCCTGCCGGTTAATCCGCACGAACTAGGAGCCCAGCGCTGCCGGCCAGCAGGCGGGCAGGCAGGGCTCGGGTCTGTTCCCTCCCCCGCCCCAGGGCGGCGGCGCCGCCGCTTCCTCCCGCGGTCCGGCGCCGGAGCGAGCCGAGCTCCCCGGGCTCTCGCCCTGTAAGGCCGCTGCTGAAGCGACACTGACTGAGGCCCCCCGACGCAGCCCCTCCGCAGATGCACGAGAGACCCCGCTGAGGCGCCGTCCCGCGTCGCCGCTGCCTGTGTGGCCGGCTGCACCATAGAGATCGTGTGCGGGGAGAGAAGGGCTCAACCGCTAGTGCCCACGTGACCAGGCATGTCAATCACCCCGCCGTCGCCATCTTGAATGAGGGATGGGGCGCTGCTGCCTCTCGGGAACAGGACCCTCTGTTACCCCCAAACAGCAAAGATGGCGCCGGCCGGCGGGAGAATTCGATTCACATACAGACCCTGCGCCACCCCTCCGGAGAGCCCGCCTCGCGCCCCGCTGGACTGGCCGAAAGGAGCCGCGCTGGATCCGGCTCCCGCGGGATGCGGTCAGGAGGAGGAGAGTCGTTCCCGCGCCTAGATCCGGGATTACATAAAATCCGCGGGAAAAGATCGGGCAGGGCCTGCGTTGCTGCGCATGTCTCTGCCCGCATAGGCTTCTGGGAACTGTAGTTATGAAAGTATTTGTGTTTAGGGGGAGGGGTGCGTGTGGATTCTGGCCCTAATAAATCAGACCACTTGTATAAAAACAATCAATATAGCTATTAGGGGTTCTGGGTTTTGAGCTTTTAGGATAGGCACAGCACATGTTCCAGTTTTGCTGTATAAGCCTGAGGGCCAGAAACCTTTTTTATTAAAGCATTTTAAAGACATCACTTGACTTCAGGAACTGAAGCTTGATGACAAATCCTTAACACACTCATGCTAAAATCAGGAGAGCTTAGAACAATGCCATTATTTTACTGATTTTACTTTGGTTTGGCTCAGCTTTGCAGAACCAGCATAACTTGTGCATTAGTAAATTAATTCACTAAGGCTTTGTCAACATGAGCACTTGCCAGCAAAACTTTTGTTGGCCAGGAGTGTGAAAAACAACAACACACCCCTGCCCACCAAGTTTCACCTACAAAAATGGCAATGTAGCTACCGCCGCTTGTTGGGGATGGTTTAATTATGCTGGTGGGAGAGCTCTCTCCCGCCAGCACAGAGTGGCTACACAGGAAACCTTACAGTGGCACAACTGCAGCGGTACAGCTGTGCTGCTGTAAGGTCCATAGTGTAGACATGGGCAAAGTGGCAGGTGACTGCTCTTTTACAAATCCACTAGACAGATCAGGGCTATCAGAGGTGTCAACAGGGGGATAATTTGGCCAACGAAGCTTTTAGTGCTAATGATGATGGAGCTGATGCCAGAGCAGAACACCACAAATTCAGTGGGGCCTTGCTAATACGAACAGCAATGCCGTTAATGCCAGTTTATAACAAGTTTCACTGTAGTTGAAAAAGCTGAAATCATGTCAGCAAGAAGCAGTCACATTTCTACCAACAGAAAATCAGAGAAAACAAGTGGCTCAAAGGACAGTCTTGGGAAAAGTAAAGGAAAATATTCTATATGTACCTTTCCTATTTTTTTTAAATTAATAAGCATACCAGATACCACACTAGAATATGCTTTACAAGACATTTTAAGTCATTTTATTAAAGAAAGTACATACACAGAGAAACAGGATTTGTGCTTCCTCAGAGTCCTTGTAACTTTGGAATAAGTAGCAACCATAACTTTGTTTGTGACATCAAAATAATTTCAAAAACAACATGCTTCAGGTGGGAAAAATGGAAGTAGTGTAGCTTAATGGCTAAAGCCTAGGAATGGCAACTAACAGCTGAGCTGTGCTCCTGGTTCTGGCAAAGACTTGTCTGACCTCAGGCAAATCACTCTCTCTTGGTGCCTCAATTTCCCCATCGTTAAAATCATAAGAAGAATATTTCTCACATGGATACAGTGAATTAATTCAATACAGCTACTGATTAAAGCCATCAAAGAAAATGAAAATTATTACTAGACAGGGACAGATTAACTGAGGAAACACAGGGCCCAGCTTTATGCAATTGTGGTTGGGTATGAAATAGGGCAATAAACTTCACAGGTAACTTGGTTCTGAGAAAGGACTATTCAAAACTCTATAAATCAGTGTAAAAATTAGGAAACTTAAGTTCTCAAAATTGAATTTTGAAAAGTGAAAATATTACAGAATTGTTTTGATTATAAAACCAAAAATAAGTGCAGTAGAGAATTCTGAATTGGTATATTTTTCTAAAGAACTTGAAACTACATGTTACAGATATTAGTCATGTAATTTGTTATACTATTGGAAGGCATTTGGGGTATGTCTACACTGGAATAAAAGACCTGCAACATGGCCATGGCTGGCCTGGATCAGCTGACTCAGACTAGGAGGCTAAAAATTGCGGTGTAGACATTCGAGCTCTAGCCAGAGCCCAAGCTCGAATGTCTGTCTACACAGCAATATTACAGCCCAGGCCCACGTTAGCTGACCTGGTCCGCCTCCGGATGTTTAACTGCTGTGTAGACATACCTTATGTTACCACAGTCCTAGGCATGATATAAAAGTATTAGAATAACAGATAATAAAAGTGGATATTTCAGTTATGAATTCTCTATTTTGAATTTTATTTTTATAAAAAAAATTAGGAAAGAATGCTCATAAAGTCACTATGAAGTTTGGATCAATTGTAATGAAAAGAACATGAAGAAAAAAAAAAAAAAAGGAGAAATCTATTGCAAAGAGAATATATTTCTACCAAGTTCCACTAAGAATAGTTACTAACAGCACTCCACATGTGCTGGGAGAATAACATGAGGGGGAAAGGAGTCCAGGAGAGCTGGCTGTATTTTAAAGAATCCTTATTGAGGTGGCAGGAACAAAGCATCTCAATGTGTAGAAAGAATGTTTTCACCCCTCAGCTCACTCTTAGCCCAAAGGTCGAGAAACATATGGCAGGCGAGAAATCCTTGCTGATCTTAAACACAAAAAAGAAGCTTACAAGAAGTGGAAGATTGGACAAATGACCAGTGAGGAGTATAAAAATATTGCTCAGGCATGCAGGAGTGAAATCAGGAAGGCCAAATCACACTTGGAGTTGCAGCTAGCAAGAGATGTTAAGAGTAACAAGAAGGGTTTCTTCAGGTATGTTAGCAACAAGAAGAAAGTCAAGGAAAGTGTGGGCCTCTTACTGAATGAGGGAGGCAATGTAGTGACAGGATGTGGAAAAAGCTACTGTACTCAATGCTTTTTTTGCCTCTGTCTTCACGAACAAGGTCAGCTCCCAGACTACTGCACTGGGCAGCACAGCATAGGGAGGAGGAGACCAGCTTTCTGTGGAGAAAGAAGTGGTTCAGGACTATTTAGAAAAGCTAGACGAGCACAAGTCCATGGGGCCGGATGTGCTGCATCTGAGGGTGCTAAAGGAGTTGGCGGATGTGATTGCAGAGCCATTGGCCATTATCTTTGAAAACTCATGGCGATCGGGGGAAGTCCCGGATGACTGGAAAAAGGCTAATGTAGTGTCCATCTTTAAAAAAGGGAAGGAGGAGGATCCGGGGAACTACTGGCCAGTCAGCCTCATCTCAGTCCCTGGAAAAATTATGGAGCAGGTCCTCAAGGAATCAATTCTGAAGCACTTAGAGGAGAGGAAAGTGATCAGGAACAGTCAGCATGGATTCACCAAGGGCAAGTTATGCCTGACTAACCTAATTACCTTCTATGACGAGATAACTGCTCTCTGGATGAGGGGAAAGCAGTGGATGTGTTATTCCTCGACTTTAGCAAAGCTTTTGATACGGTCTCCCACAGTATTCTTGCCAGCAAGTTAAAGTAGTATGGGCTGGATGAATGGACTATAAGGTGGATAGAAAGCTGGGGGGAGGGGTTGGATAAGGGGCAGGGAGCGGTTGGAGGGGG